>NC_053493.1:309433071-309760571 GCF_905171775.1 Rana temporaria
ATTATTGTTTTTTGTATTGTGGTGGGAGTGTTAAAAAATATAACGCCTCAGCTGATGAGGTGTGAAGTGTGGAGAGTGTTGGCCAGTTTGGTATGCATAAATATCAGCCTGTTGAAGTACCACAGCCTGGGCACATATATGTCTGCTGCTGCTGCTCCCCATCTTTTGGAGACCACAATCTTCTTGGGCTCCTTATATTTTAGTTAATGCTCAGGTCCCCAAGTTTGGAGATTCTAACCTAATTTATGTATGCCCTGGGGTACAGAGGCTTTGCCAAGTCAACCAGTTCTTCAATTGCTGCCTTCCTGTTGTTTTGTATTTGGATCTGTTATTCTTTTTCACATTTTTTGCAAAATAAAAGGATGATGCTAAAAACTTGTGGATTATGTGTGGAAAGTCAAATGTCAGTTTGTGAGTAGGCAGGCCCTTTGCTAAAATTGAAGGGACACAAATAGAGTAGTTATTACTTTGCCCAGCATAAAGAATTGGGGATATTTTTTGGTTTGGAATTTCAAATAAATAACAAAAAAAAGGCTGGATTCATATCCAGAAAATACACTAATCCAAAGTAAATACATTTGTTTTTAATCCGTCCATATCACCAGTTGAGCAGATGTACATATTAGGACATTCTAAAGAAAAAAAGAATATGCGCTGCTATTTGAGATTTCGAAACTTGCCGCGTGACGAATGAGCATTTTCGAATACGAACGCTAGTTTTACTAGACAGATGGCTTCCGGGTGCTCCTTATTTCGGGGCATGCGCATTTAGATTTTTTGGAAAAGTCCGATGGTTTTCTGTACACACGGTCGCACTTTGCACAATCGGACTTTTCGGAACAGAAAGTTGGTCCGTTCACAGACCCAACTTTTTGTCCGATTGAAGCCAAAAAAGTTGGTCCGATGGAACGTACACACGGTCGGAGAAATTTGAAAAGTGCCGGATTTTGAAGTTGGTTGGCCGAAAATCCGACCGTGTGTACGGGGCTTAAGAGTTATCTTAAACTCAACAGTTCCAAAACAGAACTCCTTTTGTTTCACGCCAGCCGAAAGAGTCAACTGGCAACAACCTGGACACCGCCGCCCATTCTGGGCCAAATCATCACCCCTAGCTCCAAAGTCAAAAGCCTAGGAGTCATTTTTGACACCTTCATGACAATGGACGCACAAATAGGGTCAGTAGTCAGCGGATCGCACCATTTGTTGCGCCTACTACGCAGACTTATTCCATTTATCCCCAAAGAAGACGTAGCAGTCGTGGTGGGAACAATTGTGAATTCCAGACTGGACTATGCAAATGCCCTTTACCTCGGGCTCCCAAAGTACCAAATCGCTCGTCTGCAAGTCGTACAGAATACGGCCGCCAGACTGGTGACTGGGAAAAGGACATGGGAATCAATCTCACCTTCGCTGAGAACCCTTCACTGGCTGCCAGTAAAAGACAGAATTGTATTTAAAGCACTCTGCCTGACACATAAGTGCATCCATGGGAAGGCGCCGCAATATCTTTGCGACAAGATAGAACCTCACAATTCTAATCGCGTTCTGCGATCCACTGACCAAAATCTGGTCAAGGTGCCAAAAACCAAATACAAGTCCAAAGGAGAAAGAAGGTTTGCTTTTCAAGGTCCGAGACTATGGAACGCTTTACCAACCAGCGTTCGGTTGGAGGAAAACCACCTGACTTTCAGAAGACAGATTAAAACTCTGCTCTTTTGATGTCATGAGACACGAAACATCAAGCGCCCAGAGGCGATTCAGTTCGCATGTGCCGCGCTATATACGTTTTTCATTCATTCATTCATTCAAAGCACTTACGCCGGGAAAAAAAAAAAAAAATTAAAAATAAAAAAGCGACGCAGGAAAGACGGGCATACTTTAACATGGTGGAGTACTTTTCCACCATGTTAAAGGTGCACTATCTTTGTGACGGAAATCTAATACTTGCGACGACGTAACGACGGGAAAAACCTTTGTGGATCGCCGTAACTCCTAATTTGCTTTCTAAAATCCGACAGTGTAAGTCCATTACACCTGTCGGATCTAAGGGATATCTATGCGTAACTGATTCTATGAATCAGTCGCATAGATACTCTGAGGCCCCGTACACACGACCGGATTTATCCGCTGGGATTTATCCGCAGATCAGTTCAAGCGGATAGATCCGGTCGTGTGTACGTCCGAGCGGACATTTATCGGCGGACCGTTTCCAGCGGATATCCTCTCGTGTATACGGGGCCTGAGAGATACGACGGAGTATCTGAGATACTCTGTCGTATCTCTTTTGTGAATCTGGCCCTCAGATATTAGGGGACGTAGCGTTCAAGCCATCTTGTTTTCTGATACGCTGCACTCAGGTACTCTGTTTTTGTTACACTTGGCACACTGGACTTCTACACACCCTATAGCGCCTAGGGTACACTTATTGATTTACCGTTCTATGGCCATAAAATTGTCTGATAATGTGTACTTTCATGGAACATTAGGGGAGTTCAGTGCCCTCTAAAGCGCACCATGGTTACCACTATCCTGAGGAAATACTCCCCTGCTATTTATGTCCTGCAGGAGACTCACCTTGTGCCAGACACGGTTTCCTGCCTGGGTTTTTCCTGGGTGGGGTGAGCCTACCATTCCTTTCATACCTCCTATTCTAGGGGGGTGAGTGTGCTGGTACATCGTGCCCTGGAGTTTCTTCTGCTGGACAAGGTGATAGATACTGTTGGGCACTTTGTGGTTTTATTGTGTAAAATGTATCAGCTTAAATGTGTCCTTGCAGCCGTGTATGTGCCTCCTCCGTTTAACTCGGAGGTATTACGAATGTTGTTGATGTACCAGTTGGGCCACCCTGATGTTCCTTTTATCATTGTGGGTGATTTTAACTGCTATATGGATCCAGTTATAGACAAGCACCAGCCTCCAGTGGCTTCCCGCAACAGAGCTCGAACGGCACTCCGGAAGTTCACGGAGGAGGTAGGTTGGATTGATCCGTGGCGCAGCCGTAACCCACAGCAAAAGTTATTCTCTTGTTTTTCCAAAACGCACAATTCCCTGTCCCGTATTGACCTCTGTCTTTGCTCACCCCAAGTGACCCACCTGCTGGAGGATCTTAGGTATCTGGTGAGAGGGGTGTCGGACCACTCCCCTTTATTGGTTTCCTTGATTGCTAGGCCTGCTGCAGATCTGCCTAGGGCTCCATGGAAGCTTAATGCATTTTGGCTTCACTTATTCCCTTCCCATGAATGGGTTGCGGATGAGATTGTTGGGTTTTGGTGGCGCCATGAGGATCATTCTGACTTAGGATTGACCTGGGAGACGTTCAAAGCGTTTTTCCGGGGTGTCTTAATCACAGAGGTCACGGATATAAAGTCCAGAACGAATGGTGTCAGGGAACAAGCTGAGCAGTTGGTGGGTAGGCTGGAGGCAGAATTTATTGCTGACCCCTCTGACACAGCTAGGACAGCATGGTTGGCAGCACAGGAGGCAGTGGACAGGATCACTCGGGAGGCGGCTGACAGGAAATGTTTTTTTAATAGACAGACTTTCTATGAAGAGGGGGAGCAGACAGGCCGTTTGCTGGCAAAAATAGTGAAGTCATCCCAATCGTCCCCGCCTATTGGTGCACTGTACACGGAGGGAGGGAGGATAGTGAATACCCCTGCGCATATTATGAAGGAGTTGGTTAGGTTCTACTCTGACTTGTATAGGTCCCGGGTGACTTACTCGGTCTCAGATTTACAGGACTACCTGCAGGGCATTGAATTGCCTAGTTTGTCAACGTCCCAGTGGGTAATCCTGGATTCTCCAATTAAATTGGAGGAATTGCAGGAGGCTCTTAGCCTCTTTCCGAATTCCAAAGCCCCGGGGGACGATGGCCTTCCCATGGAGGTTTTTAAACAATATGGGGGAGTTGTCTTGCCACGTTTGCTAAGGGTCCTTAATTATGCTAGGGAAAACAATTGCCTTCCTGATTCTATGACCAGAGCTAGTATTGTTCTTCTTTTAAAACCAGGTAAAGACCCACTTGATCCAGGCTCATTCAGGCCAATTCAGTTTTTTATGGAGTGACATCAAAATTCTAGCAAAGGTCCTGGCCCTGCGACTAAACAGGGTCATCTCCTCTATTGTCCACTCGGATCAGTCTGGCTTTATGCCCCAAAAGTGTACAGCCATTAATCTTCGCAGACTTTACTTAAACCTTCAGTCGGAAAACACAAGGAATAGGGCCTTGTTGTCATTAGATGCCCATAAGGCCTTTGACAGCATAGTTTGGCTTTGACGAACAGTTCCTGTCATGGGTGAAGCTGTTGTACTGCTCGCCCAGGGCGGTTATTAGAGAGGCGGGACATGTTTCTGAACCTTTTACCCTGCATAGGGGCACTCATCAGGGTGAGAGGCTTACAATATGGGGGGGATTCAGGAGAAAATTATGTTGTACGCCGACGACACCATGCTGCTTTTGGGAGACACTGATGGCTCCCTGAGGGAGGCTATGGAGGTGGTTGGCATTTTTGGGTCATACTCCGACCTTTTGATTAACTGGACCAAGTCTTCGCTACTGTTGCTGGATGATTTTCCGGGCAGTGGTGAACAGACAATACATGGGGTACCGGTGTTCCCTGGTTTTAAGTATCTCGGCATTCAGATTACTTCTGAACCGTGTGATTTTATCTCACTTAACTTAACGCCATTATTGAATAGAATCCGAGATAGAGTAAAAATTTGGTCCCGTCTTAAGATGTGCTTGGTGGGAAGGGTTAATCTTTTAAAAAAAATTTTTAATGCCCCAGCTCCTATACCTCCTACACAACACTCCACTGGTCATCCCTCTAAAAATGTTTAGAATAATTAATTCTCTTTTTAGGGCCTTTATATGGCTAGATAGGTCCCCTAGAGGGAAGTTGGAACAGCTTCAAAAGCCCAAGGCAGCGGGTGGCCTTGCCCTCCCTAATCCTTGATTAAAAAAAAAAAAGAAATGACACTTTGTGCAGGGACAGTTCTAAGCACGGGAAACAAGCGCTGCTTTACAGGCATACTTTACACACCCCCTAGGTACGAAATTTAAAGGAATATTTCACTTTGAGCACTATTAAAATCACTGCTCCCGAAAAAACAGCATTTTTTTTAAAACTTTTTGTTGCATTGATACATGTCTCCTGTGGCAGGACCCAGGTCCCCAAACACATTTTATGACAATAACTTGCATATAAGCCTTTAAAATTAGCACTTTAGATTTCTCCCATAGACTTTTTCAGGGTGTTCTTAGTAAGGGATAGGGCTTTCCCAGTGACGTAGCACAGTGTGCGTCAGAGGGGGGCGGGGTCACGTGACGCGTGGCCGCCTCCCCTATAAAAGAAACGTCAAGCTCCGGAGCGTCATTCGCGGAGCTGTGCTCTGAATGGACGGATCTGCTCATCGCTGGACCAATCGTGGGCGAGAACACCCGTACACCCGTCGATGGAGAACTAACTCGCCGCTGGATACAAGACAACGATGGATCAGGGAGCAGCATGAATCGTCTATTTTCACCGCTGGATTTTTATTTGGTTTAATTAATAAAGTATTTTGTTCAACGGTGTGTCTGGTTTTTTTTTCAGACAACTACTATTTTCACTTCCTTCGTGAAATGATAGGGGTACAGTGTACCCCATTACCATTTCACACAGGGGGGGTCAGGATCTGGGGGTCCCCTTTGTTAACGGGGTCTTCCAGATTCTGATAATCCTCCCGCCCGCATACCCCCACAACCACTGGGCAAGGGTTGTGGGGATGAGACTCTTGTCCCCATCAACATGGGGACATCCTCCCCATGTTGAGGGCATGTGGCCTGGTGCGGTTCAGGAGAGGGGGGCCGCACTCTGTCCCCCCCACTTTTCTGCGGCCGGCCAGGTCAACGTGCTCGGATAACGGGTCTGGTATGGATATTTAGGGGGAACCGCACATCATTTTTTTTTTTAATTGACGGCAGGGTTCCCCTTAATATCCATACCAGACCTGAAGGGTCTGGTTATGGATATTTAGGGGGAACCGCACGTCATTTTTTTTTTTAATTGACGGCGGGGTTCCCCTTAATATCCATACCAGACCTAAAGGGTCTGGTTATTGAATTTGCGGGGACCTCCGCGCATTTTTTTCCCAAACTCCGATCCCGGATCCAAACTTTTTCCAATTATTCGGGTTCGGGTCCGGGTTCGGGAAAAACCCAAAGTCCATACCGAACCCGAACTTTACAGTTCGGGTTCGCTCAACTCTACTAGTGATTATTTAAAAACATATTACAAAATATAGAATTGCAGGGATCACTGCATCAGACAGTTATTGTGTACAAAGCATAAAAGCCAGTTAATGTCAGGGTCATCCGTTTTGTGGAATTAACGTGTTTCATAGGATTTTCCTGCTTCCTCGGGACGAGTTTTACAGAGGTGTCCCTGAGACACACAGTGAGGGGAAATCTCCCCACTGACAGCAATATAGATTTAAAGAGGTTATAAACCATTCCCCACTCTGTTCAAAACTAAAATAAGTTTTCTGGAGAAATATAGGATGGCTTAGTTAGTCAATGCATGTATGGAAAGCATTAGTGTTAGGGAGGGCTCTTGGTGTTACCACTAGGTATGTAGCACAACTAGCGTTCAAGATTTTTAACATGTTTGACCAGTATGCAAGGTTCGCCTACATAAAAGCCCAATACTGGAATAAAGTCAGCTCCCCCCCATCCGTTACCTGATCGCACTGATCGAAAAAGAAACCTCTCTAAAATCCTTTGGGTGTGGTCATGTAATCATTTAGAGCAAGGGTCCTTCTCCTCTGTGTTTACTTCCTGCTTCGGGGTTTCCACACCACTGCCCGAGTGATGTTGACAATTCATATTGAGCAGCCCTCATAGGCTTCCGAAGAGGTCTTATGTTGGATCAACAGTAATAAAGAGGATTTGATAGCAATGGTTAAATGTTGGTCGCTAGACTAACGATCCCTACAGGTGAAAATAGCATTAGTGAGGGACCTGGATGGGATGACTCAGGTAAATATAACTGACTTCACAAGGTAAGGCCATCGAAATGCCTGGAAGGATGGGTTAGAGGGTTGTGGGAGCTAGAAATAGTAGGTAGTTGAGCTTTAAAGGCTTGGTTCACCTTTAGCAAAATGTTACACACATTTTAGGGGGTAACATCACCCTCATTACCTAAGCACCCCTTGTGACAGTGGGTGGGGGTTCCTCTCTCCCTCAAGCCGCTGTCACATTTAAAATCAGTGTGTGGGGCACTGCCAGCACAGCCACAACATTCATTCACAAAGATCTGTGAATTATTGAACAACAATCACCATCTGCCACTGCGATAGATGGCTTGTAGTTCTCAGTGGACTATGACTGAGTGTGTTGATCAGTGCACTCACAGTCCAATAAATCCTTCTCCAGATTTCTAATTGAATGCCTGTATGGAAGTACAGGCACAAAGTGGGAGCAGGAGCCTGACATTGCACCTGCGATCCGGTGATCATGGGTGCAATACTTTGCAGATTCCTGTGTTAAAAAATAAATACATGCAATTTTGGTTACCTGCAAAAAGTGTGCATTTATGATTTTTAAATTAAAGTTGAACTAAGCCTTAAAACCCATGTTCAACTGTGCATTTGAGATTATTATTATTATTAGAAAAACTATTTGTAGCAATACTTTTCAAATGTTTTCTCCTACTACCTCGCAACAATTGTATACAAGCACCAATTGTGTTGCACAGTAATCGTTTTCATATTGACAAAAACATTCTACAATATCATGCTATGAAAACCTTGGCAAGCAATGTGTTTTTGATTACAGACAAAGGAATGTTCAAAGAAATCTACAACAAAGAAGCAGAATGTCTATAGATCCTAAAAAAAGGAATAGACTACTTAGATCACTCATGAGAATGATACATTTTGATTTTTCTCTTATAATAAAGTGCTTTGCAAATAATTCTGTTTTAATACAATAAGATGAAATCTCTGTGATAGAATGTATGCCCCTTAGACTAGGTTATTGCCAGTATTTAAATCGGTGGTACATCACACATTGCATTGCAATAGTCATTAACCTACTCAATTTAAAAAGGCATATTTAGAACTGCCTAACTGAACTATTGGGCTATGCACATCCAAGACTTTTTGTAAAGGTATTTTCTAATCAACACAATTTTTATTAATGACATTAGATGTTCCCCTTGATTCGTCCCAGCTTTTGTTAAAACAAAAGCTTTGTGGACAGAGGGCCGGATTCAGAGAGATATGCGCTACGCCGACGTAACATATAGAGGCTCGTACTGTATTCACAAAGCACTTGCTCCCTTTCTTGCGCCGGCGTAACGTAAAATGGCTGGCGTAAGCCCGCCTAATTCAAAGTAGCAAGGCAGTGGGCGTGTAGTATTATAATGAAGCGTGACCCCATGTAAATGCATGGCCGAACGAACGGCGCATGCGTGCGCATGCTCAGAATCACGTCGCAAATACTCCCTAAGATACGTCGGCTCAATGCTTTCGACGTGAATGTAACCTACGCCCAGCCCCATTCACGTATGACTTACGCTAACAACGTATATTCCGACGGCAGTTCCGACGTCCATACCCTAAACGACTTAGACCAGCTTTTTGGTGGTTTAACTTTACGCCGGAAAAACGCCTTACGTAAACGACGTAGATTACAGAGACGGGCACAAGTACCTTTGTGAATTGGCGTATCTCGCTCATTTACATATTCGACGCATAAATCAACGGAAGCGCCCCTAGCGGCCAGCGTAAATATGCACCCAAGATACGACAGCGTAGGAGACTTACATTGGTCGTAGGAAGCCAAAATTCAGGCGTATCTTGTACTGTGAATACAGCACATATATACGACGGCGCATCCGTGGACTTACGCGGCGTATCTGTAGATACGCCAGCGTAAGTCTACCTGAATCTGGCTATAAGTGTTTATTGTCCTCCTATGATTACTACACACCTCATAGAAGCGTGGGATACCAGAAGTTAGGTTCAAACAGTTGTGCTTTATGGTTCATGCAGATGAACTTTCTTGGCAAACACGGCCTTTCCATTTAAAAGCAGCACTGGACAAAAATGGGTTCCTATGTAAAACATTTGAAAAGAAAGGCTCCGTTTTACCTGCTTTGCATGCAATGCAAATGAACCTCAATAGGAAATGCTACACTGCTACATTGAAAGCAATAGGAATCTACTGGCCTGCATTTAAAAATGCCCATCAAACAAAGGAAAATAATGTTCCTTTTCATAAGCCCTTTCTGTCTTCCGTGAGCTTTATTTTATGGAAAATATGAGACCCTTGTTATCACAACCATGTCTGAACTTGCCTGTCTGGTCCTCTATTAGCTGTTGTTCCCTTTGAAGTCTTGTTTCCAAAATTCTGTAAGCTTCATTGGAGCACTGACCTTTTTGACATCATTTTGGCATTCTCCACTGTCTCTCTCAAAAAAGTTAGATTATGATATAACCTCCTAGTCTTTGGGGATCCATTGTGATACATTTTACAATTCCCCCCCACAAAGGTCAATGGGCCAGATTCAGGTAGAATCGTGGCGGCGTAACGTATCGTAGATACGTTACACCACTACAATTTTTCATTGCAAGTGCCTGATTCACCAAGCAGTTGCGTGAAAAATTACGCCGGCGGCCGCCGGCGTAAGCCCGCGTAATTTAAATGGGCGTGTGCCATTTAAATTAGGCGCGCTCCTACGCCGGACCTACTGCGCATGTTCCGTTTCAAAATTCCCGCCGTGCTTTGCGCGCAGTGACGTAATTTTTTCGAACGGCGACGCGCGTAGCGTAATTCTGTATTTCCGGACGGCTTACGCAAACGACGTGAATTTTTAAATTTCGACACGGGAACGACGGCCATACTTTATACAGCAATACGTTTGCTGAGTAAAGTTAAGGCACCCAAAACGACGACTAACTTTGCGACGGGAAACTAGACTAGCGGCGACGTAGCGACGCGAAAATCCGTCGTGGATCGCCGTAACTCCTAATTTGCATACCCGACGCTGGTTTACAACGCAAACTCCCCCCAGCGGCGGCCGCGGTACTGCATCCTAAGATCCGACAGTGTAAAACAATTACACCTGTCAGATCTTAGGGATATCTATGCGTAACTGATTCTATGAATCAGTCGCATAGATACTCTGAGAGATACGACGGAGTATCTGAGATACTCCGTCGTATCTCCGCTGTGAATGTGGCCTTATATCTATGGTAAGAGTAGAGCATACTTAATTTCCTTCACATTTTTCAGTTCTTTACCTAAAATGTATTTCCTCCTTTCTTCCATTGTAGTCACATCACCTGTTGCAGCTCTCGTTTGCATTTAGTCTCACAGCAACCTCATTTCCAAGAGCAGCCGTGATGTGCCAAGAGAAGTTAGTTTGTCAGCCTTTCTCTCTTGTTCCAGTACTCACCTCAAAAGCATTGTTACTTACACCCACAAGGGAGAAATAGACTTGTCTTCCTTTGATAAATCATACAGGAGCCAATCTGCTCAAGATGCCAGTTTTTATCATCTGACATTTTTAATTAAGTTTTAATCAGTGGTGTGATGTTCAACTTGCTTTATGTAAAGGAAGATACTTAAAGGAGCATTAATAAGAATACTGTTGGTTTATATTTAAGAACCTGTAATATTCTCAGATAAATATAAAAGTTTTAGGAGTTTTATCTAAGATAACGTTGATATCTTACTGTGCACAGCCTACTTTAGTATTAATATTTAATAATATAAGCAACAAAACATTGTTATATATTATTATTCCTATGCTGTTGTAGATACATTTAAATAGATAAATGTAAATGACACTATTAGAAAATGTATGCAAAGTAATTTGCTTTACATTTAAAGCCACTTTGGTTGAGAAAAAAGCAATCCGGTCTAGTTGATCAATATACGGTACATTGCAAGGCTTCTAACAAAATTTGTTGCAGATGCCTACCAGTTTTTAAAGCTTTTCACATAAAAAAACTCTTGTTTGTTTATGTGAACTTGAATGGGAGTGACTATTTTAACCACTTGCCGACCGCGCACCGTCGATATACGTCCACAAGGTGGCTCTGCTGGGCGAGAGCACGTAATATGACGTCCTCTCTCCCAGCCGCCACTAGGGGCGCGCGCGCGCGCCCCCCGCTCGCCCCCGACTCCCGTGCGTGTGCCCGGCGGGCGCGATCGCCGCCGGGCACACGCGATCGCTCGTTACAGAGCGGGGACCGGGAGCTGTGTGTGTAAACACACAGCTCCCGGTCCTGTCAGCAGGGGAAATGCTGATCTTCGGTTCATACAATGTATGAACCGAGGATCAGTGTTTCCCCTAGTGAGGCCACCCCCACAGTAAGAACACACCCAGGCATACTTAACCCCTTCCCCACCCCCTAGTGTTAACCCCTTCACTGCCAGTGGCATTTTTATAGTAATCCAATGCATTTTTATAGCACTGATCGCTATAAAAATGCCAATGGTCCCAAAAATGTGTCAAAAGTGTCCGAAGTGTCCGCCATAATGTCGCAATACCGAAAAAAAAATCGCTGATCGCCGCCATTACTAGTAAAAAAAATATAATAAAAATGACATAAAAATACCCCCTATTTTGTAAACGCTATAACTTTTGCGCAAACCAATCAATAAACGCTTATTGCGATTTTTTTTTTACGAAAAATATGTAGAAGAAAACGTATCGGCCTAAACTGAGGAAAAAAATTTTTTTTTTATATATTTTTGGGGGATATTTATTATAGCAAAATGTAAAAAATATTCATTTTTTTCAAAATTGGCTCTCTATTTTTGTTTATAGCGCAAAAACTAAAAACCGCAGAGGTGATCAAATACCACCCAAAGTAAGCTCTATTTGTGGGAAAAAAAGGACGCCAATTTTGTTTGGGAGCCACGTCGCACGACCGCGCAATTGTCAGTTAAAGCGACGCAGTCCCGAATCTCAAAAAGTATTCTGGTCTTTGGGCAGCAATATGGTCTGGGGGGTAAGTGGTTAACCAACTGATGCACTTACAGTGTTCCAATGAGGACAATTGCAGTGTCTGCATCACTTTAGAAGCAATTACCTTTGGGAGTATTTCACCAAAAATAAAAATGTTGTTGCCGACAAACTTCACAGACTTCTAAGAAAATCAATGAGCCAATCACACATGCTAGAAATTATATTTCTGGTGGCGTTCTGTACAACCTGTAGCCTCTGGGTTTCTATGTTGCCTTGAAATTTACAAAAAAGACAATGCTGCATATTATAAAGGAAGTGTATTTTTTTTCAAAACTTTCAGGGCCAGATTCACGTAGAATCGAGGCGGCGTAACGTATCGTATATACGTTACACCGCCGCAAGTTTTCATCGCAAGTGCCTGATTCACCAAGCACTTGCGTGAAAACTTACGCCGGCGGCCTCCGGCGTAAGCCCGCGTTATTCAAAGGGGCGGGTGCCATTTAAATTAGGCGCGCTCCCGCGCCGGACCTACTGCGCATGCTCCATTTTGGAATTCCCGCTGTGCTTTGCGCGAAGTGACGTAATTTTTTCGAACGGCGACGTGCGTAGCATACTTTCGTATTCCCGGACGTCTTAGGCAAGAAAAAAAAATGTTGAAATTCGACGCGGGAACGACGGCCATACTTTAACATGGGCTGTGTAAAGTTAGGGCAGGTAAAACGACGACTAACTTTGCGACGGGAAACTAGACTAGCAACGATGTAACTAACGCGTTGTGGATCGCCGTAAAACCTAATTTGCATACCCGACGCTGGAATACAACGCAAACTCCACCCAGCGGTGGCAGAGGTACTGCATCCTAAGATCCGACGGTGTAAGACAATTACACCTGTCGGATCTAAGGGCTATCTATGCGTAACTGATTCTATGAATCAGTCGCATAGATACTCTGAGAGATACGACGGTGGTTGAACTTTTTTGCCATAATTCCAAAAGATATGTTTTGCGCAAAAACAACACTGCACATCACCAAAAAACACCATACCCACAGTGAAGCATGGTGGTGGCAACATCATACTTTGGGGCTGTTTTTTATTTTCAGCTAGAACAGGGACCTTAGTCAAAGCAGAGGGAATTATGAACAGTTCCAAATACCAGTCAATATTTGCAGAAAAACCTTCAGGATTCTGCTAGAAAGCTGAACATGAAGAGGAACTTCATCTTTCAGCATGACGGCGACCCAAAGCATACATCCAAATCAACAAAGGAATGGCTTCACCAGAAGAAGATTAAAGTTTTGGAATGGTCCAGCCAGAGCCCAGTCCTGTATCCGATTGAAAATCTGTGGATGACCTGAAGAGGGCTGTGCACAGGAGATTCCTTCGCAATCTGACAGATTTGGAGTGTTTTTGCAAAGAAGAGTGGGCAAATATTTCCAAGTCAAGATGTACCATACTGATAAACCCATACCCAAAAAGACTGAGGTGCTGTAATAAAATCAAAAGGTGCTTCAACAAAGTATTCGTTTAAGGATGTGCACACTTATGCAACTATATAGAGTTGTACAGTTTATAGGTCCCATTAAAGGTGGAAAAAACTCTGAAATGATTTTCTCTTTGTCTCGTTTTTTTACATCACAGAAACCTGACTTTTTTAACAGGGGTGTGTAGACTTTTTATATCCACTGTATAATATTATATCAGTGTATTCTAACTCTGCTAATCTACTTCCACTAGCTACAAGCATGTTGAAGACTTATAAGTGCAATATAAAAAGCATGCATTAAGTAGTCTCATTTATTTACAGTTGTCTTCTCTGTCTTTGTGGATAATGTTAATTGCTAAATTTTGTTTTCCGATTTGCATTTTAATTGTATCTTATGTAAACTGATTAACTTCATAATTACACAAATAATTGAGAGGCAAGTTGAAAATAAACAGAATGAAAACAGAAATAATTTTGTTCTTTATTATAAGAACCTAATACATTTAAACGTAAAACACGTAAAAGTGTGTTATGCCTAATTACTTTTTTAATAACGTGTAGTTTGTCCTGCCACTACTCCTCTGTTTTTTGTTTGTGATATCACCAAGGCTACTCAAACCTGTTATCTTCTTTATATGCACATTTTAAATTAATTTGCTTATTCACGTTGAAGAATTAGCAAAAGAACATTTATGTTAAGGTGAAATGGTTATCCAGATACTTTGTTAAGCCAGTACTGAACATGTATGCTCTAATGTAGTGATTGTACTACATCTGCCTCAGGGTAATATATTATTTACATCAATGATTAGTGTGATTAACTATTTTTTAAGGAAAATATATACCTTAAAGGAAAGGTATAGTAAGTTAGCAATCTCATATTTATTTATTATGGTCAGCATTAAAAAAATATATATATTTTTTTGGGGGGGGATAATGTACTATGAAAACATTTCACTTTGGCAAATATGAAACTTTACCTATAAATATTGTGATATTGGGAATTCAGATCCATGGTAGGTGCATTTTTAATGAGCCCACGTCAGTCTGAACTGTGGTTTTAGGGCTTACCAGACCACTTTTATTTAAACAAAAGTCAAAACAAAGTCCTTTACGTCAGGTTTTCCCATGGTGGGGGATTTTCAACAACAGAATAGATAGCACTGCTGCTTAACTGCATACAGGAACAGGAACTTATTATACAGAAAGAAGGTATACAGTATAGTCGTAAATGTAGCTAAAAAGCCATCTACTTGCTGATGTAGTTGTTGCACAAAATGCATGAACAATGTATTATAACACACCCACTAAACAACTACTCCTTATATTAGTCCCGTTTCGTATCTTGGTTCTATAAATCTGTTTCTTGGAAGCGGTTTCATCAAAGCATCTGATCCACTTTTGTTTCCCTTGAGTAATGCTGCGTACACACGGTCAAAATTTTCGATGGAAAAAGTCAGACGGAATTTTTTCAACGGATATTCCAACCGTGTGTATGCCCCATCAGACTTTTTCCGTTGGAAATTCTGACGGACTTAGAAAAAGAACATGTTCTCTTTTTTCCCGACGGAAATTCCATTAGTCTGTATGGAATTCTGACGGAGAAAAAAACATGCATGCTCGGAAACAATTCGACGCATGCTCGGAAGCATTGAACTTCATTATTCTAGGCTTGTCGTAGTGTTGTACGTCACAGCGTTTTCGATGGTCGGAATTTGGTGTGTATGCAAGACAGCTTGAGCGGAATTACGTCGGAAAAACCCATCTGAGTTTATTCCGACGGGAAATCTGATCTTGTGTACTGGGAATTAGAAGTCTTTGCATCTCATCCCATGAATCTGGCTGTGGTTTTAATGATACGCAAGCCAGATATCTGGCTGTGGTGCCTTTACTGGTTCTGGTGGATTTATTGATTGAAGTTTCTTGTGGACTGGTTTCTTCTTTTACAGCATTTGGATTGTCTGTGTTAATTTCTATTTCTGTGTCACTTTGTTGCTTATCTTCATATTAAAAAACATTATCCACTTCCTTTAATCTCTGAAACATTTTAAAGACTCTGCTCTCCCAAAGTCTTTTCAAAATTATACTTACAGGGGGGCATATGACCTTGTCCGCATTTATCAAGGATATGAATGGCAAACAGCCATAAGAAACAGATATGGGCATTTTGAGTCCTTGGTTATGCCTTTCGGCCTCTGAAATGCTCCTGCCAATTTCCCACACTTAATCAATGATTCTTTTCGAGACCTATTGGACCAGTTTGTGATTGCTTATCTGGATGATATTCTCCTCTTTTCTAATAACCTGGAGGAGCATCGCAAGAATATTTGCATTGTCCTTGAAAAGTTAAAGGGGTTGTAAAGGTTTGTTTTTTATTTTCTAAATAGGTTCCTTTAAGCTAGTGCATTGTTGGTTTATTAACCTTTTCCTTTAATTTCCCTTCTAAATGTTTTTTTTCTTTGTTTTCTTTGTCTGAATTTCTCACTTCCTGTTCCTCCTCAGTAAGCTGTTCTGGCTGACTAACCCCCAGCCAGAACATGGGGGCAAGTTTACAGAGGAGGAACAGGAAGTGAGAAATTCAGATAAAGGAAAAAAAAACATTTAGAATGGAAATTGAAGGAAAAAGTTGGTGAACCAACAATGCACTAGCTTAAAGGGGTTGTAAAGGTAAAAAAAAAAACCTAAATAGCTTCTTTTACCTGAGTGCAGTCCTCCTTCACTTACCTCATCCTTCCATTTTGCTTTAAAATGTCCTTTTTTCTTCTGAGAAATCCTTACTTTCTGTTCTTCTGTCTGTAACTACACACCGTAATGCGAGACTTTCTCCCTGGTGTGTAGAAAGCCTCTTGAGGGGGAGGGGGCGAGCAGGAGTGTTAGGACGCCCACTAACACACAGCTCCTTTCTCTATCTGCAAAGTAGAGAGTGTCCTGACTTGCCTGCTTGCCCCCTCCCCCCTCAAGAGGCTTTGTCCACACCAGGGAGAAAGCCTTGCATTACTATGTGTAGTTACAGACAGAAGAACAAGAAGTGAGGATTTCTCAGAAGAAATAAGGACATTTAAAAGCAAAATGGAAGGATGAGGTAAGTGATGAGGACTGCACTAAGGTAAAGGAAGCCTGTTTAGGGAAAACATTTTTTACCTTTACAACCCCTTTAAAGGAACCTATTTAGAAAATAAAAAACAAATCTTTACAACACCTTTAACCACTTCCATACAGGGCACTTATACACCTTCCTGCCCAGACCAATTTTCAGCTTTCAGCGCTGTTGCACTTTGAATGACAATTGCGCGGTCATGCTACACTGTAACCAAACTAAATTTGTATAATTTTGTTCCCACAAATAGAGCTTTCTTTTGGTGGTATTTGATCACCTCTGGGATTTTTATTTTCTGCTAAAAAAAAATTAAAAGACCGAAAATTTTGAAAAACAAATGCTTTCTTTTTTTTTTTTTCGTTACAAAACATTGTAAATAAGTAAGTTTTCCCCTTCACTGATGGGCACTGATGGGGCTGCACTGACGGGCACTAATAAGGCGGCACTGATGTGCACTGATGAGGTGGCACTGATGAGGTGGAATTGATGGGCACTGATGGGCACTAATATGCAGCACTGATGGGGCACAGATAGGCGGCACGGATGGGCACAGATAGGCGGCACGGATGGGCACAGATAGGCGGCATGGATGGGCATGGATAGGCGGCACGGATAGGCGGCACAGATAGGCGACACGGATGGGCACAGATAGGCAGCATGGATGGGCACTGATAGGTGGCATGGGTGGGCACTGATAGGTGGCACGGATGGGCACTGATAGGTGGCACGGATGTACTGTATTGTACTTATGGATGCCAATCAGTGCCAAACAACAATGCCTGCCAATCAGTGATGCCCATTGTGGGCACTGATTGGCATCCATTGTTGGCACTGATTGGCATCCCTGGTGGTCTAGGGTGGCATACCTGGTGGTCTGGTGGCATTCCTGGTGGTCTAGTGGCATCCCTGGTGGTCTAGTGTGGGCATCCTCGGGGGGGCTGTGCTGATAATCGATCAGCACAAACCCCCCTGTCAGAGGAGCAGCCGATCGGCTCTCCTCTACTCGCGTCTGACAGACGCGAGTGAGGAAAAGCCAATAACTGGCTCTTCTTGTTTACATCGTGATCAGCCGTGATTGGACACGGCTGATCACGTGGTAAAGAGTTTCCGTCAGTGACTCTTTACCTAGATCGGTGTTGCAGGGTGTCAGACTGACACCCTGCAACAACGATCGCCACGATGTATGCCCCCGGGGGCGCGCAGCGGCTCAATATCCTATCATATCATCATAATGAATATTATTATGAATAATATCATATGACGTCCAGTCAGGATATTGAAACCACTTTGCCGCCGTCATTTTGTTATAGGGCGGGCGGCAAATGGTTAAGGAAGGTCCGACTTTAAATTAAATTGGAAAAATGTGAGTTTGAATAAACCCAGATGCAGTTCTTATGATATATTATTTTTCCTGAAGGGGTGAGCATGGATTCTGAGAATCAAAGCAGTGGTGGATTGGCCGTCCCCATGAAATGTTAAAGAGATATAATGATTTTGTCTTCACCCGGTCTTCTTTCCGGGTTCTGAATGGCCAGGAAGCCGGTGCCAATTTGCTGGCATCGCAGGGCAGGAGGGCTCAGGATGCAGTGCTCTGTGCTCTGAAGACAATATAAAACTGGTCAATTGGGCCCCCGGGATGTGGTCACGTGCCTGTGAGGGGGTGACGGACCTGGTAGAAACTGGGGGGGCGGCGCCCTTGCACCACTTATGGACCGGCCACCACTGGCTCTAAATAAATTACTCCAGAAATTCTCAGTTTAAGAGTGCAGAAAAGCGAATGTATGGAACAGTTTCATTTTATTAAAATGAGTGTGCTGAGGTTTATATGTGTCTGTTACATGCCTGCTTTGTGGCACAGTCATTAAAGCATATTTTGTGGATTAAAGGACTGTGTCATAGATGTGCTGAGTATAAGGGAGTTTAGGGGGGTTTCATTTAGCTGAGATCCTCCCCGGTGCAATTTTACCACACCCACAATTCTTCATTTTTTTCTAGACCATTTTTTGCCTTGGGTGCCAGGTGTGCTAGGTATGCCATTGGGTTTAGGTTATGTTTATTTAGCTTTTACTAATGGGTGAGTAGGGTTAAATATTACGGAAAAAATGTACCAATAAGGATGAAAGGTCCATTTTAAGTATATGACTAATATAAAAAATCCTTACGGAGGCTGCTTGATTAGGATAAAGATGTATGTACTAGCCGATAGTGACATAGAAAGACAAATAAACTGTCCACTTAAAAAATATAGGTATAATGTATGCCATAATAAAAAAGCTCTAAAGGATCTCTATTTTATTTTGTAGAGTAATACAGTTACTTTTATTATGGAGAAATAGTGTTCACTTTTATGAATTGATGCCAAAGATCAGCTAGATATTTTGATAAGGTTATGGCACCATCTTGTGGCAAATATTTACAATTGCAGTAATTCTGTCCAGTATTGCCTGGTAGTTCTGTCCACAATACATAAGAGTAAATAGACGACAAGAAAAGGAAAAGTTGGAATGAAAGGACAAAACGCATGGATTTTTTTGTGTTTATCTTACATTTGAAAACACATTATAACATCTGAATTCAGAAGTGACATCATCAGTGTGCAGCTGCTCATTCCTTCTATGGTGTACATGAAGCATGAACAAACTCTCTTCTGGCCAGGCACCTGATCTTCAACAAACAGAGAATGCTACTGAAGCTTGGAGCAGGGAAATTGCCTTGCTTCTTGGACCCCTATGCAGTTTAAAGCCTCGTACACACGATCAGATTTTCCGACAGGAATTGTGTGATGGCAGGATGTTGTCGGAAAATCTGACCGTTTGTATGCTCCATCGGACAATTGTTGTCGGAATTTCCATCAACAAATGTGGGATAGCATGCTTTAAAATTTTCCGACAACAAATGTGTGTTGATGGATTATCTGATTGTGTGTACAAAGTACAAACACGCATGCTCAGAAGCAATGCTAACCATAACACAACAATAGCAGAAGTTGCCCAAAGGGTGGCGCTAAAGAGCTAAAAAAAATGTAGTTTCGTATTTGTTGGCCAAAAATTCTTTGCCATTTGTATGCAATACAAGTTCATGGCCAACGCCCTTCGAAATCCGATCGTGTGTATGAGGCTTAAGACTTAAACTTCTTTCATCCACTCTCAGGTTGTGACTATGCCTTTCTCAGGGACCTTAGAGTAAGCATTTTATTACCAAGCTGCAATCACCATTGATAAATTTGTATAGTCATTATATCAGGCACCTCTATTCCTGGATTATTATGTTTCATTTTTAAATTGTCTCTCATAACTGAAGTCCTTCAGCCCCCTTATTTATTTTATTGCCCATCCCTAAACTTTCTTTAGTTGAGGGACATCCTTCCTGACCTCACCTTCAGTGGCCAAAATGTAGCTGCATACTCAAGATGAGGCTAAACCAGTGTTTTGTAAAGTAGTAGGATTATTAATATTTGTATAAATATTGGGGCAGATCCACGTACCTTTGCGCCGGGTGCAGCGTATCTAAGATACACTACGCCGCCACAACTTAGTTTTTTTTCGAATCCTGAAAAGAATTTGCGCCGTAAGCTACGGCAGTGTAGTGTATCTTTGGTGGCGTAAGGGCGTGGAATTCAAATGGATGTAATGGGGGCGTGTTTTATGTTAATATGTCGTGACCCGACGTAAATGACGTTTTTTTTTAACTGTGCATGCGCCGTCCGTGGGGGTATCCCAGTGCGCATGCTCGAAAATTAAACCGGAACCAGACAATGCTTACGACGGTGGCGTCATTCTACGCAAATTCCTATTCGCGAACGACTTACGCGAACGACGTAAAAAATTCTAAATTGGACGCGGGAACGACGGCCATACTTAACATTGCGTACGCCTCATAATAGCAGCCTTAACTATACGCTGGAAAAAGCAGAACGCAAACGACGTAAAAACAATGCGCCGCCCGGACGTATGTTGATGGACCGTTTTCATCAGACCAAACCGATTGTGTGTGGGCCCCATCAGTTATTTATCCATAGGTTAAAAAAATAGGAACTTGTTTAAAAATTATCTGATGGATAAAAAACCTATAGAAAAAAACGATCGTCTGTAGGTACGTCCATCAGTTAAATATCCACGCATGCTCAGAATCAAGTCGACGCATGCTTGGAAGCATTGAACTTAATTTTTTTCAGCACGTCGTTGTGTTTTACGTCACTGTGTTCTGACACGATCATTTTTTTAACTGATGGTGTGTAGGCACGACTGATCATCAGTCAGCTTCATCGGATAACTGATGGAAAAATCCATCAGACCGTTTTCATCAGACTAACCTATCGCGTGTACAGGGCATAAGACAGGGATGCCATTAAAGTTCATGTGCGTGTAAAGGCAGGTGTCCCAATACTTTTGACAATATTGTGTACATAAGTATAGAGTGCTCACATGCATGCACAACAACTGGAGCTTGAACCTGTGTAGTGTCCAGTCCCAAATGGAAGGAGAGAGAAGAAGAGGGGGGGGGGGGAGTCCCTAGTCAAACCCATAAGCGTGGGGGCACAGCACCAGGACCAAAATGGCTGCAAGAGGAGCCCTACGGGCAGTTCATAACCTATAGAGTCAAAATCATAAAAAGGATTTTAGTATCTCACATTTAGACACTTAAACTGGGGATAAAGGTATACGAAAACATAAAATCAAAAACTCACTTTAAAAGAGTGGAGAGCAGGAGCCTTTGATACAAAGGAGGGGTAATATATCCCAAAGGACAGATGAAATTCACGTATTCAACACCTTGTGCTGTAACAAAGCAAGATACATGCAAAACATCCATAAAAATTCCATCCTTGGGGGGTATTTGCATGTGAATATCCCCACAAATAGCCACAGATATACCCAGCTCTGTACTCCATGGACAAGGTCCAATAACTAACCATAGTACATATGCACCACCTGCTTGCTGAAAATGATCGGTCCAAGAGTGTCACCAGCAGTGGCAGGCTGGTGCCCCATTTTTTGGGGGGATGGCAAACAACATCTGCCCCCCGCTCGTTCGCCAGCCAGCCAACTCACCTGCCACAATTTTGTACACACCAGAGAAAGATTTATTGGGCCAAAATAAAAGTTCCTTACAACTTTCCCAGGACTAGTTTTCCAAACACACCTGACGAATGTGAAATCGATTCACAAGCTGCCTAGAGGAGGATATCTTCTATGTGTCTGCACTCCTCCATCACCCCTCTTTTTCCTGCACTGCATCCTGATGAAGAGGGGAAGTAGTGGCATCTAGTGGTGAGCAGTCTGAACAGCAGCATGCAGCATGTGTTGAACAGAGGAGTTCTTTTTTGAAGCCAATTAGAGCCTTAATCGTACAAATCCATGCATCTGGCGCCCCACATGGAGATTAGGGGCTGGGCGCATGGAGATTAGAGGGGCAGTGCCCCTTATGGAGCGGCCGCCGCTGGCCACCAATATCCTAGAAAATATATGTCTGCTCCGATCATGACATAGAATCCTTATATATAGGGAACTCAATGGCTGCTGTCACCAAGGCACCTCCCCACGCCCGACACGTACATGCCAGCTGTGGCAGGAAATCAGATGGGTATGTCCCTGGGCATGCATGAACCCCTCCCTCGTGGCGCATGTGCAGAAAAGGTGGGGCAGAGTCATAAATATCTGCGGCTGAAGCATAAAGGCCAGACCAGCTGAGCACCAGAAATGACACACACAACCTGTGCATTTGTTCCCTCACTGTCCAAGTAGACACTGTAACGGTCACCCCCGTTTACGACCTTCCATCCCATCCAAGACAGCTTATCGACACTCCAACCAACAGGCAGACCCGATCCATTCCATAAGAATTCCCTCAATAACGAGACTGACAAGCTCTGTTACTGCGTCAAACTATGAACTAACTTTTAATGGCTTCTTAGCTTGTTTATATGCAGTACAACAGGTCACAGTATTCAAAGGGACAATGAGATCTCCACCCCCCTAATCACACACCAAGGCTAATTACTAAACATTCTAGACGTGTCGGCGCCGGCCTATAATTATCATGACTAATCACTGCACATTCCTTCATTAACAGCATAACAAACAAAACACCATCACACACTGAGTTCCATAGGCAGACGTTCCGTCTCCGCATACAGCTTGACACCTATTCACACCTCTGAGCATCAATAGGCTTTAGACAGTGTTATCACAAAATTAAAGGTCTTTCAAGAGCCAGCCTTATTTAACATGTTAACAGTCTTCACAGAGAGATGACTCATAGAATATTCTTTGCAGGCATTAAGAAATATACTGGAGATCACTGTCCACGCCAAAACAATCCAACATGTGTCCCCCATCTCCTGGCTCAATCTGTGCCCAAAAGTCACTCCTGTTACAGACACCATGGATAAAAGAAGCTACCCAATACATAGCGACATGGCATCCAACCAACCAGCTACAACATGCCACCCTAACCGACACCAAACAGCCAAATTCCCCCCCAAAAAAATATATATACACACACTTGTGTTAGATTGTATCAGGCCATTTTGTTACATGTTTCAGCACATTTAGATCCTACCCCCATCATGTACTGTATATATAGAGGAAAGTAGTTATTAGGGATGGGCGAACGGTTCGGCCCGAGCATAAGTTTGGGCCGAACTTTGGTTGTTCGGATGTTCGGGCGAACAAGAAGCAAGTTATGAGAAGGGAAATTTGCATAATCAGCCCAGAGTGTGGCGCCATTTGATTGCAACTTCCCCTTTATAGTGCCGTCATACGTTTTGTACATCACCGCGCTTTGCTCGAGCATTTTTTATCAAGATCCTGTGTATGCAAGGCAGGCTTGAGAGGAATCGCGTAGAGAAAAACTTTTTTTCCATGACATGAAAAACGGGGTATCATATGCATGGTATGGTCATAAAAAATGTTTGGGGACCTTGGTCCTGCCCCAGGGGACATGTATCAATGCAAAAAAAGTTTTAGAAACTGCAGTTTTTTTGGGAGCAGTATAATGTAATAATGCTTAAAGTGAAACAATAAAAATTAAATATTCCTTTAAAATTCGTGACTGGGGGGTGTCTATAGTAAGCCTGTAAAGTGGCACATTTTTCCTGTGTATAGAACATTACCACAGGAAAATGACATTTCTAAAGGAAAAAAAGTCATTTAAAAACTGATCCCTTTGTCCCCTTTTCTTCCTCATTTGTCCCTCATTTTGGTCTGATCTTTAAAGTTGTATATAAAATGCACTTTTTATCTTTCAAAAAGTGTTTCCCCAGTGCTAAAACTTTCATCCAAATTCTAAATTGCTGCATTTGTAAATGTTAAAAGCCAATATAAAGGAATACTAGTGGTAAAAAAAAAAGCCCTTGTGGATTTAATTAACCTTTTCCGTTATTCAGCTCATCATCCTACAAACATGCGGTAGAGCTTGGGTGAGTTTTTGTCTCTATAACCTTTTCTTTTGGTTAATTCTCCTTTAAGGGGGTGTGGCAGGGGGGGCATGTCATTTGCCTACATATGTTTGCTAGTAGGTGTCCCCCATTCCCATCTCAGAATGTTGGGTGGTATGGGAATTCCCTTATTTTGTAGAGATTTGCCCTAACTTCATATCGTTTAGACTTGATAGGAAATGAAAGGAACATTTTTTTAAAACAGGACACAGACTGCAAGTAAAATATAAGCAAATGGGCAATAGCTTGTCCCCTCCCCCCCCCCCCAGGATGGTATGTGAATCATCATTCTGGCAAACTTCTCACTGAGGAGTCAGCAACCTCTGACACAAATGCCAGGGCATACACAATGCCTTCTCTGCTGGCATGTGAAGGCATTGGCTTTAATTGACAGTTTTCAAGGCTGTCAATTAGAAAGCCTGGCCCACACACCTCCCTGAGTTCAGTGAAAGCAACCAAAAACCTGTGTCTCCACGGTGCTCTGCAATGGGGTACAAAACACATTTATTTTTTGTACATGGCCAGACACAGAGCAGCCATATACCATGCTACCTGGGTTATACGCAATCTATAGGTGAATGGACACTGGCAGAATAAAAAAAAGACAGGAAGTCCCCCTCTATATAACCTCTCAAATACAAAAAGTACTTCGGTTTTTACACCAGTGTCTCAATTGGATCCATTTCAAAAATCTGCTATGCTAAAAATAATGGTACATGAGCCTCATAAAGAATATCAGAAGCAACTACAAGGTTTTGCCTGTAATGCAACCCTTAGCAGCTCTGGACCCTGTGTTGTGGAAATCCTGGGCACTTCAGAACAAAGGCATTTCCTGTAGGGTGCTGTACAGGTCCAAGGGAGTGGACCCTCACATTAAAAGGGTACCCAGTCCTTGAAGGTCCTTGGCTGACAGAACCCACCGTGATGGGTGAAGGCTGGACCTCTGGCTTAGGCCATAGTCCTGCGGCGAATGGAGAATGGTCTTTGCATCCACAGGTATTTATGCAGATTTTCCAGCGATGGGGCACGCTGAATGTAGATCTGCTGGCAGCCAGGTTCAATGCAAAATTCTGCAGTTTGTGTCCAGGTCAAGGGATCCCCTTTGTGATCGGCGTGGATGCGCTGGTAGTTCCCTGAACCCAGTTCTCCCTAATCTATGCATTCCCCCTGATTCCTCTCCTGCCACATCTCTTGCGCAGAATCTGAGAGGAGATGATGTCTGTCATCCTAAAAGCTCCAGCCGGGGCCAGGATGGCCTGGTACCCGGAGATGGTAAGATTGGCAGTAGGTGATCCTTGGACACTCCGGCTAATCTACTGTCACAAGGTCCTATATTCCACCTAAATTTAGGTTTGCTAAATTTGAGAGTGTGGCTATTGGAGCCATGGTGCTAGGAGATCATGATATCTCAGGACCAGTGATATCTACATTGGTGAATGCCAGAAAGGCGGTCACCAGGAAGATCTATCACAGGGTTTGGAAGGCCTATATTGCGTAGTGTGATGCCAGAAGATGGCATTCTCTCAAATACATGATGGGGAGAATTCTCTCTTTTCTTCTGGCAGGCTTAGACAAGAAGTTAGCCTTGGCAACAATTAAAGGATACGTTTCAGCCTTGTCAGTGCACTTCCAGAAGCCTTTGGCTTCACATTTCCTGTTTTAGACTTTTCTTCAGGGAGTAACTCATGTGTTGCCTCCCATTAAGTTACCTATTTGTCCTGGGGATTTGAATTTGGTTCTGTTGGTGCTACAGAAGCAACCATTTTAACCGATCAAGGAGATTCTGGTAGTTCTTAACACGGAAGTTAGCCTTTCTTTTTACAATTACTTTGGCTAGAAGGGTTTTGGAACTGGCGGCCCTTTCTTGTAAATAGCTCATAAAGGGATAAAGGGAATGCTACGTCCTTTTCTGTCCTTTCTGCCTAAGGTAGTTTCTGGTTTTCATTTAAATCAAAATACTGTTCTTCCCCTATTTTTTTCTCTCAGCCTGGCTCACCAGAAGAGAAAAAGTTCCACTTTTTGGATGTGGTGAGGGCAGTCAGAATCTATCTGAAAAGGTTGGCAAGCATCAGAAGTTCTGATGCATGTTTTTGTTCTGCCTGAAGGCCCCAAGAAGGGTCAAGCGGCTTCCAAGGCATCCATTTCACTTTGGATTCACCAGTTAATTACTCAGGCCTATGGCTTGAAAAGTAACGCTCCTCCCTTCGGGGGGAGAGCCCATTCTACCAGGGATGTTGGCCATCAGGCGTTGGTGGCGCAGATTTGCAAAGCCACTACTTAGTCTTCGGTACTTACGTTCACAAGATTTTATCAGGTGGATGTTAGGGCAGCAGAGGACTTGGCTTTTGGCCATAGTGTCTTACAGGCTGCTGTATAAATCTGATGGTGGTTTTCATACATTGTGTCTCCCTCCCCTCAAAGGGATTGCTCTAGGACATCTCAGGTAGCAATGTATATAGCTGCTCTTTGTCCCGTGATGTACAAAAAAGAAAATTGGATTTGTTCAACTGTTTTCTACCTGTAAAATACCTTTTTTTGAGTACATCACGGGACACAGAGGTCCCTTCCCTCTCTTTTTGGGAGTTTATTGCTTGCTACAAAACTGAAGTACTTACTGTATGGGAGGGGTTATATAAAGGGGGATGTCCTGTCTTTTTTTATTCTGCCATTCACCTATAGGTGACATATAACCCAGGTAGTAATGTATATGGCTGCTCTGTGCCCCGTGATGTACTCAAAGAAATGGATTTTATAGGTAAGTAAGTAGAAAAAAAAAATCACCTCCAGACTTGTTACAAGAATATGGAGTAGGTCCGTTTCTGTTCCAGTACGATCCAGGCTCATAAAGACATGGGTTGACAAGCCCTAATCTTAACCTTTGGAATAACTTCAGATGAATTGGAATAAAAACTGGTCTCATCTCATCCATCAGTATCTGACCTCTGGCAAAATACTCTTTTGGATAAATGAGCACACATTTTCACAAACTGCTGTCAAGGCTGATAAAGTTCCAAGGTGGAGGGGGAGTGGACTTAATTAATGCCCATTTTTTTGGGGAATGAGATGCCCAAGAAAATCGTATTGATTTGATTGTGTCCACAAACGTTTGGTCATATAGTGTACACATATGATATTTCACTATATCATATGCAAACCACTTACTATCTGTTCCATGTGTACACTATAAATATAAGAAAGATGCTAAACCTTTCCTGTATGCATATTCTAAAACAAAAAAAATGTTATTTACAGTTTCCCAAGTAACAAAAATTTCCAATTCCTCTAGTCTTGAAAATGACAACACATAGGGGTTGAGTTATAAAAAAAATACTTGAACAAATAGCACAAGCATTTGCTCAGTCAGCACAAATTCTGCCCGTATTTTACCTAACCTCCTGATTTCCTATGATCGTTCGCTCCATCTAATGAAAATAATGCAGGTATTATGGCCACTAAATGGAGCAGACCATCCTATAAAATCAACGTATTAGGCAAAATATGGGTAGAACTTGTGATGGCTGGGCCTGTGACATTCATCAGGATCGGTCTATCCGATGAAAACGGTCTGATGGATTTTTCCATTGGTTAACTGATAAAGCTGACTGATGGTCCGTCGTGCCTACACACCATCAGTTTAAAAAAACAATCGTGTCAGAACGCGGTGACGTAAAACACGACGACGTGCTAAAAAAAATGAAGTTCAATGCTTCCAAGCATGCGTCGACTTGATTCTGAGCATGCGTGGATTTCTAACCGATGGACGTGCCTACAAACGATCGTTTTTTTTCTATATGTTAGGAATCCATCGGTTAAATTTAAAACAAGATTGATTTTTTTTAACCGATGGATAAATAACCGATGGGGCCTACACACGATCGGTTTGGTCTGATGAAAACGGTCCATCAGACTGTTCTCATTGGTTTGACCCGATCGTGTGTACGTGGCAGTGTATGAAAGGAAATGTGTCCTTGCCCTGTAAGAAATGAAATGTGTCAAAGCGTTGGGTTCCAAAAGGTATATAGATCTAAATGAACTGTGCTTGCGGTATTAATTTTTTGTAAAACACAAACCAAAAAGACAAACAAACACTGTTTTTAAAATATTTCAATTTTATTTAAAAATACTATAGAGCTGTACCCACAGAGATTTCCAGATATTTGTTAACTCTGCATAATCAATAAAAGAACATGTAATTGCTACAGTATTGAGAGAACCTATTACCTTTGCTACCTGACCTGAATATTTGTTTCTAGTTAAAGAGAAACTGCAGTCTGTTCACATAATTTGTAAAAAAAAAAATCTTTGCCTTCTGAAGCTTCCTTCCAACCACTTAGCATATTATTTTATATATATATATATATATATATATATATATATATATATATATATATATATATATATATATATATATATATATATATATATATATATATATAAACTATGGATTCTTTACTTGCCAAATATGCTGCAGAAATCTCCCTCCACTAAGTCTAGCTGCAACCATTTTAACTGTGGGCAGCTGAAGCTGCTGGCTGTTCACTTCCTGGATTTACACATACACATAGAGGCATACCTCCAGCTCTGCAGCTCTCATTTGCCCTCTTATGACTCATCCCCCTCCCTTTCTGGCAAACACTCACAAGAGTGAGAGAGAGCTGTGCATGATGTCATTAGTCTAGGCTAATGACCGGACAAGAAACAGGAAGTGGGCTGTAAAAAGTATTTACTGGCAGAAAAAAAAATGTTTTACTATCCAAAGGGCAGAAGATTTAATAGATGGAAAGTTGAAAAGATGACTGAAGGTCCACTTTAATGACTCTCCAGAAGCAAGAATAAGGCCCCTTTTACACATGAGGGCCGTTTGTCCATTTTTCATCTATCCATTCGTTGACGGATAAAAAACGGACATCAATGTATCTCTATTAAACAACTGATGTAAATGGTCGATCACCCATTTAAATCAGTCTACATACACATCCATCAATATCTGTTTTTTGAAACAGATCAAAGCTCAATTTTTCATCCATAAAAAAAAAAATGAACGGATGTAAAATGGATGTAAACTGACAAACAGTCCATATTTCCATTCCATCCTTCTTGCATTGGAATGGATGTAAAAAAAATATGTATGAGAAACTGATGAGCAGCTGATGAAAAACGGATGAAAACTTCATCCTTTTATTCTTTGAAAAGACGTGACTTAACTGATGAAATGAATGGTCCGCATGTGTGAAAGGGGCCTAGGGATGACAGTCCAGGAGCTTGCACCTTTATATATATAAAAAATAAAAAAAATAAAGAAAGTCTGGAGCTTCCATCGACCTTTAAAAGGTCTCAGATATACACTAAACATGAAGTTTTGAAGTTGAACAATTTGAAGTTTCAGGTTTTCTTTGTAACCTATTCCTGTTAGACATTCAATATTTTCAGGATATCCTTATTTGGTATTATGAGCTGTAAGGAAGCAATACAAAGTATCTGTAAATAGTTCATACATATTCTACAGTATTATATTTGATGGACAGGTCTATGAAAAGCAGTTGTAATGAAAAAGCATATTCTTATAAAAAAAATATTTAAGAAAAAAAAATCTGTACATTTTAAAGTGGTGTTTTATGTGCATCTACAAAAAAGGTATTTTACACATGAACAGATTATTGTACACTTTTTAGCTTTAGATAACACAAGACAAAAACATAAAATGAGTACCTAACAATTTAAAAACAAAACACACCACTTGGTAATTTTGAAAAAGTACATATTTAAATAATATCAGTGCAATTTATCTTGTTAAAAAAAAAAAAAAAAAAACCCACACATAATTACATATCGGTAGGTCATTGGGAATGGAATGAATTAGCTCTTAAAAATTGTATAAGTTAGTTACTCTATTCTTGTCATTGACAAAATAGGTTAGTTACTGTATAGGCTAGTACCAACTTATCAAAAAATCTAGTGTATGTTGGCATTTGTCTACACTGTTAAGATTGCAAATGCGTTTATTTTTTTTTCCTTTTCTTTCTTATAACAAACAGGTTTAAACTTGCCTGCTCTTCTGCAATGAAATTGCAGAAAGCAGCCCCGGACCTCCTCTTTGGTGAGTGCTCCCTTGGGCTCACTCCCGAGCCCTGCTGTTTATAGTCACGAACAGCAGAACCCTAAGCCGCCCCCTTCCCTCTCATCACTGGCTTTGATTGACAGCAGCGGGAGCCCAGGCTCCAGTGTCTCAGCAAAGCCAGCAAGACCAGGAAGTGAGGGCAGAGAAGAGCTGCAGATGGGCACAGCGCTGAATTAAAAGAGGGCTCGGGTAAGTAAAATGGGCGGCAAGGCATGCATTAAGAAAAAATATTTGGGTTTATAACAATCTTAAATTTTATTGGCAAATTCAGGCCATGTAATCCCCCCACCCCCTGCACTTTCCAAGAGTTAGGTTTGGACATGTGAATGCTGTCTAGGAACTAGATTAAAAACATAACCAAACTGTCACAGTGTAGCTTAGCCTTGCGTAACAAAAAACATTTGTGCATTAATAATTTTTAGGTGTCATTATTTTGCTTGTAGTCATTATTTTGCTTGTGTTGCAGCTGTATGTTGTAAGCATTATTTATTGAGGGGGAAAACATAAAAAAAAGTATATACACAAAAAACAAGGTGCAGATATCTCAACCTAACAACATGGACTACTAACAAAAAAGGCATAAAGAACCACAAAAATTTGTATTTTACCATGTATTCTAAACAATGTAGCAAAAAAAAAAAAAAAACACACAACACATATAACCTAAAGTTTCTAAGACAACCTTTGAAAAACAAAAACACTATGGTACATTTTACTGTATATAGCACATTTATACCATGTAGTAATAGAGAACACTTTACAACAATTGGATTTTGCACTTTTGTTCTTTACTGCATATAAATAGTGATAGAGCAATGGTTTAAAAGGGGTCAGTTGAAAAAAGTGCTAAAAAAAACATAAAGTTCCATTCTTTTTGACTGTCATGTTCATAGTAACTTCATATGGGAATTTGAATGCCTACTTTTAAAGGTTGTTAATTAAATTTGATCCTGTGCCATGATCACAATAAAATTATATACACACACACACAACACAAAAGGGGTTTCACAATTCAAAATCATCTTCGCATTTACAAAATAATGGTCCTAAAACCAATGTGGGCATCAATCTTAAAGTGGTCCCAAAATCCATTTTTTTGGGTCTCCATGTTGGGCATTACCATTTTCTTGGGTAGCAAAGCTTTTTGGGTTTTGAATAAATATTTGGAAACTGACAGAGATTTGCAAAAAAAAAAAAAAAAAAATGACATTTTGGGTTTCAAAATGTAATTTTTGATAAGCCGCAGTATAGATTATGAACTAGTTGGGAATTAACATGACAATGATGATTAGAGGTACCCTTCAAGTACTGTAAACTAATGTCAAAACAATGAAAAAACACTTATGGGGGATTTCAGTTGATGCTTCCTTTTCTGTAGGCAGTAATTTATTTTACACGTGACAGAGCGACACTCTGTTTAAAATAAGATACTAAAAGACTGAGCACATGATAAAGACAGTCTGTTGATAAACGACTCATTTTTTTGCACAAACTTCTGCTAATGTCCTGAATTTTGGTTCAAGATGATTTAAAAAGTCCATCCTATCGTCATCCCCTCGAAGTTCACTGCAACAGCCTACAGAACCAGCTGCTGATCCTCTTCCTTCATAATTGTATGGGACAACATAATCCTCACCATGCTGCGTTTCTTCATTTTGTCCACACACATATAATTTCTGAAAGGATAAATAAGTGAGATTAAACAAACTCTTAAAATATTCTACTAGAATTAACTCCTGTTACACAGGTCATGAGATCACGGTTCTTATACTTATATAATCCCAAAATTAAAATAATGTCATTATCGCAAATGAACAAGACATCATCAACATACAATCCAGAGTAATAAAGGTCTCTATAATGAAATGCAGAAATCTATCACGAAACATTACTGTCACTAGGGGAAGAAAACAAAGAAAGTAGTTCTTGTCCAAATCATAAATTATACTTTCACTGCCTTTCAAATAAAAGTTGAAAAACATAATCCTGCCCAGAACCCCCCACCCCCCCCCCCCCCCCCGCTTCAAATACTGGGGCCACTTTCTGGGATTTCCACATCATTGAGCCAAGCTTCAGCCTGGTACTCTCATTCTTCCTGTTGTATTATTTATTATAACATAAATGGGAAATTCAAAGAATGAAAACCGGTGGGCTATAATGGGAACTTAGGTGCAGATATATCACCAAGAAAAAAATGTAGGAAAAAAAACAAAACAGCACAGATGTCACAAGTTCTACAAATATAGAAAGCGAATAGGTTGTTTAAAGGGGTTGTAAAGGTACATTTTTTTTTTCCTAAATAGCTTCCTTTACCTTAGTGCAGTCCTCCTTCACTTACCTCATCCTTCCATTTTGCTTTTAAATGTCCTTATTTCTTCTGAGAAATCCTCACTTCCTGTTCTTCTGTCTGTAACTCCACACAGTAAAGCAAGGCTTTCTACCTGGTGTGGAGTGTCGTGCTCGCCCCCTCCCTTGGGAGGAGAGTCAGGACGCCCACTAACACACAGCTCCTTTCTCTATCTGCAATGTAGAGAGCGTCCTGACTCTCCTGTCGTCCAAGGGAGGGGACGAGCATGACACTCCACACCAGGTAGAAAGCCTTGCATTACTGTGTGGAGTTACAGACAGAAGAACAGGAAGTAAGAATTTCTCAGAAGAAATAAGGACATTCAAAAACAAAATCGAAGGATGAGGTAAGTGAAGGAGGACTGCACTAAGGTAAAGGAAGCTATTTAGGAAAAAAATGGTACCTTTATAACCCCTTTAAGATGCCAGTAGATATCCAAAATCCAGTTTTGGATGAACCGCTGTTAATGTCCATGCAATATTTTAGGGAAATGGACAATTAAAAGGACGTTTTGTTAATGCAAATAAAATATCTGCATAAAGTATTCATTCTTGTATTCCCTTTAAAAAAAAATCTTTGCTAGCCTAACAAACAGAATATAATAGCTTCAATTTATAGGAAATAATGTCAAATTACTTCTGCTTGTACGGTAATATTTTACTTACATCTCCAAGGTGAGTGTTCATGAAACTTTGCCACTCTGAATAGGTCTGTCTGCTGGGGTCAAATCTTTGATGTCCTCCTCCCATAGAATGTAGGGTACGCATACCTAGGTGGTGGTCTGTAATTTTTGAAGTATTAAGCTGTTGGTTCCTGATTTGAGTCATTTCTTGACTATTCTGATCATACGAACCAGGCTGAGCATTTCCGCTTTTGTTGCTGTTTATAATCGTAATAGGGACTTTAAAATTCGGATCCTATAAAAAAAAAAATAGTAAGGCATTCTTTAGTTCATTACTTATTTAACAGTTTATGCAACAGCTATGAAATCTTTAGAGGAGGAATAAATGCTAAACCTTTACTTTTGTTGTAATTACAGATTTTACATAACAGTAGCAACAACTACTTTTTTTTCTGAAGATTTCTGAAACATTCTAAAGCCAGACCACACCAGAATGTATGAACATGCTGGGACTCTGAGGCATTGCAACGTTTTTTTACCTCATTTTCATGGAGTTGAAAAAACAAACACACGTCAGTACAGTATGCAAAGGCCAGTTATAGGTTATGGTGGTTACCACTGTTGGTGAAGGAACACACTAGATACCTTCACTGCCCTTGAGCTCTTGCTGGGTGTCCAGTGCGTCCCTATACCTTTAAGGAGATGTGGGCTTCCTCCAGACATACCTGCCCTTAATCTATCCATTATAAATGTGCTCCAACTAGGAGACTCACAAATTTATAGAGTTAGGACTGCAGTACACTAGGGTGTCGTGATGTGGCCACTGCAGCTTGCGCATAGATTTGCATAAAGCTGCAGTGAGCTGTTAGACAGGGTCAATTGGCTTGTTGCAGGCTGGCAAGTGAACTAGGAATTTGCTTGCTGTTTTTTGACATGCGTTACCCTTCCATGTGCTCCTTGCTGCCAAGGCCAGTTAACGGTTGGGTTGGCTGCCATTTGTTTGCAGAAAAAAATTACCCCAACATACCACCATGTCACTTTGGCCTCATTCAAGTAATGAATTCCTCAAACTCAAGCAAGAGAAATGTAGCAGAATTTAAGACCACACATTTAGAGTGAACAAGCCTTTAAAAAAGATGCCAGCACCAATTGCTATTGCTCTGCTCCAGCTTGGCAATTCAGACTGCACCGAAGCCAGAGAAAGACAGAAAAATATTATTCTCAGTAGGTAGTCAGGAACTGCTACAAAGTTCTTATAGTACAGGTTTCCTTTAGGGTCCATTCCAGCCTGAATGAAATTGTTCACCCAAAGCTTCTCTGTGTGGTAAGCACTCCCTTACAGGTTTTCTGAAAAGCTGGTAATGAGACCTGGCCATTTAGAATATGTGTACATGCCTTGTGACCAAAAATTAGAGATAGGAGATTTATTAATAGTCATAGCACAACTATCCCTGCTGTTTCTCAGCTTATAAACGCCTGGTTGCACCATCCTCAGGTACCCTGTGTTTGCCTCCTTGGGTGCCACCATATAAGCCCAGCAAGCAAAAAATAAGAAAGCAAACCAGTTGCTCATTCCTCCTTGTCAGTTCCAGAGCAAGTGTGATATAGGGCAGCCATTCATGTGGGAGCTGCTTATAAGTGTAATGGTTGGATAGAGCTATAGATTCACAGCATATTAGCAGCAGTATTGGTGAGAAGAGTGTAAATTTACAGGCAGATATTAGCAGCAGTATTGGTGAGAAGAGTGTAAATTTACAGGCAGAGTGACATGCTTTTTAAAGAACCTTTTTAATAAATAAAAATGCAGCTCATTGTTTGCCATTAATAGTTCTGTTTCACAGCTCCTTCTCACAAGATACCAGTATATAAATTGATTGATTAAAAAAAAGAAAAAAAAGAAATGCCCCTCTTTGCACCCAACATATCATCTCAGCACTAGTTGTTAAGTAGTTATGCAGAGTATTCGAAGTAGTAGTACAAGAAAAAAAAAAAAAGGAAAAAAGACAAAGCATGTTAAAAGTCTCATTAGAAATAACTTACTGCTACGCATTGCAATAATTCTAAAATATGTGCTTATTGCATCAAGCATGAAACAAGAAAATAGACAGGCTTACCATGACATCTGCTCCGGGCGCTTCCGTGTTTGCAACAATCAAATTCTGCTGTGCTGCATCATCAACATAACCCAGATTGCCCTTGCCTGCTCCAGCTCCACACAGGCATGCCAACAAAAGACCTGTGGACCAAAAAAAAAAAGTGAGCTCCCTAATCACCAGCACCTGCTATATTTTATCTTAATACAATGTATTGGGTTTATGGAAAACCTGTCATGCAAGAAACACCTATATGCCATTGCTGACTTTATTGTAAAAATGCTAGTTGCCCGACTGTCATGCTGAGTATCTAGCTTTAGTACTGTGACCCAGGGCAAGTATGCAGGTCAGTGATGAACTGATGTAGGTTAGAACACGGAGACAGAACCTGTCTGAGCTATCCCACTAAGAAGCTGTGAAGGCTCACCCAATCATATGCAACTGAGGCTTTCCCTGCTCCAAACCTGCACATATACATGCCTCTTGCATACTACATTCAGTGGCAAGACGCCACTGCCTTTGACTAGTTATCTGGTTTTACAGTTTCTCCGCAGGATAGCCAAGACTCATGTCCAAACCTGCCTGAGCCAATCCCTAATGCAGATCAGGAGTTCTAACATCACTTTGTGTTCTCAGTTTTTGGTTCAACACAAAAACACAAAAACAGGAGATCAGCACTGCAGCCAAGCAACAAGAAGTTTTTGAAAGCAGTATGCAATGATAGAGTATTTCTCTTATGACTAGTGTCCTGAACTTTTATGATTAGGCCCTGAAATATCTTAAAGGGTTGTTAATTTGCTTTTTACCTTAGAATAATACCCGGAGACTTCAAACAGTTCATGAAGTTGCTTGGGATAATTTCCCTAGTCACGCATGGAAGCCATGGAGACTTAAGGGGGGCAGATGCTGAGATGTTTACACCTGTCAACATCACCAATATCTTACTGTATATTAGCAGAAGATGTGCAGTACAATATCACAGCGTCCTGACCCCATGCCTATAAATTGTAATCCAAATCTTATACAGTTCAGTTTTTGTATAATGTTCAGCATCACCATTATGATCAACAGGTGAATAATGGGAAAAGTAATGATTACATATGAAATATTCAAATCAATAAATGGAATACATCCAGGTTTATATCAAATTGAATATATATATATATATATATATATATATATATATATATATATATATATCAGGGATATGCACTTAGCAGACCTTCAGCTGTTGCAAAACTACAAGTCCCATCATGCCTTTGCCTCTGGGTGTCATGCTTGTGGCTGTCAGAGTCTTGCTATGCCTCATGAGACTTGTAGTTCTGCAACAGCTGGAGGTCCGCTAATTGCATAAGCCTCATATATAGGCTGAATAGGAGAACCACAAATGTCATATCATATCTAACTGTATGATCATTATGTAAACATGTGTCGCTCGTAGAGAGTAAACAGTTCACACCGACTTTCTATTCCCAAATTATTTAAAGCAGTTGAATAATAAACCAGCCTGATGAGCTGTTATGAATTCAGAACAGGAGCCCAAATTTAGCTGGAGCAACTAGTGCAAAGATAAAACAGCATGTTCACCCCCTGTACCTAGCATTTCTGGATATTTGGAGATTTTTTTTCCTTGCTTCCTAAAAATGGACAATCACGCTAAGAACTGTTCTAGTTTTGGATAGAGTTGGGAAGGATTAGAACTCTGGTCAATCTTTTACAGTTATTTTGGACTATTAGAAAGATTTGCCCTCACATCCTGTACTGCCAACAGTTGCCCCAGACAGGAAGTGAATGAAAAATGTGCAAAACAAACAAGGACAAAACTAAAATCTGTCAGGAGTTCTAGCCTTTCCCTACTCAATTGAAGAAAATCAATTTTGTTTCATTGTTACTGTTGGAAAATGCATCAAAGGCAAGCGACTTGGACAGGGATGCATTTTTAGCTTTTAGAAAATAAATTAATTGTTCATCACTGGATCGTGGGTGCAGCCCTTACTCCTTTTATTCATTGGTTTCTTGGGAATGGGGATGGGGATGAGCTTGGCACCGGGATCAGCAGCAGAGGTTGAAAGAAGCAAGCAAACTTGGCTTACAGCAGTGTTCATTTTCTTTCAGTCCTGCTGAGAACATTTTACCAAACAGAGATTGGACATTAGTGTAAATCTCTCCCATCTATAAAAAACAGATAGGGGTTTTAGCCTTTCCCTACTCATCCAAAACTAGGAAAAAAAGTTTTGGCTTGACAAACTTTAGCATACTAAACTTGAACACAATAGGTCAATGGAGGATCGACAGGGATAATAGGCAAAGATGGCTATAAATGGCTCAATAATAAGCCATGCTTGTTATGATACAAGGGGATTTTCTAGCCATGGGTATGGAACCTGGTCCTTCTTTCTCTGGGTAAGGGAAAATACAAAGCACACAGTGCTACAGTGACTACACATCACAGCATGCCCCAGCTGGTGGACAGTCTATGCTCATTTCCTAGTACACGTTAAAACAAAAATGTACCTATAAAGCTGACATGAGCAATCTAAAATTCCAAAAAGGGATGACAATCACCAGAAGATGATTTAGTGGTCATTCTCATGTAACACATTTTAAATATGGCTTGATGGACAGCATACAGAATACTAGTTCTTTGGTAAAACCCTATGTTTTTCGTAATAGGAGATACATTAGAAAAGGAATAAAAACATACTTACAGAGAAGTAAAGCAAGCAATAGCGCTGACAGAACCATTATAAGAATAGCTAGCCCTCCAAGCGCAGTAGATGAGCTAGTACGTGGTGAAACGCAGTTCTGACCATCAGGACAGTTACACACTGAAATCCCCACATTCTGGATTGTGGCACGACCCAAATGATCAATTATCTTTACCGGCACAACATATGTTCCAACATCATTACCAGCATTTTCAACTCTAACAGTGTTATCTGTAGTAGAACAAGACACAGAACGAGAAAAATGAATACACAAAATAAAAAAAAAAACATTTTCAATGGCTATTCAGTTAGGAAAAATTATCTAGAGAGTGCTCATCAGTGACCCAAGCAAAATGATTTTCAATACAGTTAAACATGTCTGTGAAGTCATGTCACAAGCACAGTTTAAATAGGTACCATGTTTTAGTATGTGTATCATAACCAAGTAAAATGCCAATTTAACACAGGGGCATGCAGCCAACCAGTATTTTTGCTTTCACTTCATTGGATGAATTGAAGTAAACATAAATTCACCATAATACCAAGCTAGGTGAGCATTCACTTTGCATTGTGAACAGCCTATACCATTTTAGTAAATCAACCCCGATAATTCATGTGAATTTATGGTGAAGGACCAACTGAGCTCTCCCCTACTTTGTCAAATGTGCTGGCATTTGCCCTTTCGGTCTACTGCAGATCAGTTATACCGACAGGGAGAAAAGGTGCCTAAATCTTTAAGCAATATAGTAATAATAAAAAAAATATATATATATATATATGTTAAAGCCCTCCTTCAGACACTGCAGCTACCTCATTTTGTATGATATGTCTCATCTGTCTCTCATTAACCTGGCTGTGCTTAGCTTGGTGCTATCTCCAGATTTAAAAAATAAGTAACGACACTAGAAACACGATAAAGCAATCTAGACAGTTGACATATTCCTATCCCTTGACCCATGATGTCCAATTCAAAGATGGAAACATGGGAGCAAGGAAGTTTAGGATTTGGGGGAGAGGCAGATGTGCAGTAATGGGAAGCAGATCACCAGCAATTAGGTCCGCAGGAGTCTCCATTCATCCAATACAGGTTTTACTTACAGTACACATTCAAATTATTCACATACCATTTTCTTGGGTAATGCGCCACTGATTCTGCACCCTTGTGTCTACGCTGCTATCGAGTTGAATTCTGTATGGAAATTTGACGACACTTCCATCCTTGTCAACTACTTCAAAACGGTCAGATGTTCTACCATTTGTACAAATACTGCCACTGATTCTAGAAAACTGCGGTCCATGTTCATCAAGATCCGTAAGGTTTATCACTAAAGTGCAGGTGCCAGTCTTTCCAGCTGTTTAATAAAAGCGGGAGAAAGCTTTATATAATTTATATATACACATACAGTAAAACACACACACACCTCAACATCTCATTGAAAAAAATCAGTTTCTGTTGGAAAAATAACTGTTTAAAATACAAACAAACAGAAAAATGCTGCTTTCAAATTCAAAATTAAAATGCATATTTATAAAACATAAGGCCCCTTTCACATGAGCCAACTATGTTCGCTCAGTTTCTGCAGAGCGGACACAGACAGCTCAGCACTATTCTATGGGAGGCCAGGAGTAAACAGACGCCGCAGTTCTTTTACACCCAATTACCCTGTGATTCGCCTAGACAGAGGACAATGGATTTCCTTCCTTTTTTCCATATTGAACCAGAGATAGGCCGGTGTAAAAAGGGACACAAGTCCGTTTACACCCGCCAGTTCATTAAGGTGAATAGACCATCTGACCAGGTCCACCTGAAAAACTTAGACATCTTATCAGATCCTTCTTGTAAAAAAGGGCTTTAATCTTTCAGGCGTGAGTGTTTTAAAGGACAATGAATGATTCGCCACCAGTGCACATTTGGTGTAAGCCATTTTCACTTCTCCATAAATATGCCCCATGTCACAGTTCCTACCGTGCCATGCAGGCGGCCAGGCCTGGTCGAGCCCCAAGTGGCTCTGGGTGGTATTGAACCCAGGACCTCTCTGTTGCTGTTTCGGTTCTTTGCCTCTGAGTCACTATTTTGCCTGCTTTCCATCTAAGCCTGGTTCTGAATGATGTGCTGATCGCCCTTCTCTGGATCTCCTTGCATTCTGCACCTGTCTCTCCTAGTTCAGCTGAGGCAGGTTACCCAATCAATTAGGGTATAAAACACTGCCTCACTCTGAGGGATTTGTCAGTTCATTGTTCTGTCCTGTCATCGCCAAAGGTTCCTGTGTTCTGTTTCAGCTACAGCTACAAGACTGACTCCGGCTTCTGACCCTGGCTATGTTGATAGTTTATTCTGAATACTGGAATCCCTGACCACGGCTTTACTTTGACTATCCTTTGGCATTTCCCTATCAAGCCCCCGGGCACAGACTCACAGCTCAGGTAGCGTCTTACCTTGTTACAGTGGGCTGTGTGTACTTGCAAGGGTGAGCATACAACTCTGCATTATGGACTCCAACCAAGGTAAGCCCTTACACCCCAAGTGTTAGGTGTATAGTTTTTTTAGTTTCTTTTAGTCAAGGTAAGTGTTAAAACAAAGGTTTTGCCCAGTAAATGAATATAAACTCTGGGCAGCAAATGAAAAAAAAAAAAGAAGATCCCGGTACTTTCTCTTTTTTTGGGCGCCAGCAAACAGCTTTCCTGTAAGAGTGATTCCAGTGGCTCTACACCCACCTTAAGCTAAAGCTCAGAAGAGGACCCCTTCTGCTGCTATTCCTGGGCTCCCTTGTTCCACTTGGGTGCCTTGGTCAGATCAGCTGCCCACAGAAGAGATGAACATTAGTTTCCCCATCTCCCCTGTGAAGAATGAAGTCCGAAGCGACAAGATTTTGTCACTTCCTATTTCAGTCACAATCTTTATTTGATCCGATGCTTTGAAGGGGAGTTATAAAGGATCTAATAGACCCCTGATGTCTTAAAAAGTACCTGCCACTCCTTGCTTGCAAGCAAATGCAAATGAGCATGCAAGTCTGGCATGCTTATGTAAACAGTGATTGCACTACACATGTCAGGTATTATCATGAACGTTGGAGGCAGAGTAATACTTCTAGCACCATAGCTCAAATTTAACGCTAAACTGAAAAACCTGTAAAGACTTATAAATCATCACCTGTGGACAATTATAGGAACTGGAGTTTGCTACAATTTCACAGGCGTGTGCAATTTAAAATATTGACATGTTTGATATCCATTTACAACATCTTGTATAATTTACCAAAAAATTTGATATTAGGTTTTTGTGCATTAAAATTCATTTAGGCGTATTTTTTTCTGGAGACCATTACATGCTATGACTGATGTTTGCTTTGAAACACCTTAAAATACACTCTTTGTCAAATGTTGGTTCTATTTTCTCCCTGGTGCTGGCATAGCTGAGTATCAAGCACACCTTCACGCAGACATGAATTGCAGAAGAGAGGGGGTGTTCCATATCAGCTCTATTACTGAGTTCTTCTTACTGTCTGTAACTCCGGCACTTATTAAACTGCACAGTCATATTTAAACACAACTCTTGTTATAGAAAGGAAGAGGAAGGACTACAAAAAAGAGGTTAGTACAATTTTGGTCTGCCTGCATGTCTACAGTATTTCTGGAACTTCAGTTGGACTGTAAAAAGAGGATGCTTTAGAGCAGGGGTCCTCAAACTACGGCCCGCGGGCCGGATCCGGTCCGCCAGTGTGATTTACCCGGCCCGCGGACTGCCCCTTTAATATCGCAGCAATCCCCCTCCCCTCTGCTACCTTTTTATTACACAAGATGAGAAACACGACAGGTACAGACAAAGGGTGGGTCTTTTGAGTTAAGCAGCGGGGCGGTTTCAGCAATTAAACACTTGCCTTTCACTAGCAAAGTTCCACCCTTTGTCCAGACCTGCCATGCTTCGCGTCTTGTGTGATTGAGGTAACAGAGAGGCGGAGTGCTGGGATGTTATATAAGGGGCGGATGTCTAAACTGATTACATGTGCAGCATCATGGCAGTTGTAGATTAAACAAAGGCCGAAATGACGGCTTCCTTGGCTGAAAACAATAGGAGAGTTTACTTACTTTAAGTCGCTCTATATGGAGCTCACATAGGGCCAGGGACTCTCTCTGGCTGCATGTGACAGCATTGGGTGTTGGGAGCACAAAAGAAAAGAGTACGTTTCTGGGCAGGTGGCATTAAAGTGCTGTACTTTATTTTGCTTATGTAGAGTAAAGCAATGTAAAGATTTGCTTTTACAGTCAATTGTTAGTGTTGTAACCACAGCACCCGATTGAAACTCACTCTGCACCATTTAGGCCAGGACATGAATTGTGATTGGCCACTCTGGGTCATGTCATGAAGTATAGACTTTTTTCATGACCGAGGCCTTTAATACAATGTACTGACAGTTTATAAAATGAAGAAAAAAAAAACACATGCCCACTTCACATGCAACGCAACAATGGAAAGCCTTACATGTATCAGTTGCCAAAAAGGTTACGTTATACTTGTGATTTGGAACATCTTTGGATTCATAGTCCATAAGTTGGGCAGTAGTAATTCGACCATTATCAGCCACACTGACCCAACTTAGTGGATCTGACAACTTCTGGTACCTGTGGGGAAGATTAAGATAGGTTAGTCCATTAAAAATCAAACACAGTTCCTTGCACCTATCATGGGCAGCTCACTTAACTAGTTAATTAGCCGCTATGATTAAGCACTAATTTATAGTGCGAAACACGTTAGCTGTTTTACTCCCGTGTTGTGTGCTGTGACTTGTAGTGCATTTTTCCTTTTTTAAATAAAGACAACCATCAAGGTTTTTTGGAGTGCGGCTGTCCATGTTTTCTTTTTCCATTTGTCAGCTCACATAACTGTTGCCCTTCCATGCTACTTTCTTTCACTCCTCCCTACCAGGAGCAAATAAAGAAAGCTATGTTTAATCTCCAAGACCAAATTTAGATCTACATACTGCTCAGGGCTTTCTAACATTCCATGATTGAACAGAAAAATAAAAATAAAAAACTCCAACAGGCTGGTTGTAATGAAATTGATGAACATATCAACTACAGTACAACCAGCCTGCCCATAGATGGATTGAATTTCTGCCGGTTTCGCAATTTTGGTGCTTCTGTGGCCTGCTTTATTACTGGGCATTTCACATCCAGCGACCAATTTAGCTAGTGTATGAAGCCATTGATTCCTCGTTGAGATTAGTGTCTGCCTTCATGTTGTAAAGTGCTGCACAAGCTGTTGGTGCTATATAAATACTTTATAATAATAATAATAATTTAAATTCACATACCGTATGCCAGTAGAAGTTTTAGTTTCAGGATCAATTGCTGTATATTCTGTAACTAGCGTACCAACTGTCTGATTTTCTTGAACAAATACTTCTTTAATTTTTGGCTGACATTCAGGACCTTCATCGACGTCTTTAACAGTGACTGTGACAGGAACAGTAACAATACCGCTGCTTTTTGTCCCAGATGGTGTTATTAGGCTTACTTCATTAGCGACTGCAACTTGTAGTAGAAAGCTTTTGTCTTCTTCATAGTTTATTCCCTAAAAAACGCATATATACAAATTTATATTTTAAATAACATTTACGTTTGGCTTCAGTTTCTAGGTGACATATGGTTGGAAAAAAAAGCTGGTCTTTAAGATAAACCACACAGATTGAAAATATTCAGTCAGTTGCACTAGGTTTTTAACATATTAATGCCTCAAGGTGGAAAATCTTAAAGTCTGGACACAGTTTTGCAATTTAGGCATGTGTAAGTAAAAAGTGTCCTGTCACAACTGCTTAGTATATCCAGGTAAATTATACCTTGTGATTTTCAGAGTATGGATATCTGTCATTTTCATTCTCTGATACCATACAGTATGTGAACATTTGTTGTTTTGCACCCATAGCAGGGTCAAGAAACGGTAGTACGCTTTTTATTTTTAAAGCCTATCTTCAGGTTTACTTTAAAGCTGGTCCAAATAGACCATTTCTAGCACCTCATGGGAATCCAATCATGGGATGTCTTGTATGCATTCATGAAAAAAATATACAAAGCTTTTTGTGAATGGCTGAGCAGCACTCTGCCTGGCGCAATTTTGTTCCAAGAATGGGGTAGAAATCCCTCTACTAGAACTACCAGAACAAAGCAATGTAAACTGTATGTAGGCAAACGACACAAGAGCAGCGCTCTCAACAAAAGAGACTCCCGACAAATCTGAAGTGGAGTCTTTCCGCTGGGTGCACAGGCTTAAAGGATCTCCATCTGTTGTAACAAGAATTCATAAGAAATGGTAGCCGGCAATTCCAGAATCCAGAAAAATGTATAATCTTGCTGTGATCAAGGCTTTCGGCTGAAACATGCAAGCTGTTTTTATCCACCTATATTTAGCAATAAAGATTATTTATTTTACTGGATTCTGAAGTTGCCGGCTACCTTTTCTTCTGATTACTTGTATACTGTATGTAGCCGATTTCTTCTCTGGCTTTATTTCTGCTAATGTTGGGAAGAATTTCCCTCACATCTGCTGCCTGTGACACCTGTATAAAAAAAAAAGGCAAGTGTAGAGGTCACCAGGACAAAGATATCCTGATAGCACAAAAAGAAAATAAAAATTGATGTCTTTATATGCACCCTTGTGATGATTTTCCATCACTTCCTGTCCTGACAAAAAAATAAATTGTTAATAATTCTTCCTTGAAAAGAAGAAAATGTTGGCTGGCGTTGGGCTTTATCGGCAACATGAATCTAGAAAGTACAGTGAAACCTCGGATTGCAAGTAACGCAGTTAACAAACGTTTCGCAATACAAGCATTTTTTTTTTTAAATCCTGACTCGGTTTGCGAGTGTTGTCTCGCAAATTGAGCAGGATTCAAGCCACAGCGGTGTGCAGTACCACATTTGGCCAGGGGTGGAGGGGGGCGGAGCTGATCGGAAATACTCTGAAAAACTCAGTTCCCAAGCCTTTCAGAGGTTTTCCAAGTTCAGCCAAGCCACATGCGGTATTGCATGCCATAGAAGTCAATGCGGAACAATTTTTTTTCGTTTACATTGACTTTTATGGGGAAACTCGCTTTAATATGCTTTGGATTACGAGCATTCTCCCGGAACAGATTATGCTCGTAATCCAAGGTTCCACTGTTTCAAAATGCTGTTAAACTACCTCTCAAGTGACCGATTTCCTTTAGGAACGACAAATCCAAAGCTAGCATGTAGAAGAAAAAAAAATGGATAACCACATGTTTTTCCTGCACTTACCTTTACAACCGAAAGCAGTCCTTCATTTGTCATTGGATCAGTAGTTATATTGAAAAAGCGCTTCTCGTTTCCTTGTGTGATTGTATACACAGCTTTCCAGTTTGAAGTATTGCGCAAGTCATTGTCTGTTACAGGAATTCTCAGTATGACCATTCCATATTCATTTTCATTCACTTCAGTCTGATACTAAAAAAAAAAATGGAAGAAAAATTCATTACACTCAGATAACTATAAAGATTTAATTGCTCTTTAAGGCAAGGTCATACAAAGAAACCTCTAGCCCGCAAAAAAAACAAAAAAAACACACAATGTCTGCTAGCATTGATTCTTGCATGGAAGCATAATGCATTTGCATCTAATCAAATAAATACTGACCAGTACAATTGTTAATACGTTTAAAGGATTGAATGCAAACTTACGGATTGCTGTGAGAAGATTGGTGCAAAATCATTCATATCAGTGACCGTTATAGACATGGTGCCAGTGGAAGACAAATAACCTATGCTGCCACCCATATCACGCACTTCAAGTATAAGAGTGTAGTGGTCCAATGTCTGCAAAGATAAGCACATGCTAAAGTTTACAGGAATGTCAAAATGAATAAAACAGTGCTTGAATAAAATATGTGTTCATTTGTGTCTGTTCGTTAATTGCCACTGTAACCCTTAACACGGAGCTTGAGTAAAAAAAATGTAAAACATTTTGTACATGACCGCGCCCTAAATATGAACTCCAGGCATATACAGGAATGTAAATGAATACAATTATATAGTCATTACATTTTAAAATGGAGCTAGTTTAGGTACTTGAATTTGTCTTGATATAAGCCTCCTGCACCCCCCCCCCCCTACACAGCAAAACTCATACTGGGAGGGTCAGCGCAGAATTAAAAATTTGGCAAGAAACACTGTTATTTTATTATAGTTTGTAAAAGATGATGCAGGGAGTTAGAGTAGGGAGCCCATATTCACATACATGGCTTATGGTGATGGAAAGCCCTGTAATGGCCTGTAATGGAGGTAGGACTAGGTCGAGCATGTCTCTTGTCCAGTAACGACAACTCAGCTTTTCAAAGCCCTCCCCCTCAGGGTGTACAAAGTGGATTGGAACAGTCAGTCAAGAATCTGATCTACCCAAAATGTATTGGGGTTAGATCAGATTCTTTATTGACAGCTGCACTTTTTCTTTCCTTGCCTGTCATTGTGCTCAAGCTTGTACAGAGCACCGATGTGAACCTTGTGTCTTGCTCTGTAATATGAGTTGGAGGTTCAAGTGCCGTTCTGGCTTACTGGCCGCTGATAAGTCTTAACTGAAATTACAGCATTTGAGCTCTGTATGCCGTCCTGTGCATAGCACAGAGACACCCAAAGAAGCAGTTAAAGCAGTTGTCAGTCAAGGAACTAATCCAACCACCAATAGGACAGATCAGATCCTTGGCTGACAGTTCTAATTCACTTGTACTGCCTGGGGAAGGGCCTAAAAAAAAGCTGAGGTGATGTCAAATGACATGTGACCAGCTCCAGCTTTGCCCTGCCTCCAACCCAGGCTGCACTGCAGGATAAAGGGGAAAAAAATCATGTGACCGTCATATTACAAGAGGAAAAAAAGGTACTTAAAGGGGAGTTCCACTCAAAAGTGGAGCTTACGCTTATCTGTCTCCTCCCCCCCCTCTGGTGCCACATTTGGCACCTTTCAGTGGGGAGGGAGAAGGTATTTGTTTTTGATGGGGTTCCCTTAACATTTAACATAAATGGTGGCGGTTGCACCCGGCAGCCTATCTGAAGATCGGCTGGGGTGCCAACATTGCAGGCTCCCTGGACAGGTAAGTGTTCATATATTAAAAGTCAGCAGCTGCAGTATTTGTAGCTGCTGATTTTAATTTTTTTGTGGGCAGGCTGGACCTCCTCTTTAATAATTAAAGAATGCTCATTGTAAATCAGTGGGTGATAGTGTGCACTATCATGTAGAGGTGGACACTCTATTAAGGTTTAGAAACATTTTAAACCAAAACTAAGATTTGGGCTCTTTATATTCCTGTAAATAGGCATAATCAGCCTTAGTAGTGTAAAATGCAATGATTTTGCGCAAAGCATGTTAATTTGGAGTACCATAAACCTGGCTTCTCCGTGAAATGAAGAATCCAAATTTCCTAGTATAGTCTGGGATACATTCCTATTGGAGTTGTAGAAGCCTATAGGCCAAAGATAGAAGATTTAGTAGGCCTGCTGGAATAAGTCTGAATTTTGGTCGAACCTATCTGCCCTTAAAATATGGAAAAAACAAAACAAAAAAACAAACAAACACATTACCTCTCTATCAAGGCTGTTTGATAATGTAGTGACTATGCCATATTCTGCATTCACAGCAAAAAGGAGTGGTGATGGAGGAATTTGTCTAAGAAGATAGTATCTTAGCAGGGTGTGTCGAGTTTGTGGCTCATCTCTGTCTGAGGCATTTACTCTTCCCACAATAGTACCTTCAAATAAGAAACAATCACAATACATGAAGATTAATCAAATTGGAAAAATACACACAACAGCTCAGATGAAAACTAGACTTCATAAAACCTGCACACAAACACACACCCCAACAGCACTAAACTAAAGCAGAAGTGGACAAGTTACTGTAGAGTTCAGGATGTAGGATTAGGCACCATTAAAGGAGGGAAAGTTTCCCCAGCGAGAAAAGGCAAGTGCCACCAATTTACATTTTGGGTTCCTGGAATTTGTTTTTACAGGGTCAAAGATGAGAGCGGAAATGCTACCCACATTAAAGTATACTTCTACTGACAGAGAAATTCAAGGTGCCAATGTGGCCTCTTTTTCTAAAAACCTAGTTTCCTAGCAGTCATGCTACACCAAAGATTCAAAACTTTCTAAGCCACAGACATGGAAGTATTAAGCAAATCATAGTACAGCATTTACCTTCTACACACTTCTGGGTCAGTGACTCAAAGCAGAGCCAGGCAACTAGCATTTTCTGAAGGATTACAGGAATGGCAGCCTTCATATTTACATACTGTATATTTAACCTAACCCTTAGTTTTACCTCTAAAATTGTGCATTTGCTCTCAATCTGCTTTCACACTTAACCCAACAATATAAAAATAAAAATGTAAAAAGTAAAAGATAGAAAAATCATAATCACCCTAGACTTTTCTTGTCAAATGTGTTTATCGTGTTTCAACAATTAGTATACATAAGTAAATTTGTTGGCAGCATAAGATAAGGGCACATGAGTAGTAATAATTTTTGACTTCTAGTTCCAATAATAATTAAAGATAGTTTAACTAAAACGGTTCTAGCATAGATCTAGTTATTCAAAAGATTACTACTTATGTTGTATATGAAAGGTAAAAATCTGACTAAACCAAGTTAATATAAGATGACCTCAGGTAAGGTCAAGACTTTTCTTTACCAACACTGAACGTGATTACTGCCCCACTAAAGTAACCCTTTAATAGAGGGTTTAAGTTTAGGGATAGACTATCCAGGCATTCTCATTTACTTGCAATCTTAATGCAAAATATTGCTTTTAGTTTGTTTAGTCAATAGAGTCTAATCTCGTGCCATTAAGATTTAAAAGCAGTTGTGAGTCTTTAGATGTGGGTGCAACTGAGCACATTTGAGTACACATAGAGCCTCATGTATGACAATATGTCAAAAAAGGAAGTAGGACTTGCCCACAATAGACAAAATTTTTCTCTTATACATATTAAAAATATGATGGCTTCTGAAAGTTGCTTACCAGCTTTACTGTGCTCCAACACTTCAGCACAAAACACGGCTTCAGTAAACACTGGGGCATTATCATTGTCATCTTCTATGTTGACTGGTAGTGTCAGAGGAGACTCCGGTGAATATCCATCTACTGTCGTTGCATAAACTGTTAGCTGAATGCAAGATAAAAATAGGAGTTGTTATAATGCCTTACAAAAGAGGGATACCTTTGAAAGATAAGCACACATTTATACAAGTCACTAGAGAAGAAACAGTTAAAGCCAACACAGTTAAAAAAAAAAAAAAGAAGAGTGATGGTGAAGGGGGTAGGGGTTTGAAACCTCAATCAGGGTTTTATTGTCCCTGCTAGGAATAGTCACCCTCTATTTGTCCCGATGGCCATTGTTACTGACGCTGAGTTGCCACCATAACAAGTGTTCCTATAACAAGTGTCCCCATTTTTCCTCTGTTCTTGTGACAACTGTCACAAAGATTATATGTCTTGTTTTGGAGAGATTGCCCTTTCTGTTGTGTCTACAGTACAGGAAGTGAAGTCTTCCAGCACAACACTGGAATCACCTCCCTGTTCAGAGGACTGGTCTAAACCACAACTTAGTCAGGGGACTGGTTTTCTTAAAAAGGAGAGATCAAACAGGATAATCGCCCCACAATCCCAGTCAGGTTTTTGTTTTTCTCTGTAACCCCCTTGAAGAGATTTGTCCTTGTGACAAGAAATAGGGGAGGGGGAGGCCAGCTGTAGGATGACACTAGGCCAGGAACTAAAAATAAATAAATAATTTAAAGTCATCTAAAGTTCTGACTTTTCCCTAGTCTAATAAAAATGTTTCCACTGAGGAGATTTCCCAACACATTATGCTATGGCATGCATGTGTGTGTAGTTTGGGTGGGGCAATTCCTCAATAAGGATAACGAGGGGCAATATAACCCTTTCAAAAGGTAAACCCTCCTTGTTCTATCTAAAATACAATAACAAACTGTATTGGGTGGAAGTTGAGCTTTAACATAGCAAAAAAAAAAAAAAAAAAAAAGCACAAAATTCAATAAAACAGAATGCAGACAAAAGTTGCCAGTATGTGTTGATAAACGTATTCTGTAAAACTAAGGAAAAAAGGAAAACTGCATACCGGAAAAGAAGGGTATTCTTCCCGATCCACTAGGCCATTGATGTACAAGTCTCCAGTTTTTGGATTCATCTGAAACAAACCTATTGGTGGCTGATCCACTCCTGGTCCCGAAATAGTGTAAATAATATCATATAGCACCTGAGTGTCAGACTGGACCTGTGGGGAAAAATACATATAATATAAAAGGTCTAATTTTGTATTCTATTATAATTATACAGGAAAAAAAGTTGCTGCATGCATCATCATCCTCCTGTTGGATCCTTCCTCTTACCCCAGAGATTCAACTTTATGTAAAGTTCTTACTCGAGAAGTGAATCTGCAAGTATGTTTCAAACAAGAAGATCTACTCCCTAAATGTGGTAGTGCATTACACCATATGGTCAGAGTTTTTGGACATCAGACCATCCACCCTATGTGGCCAAAATTAGGATACCCTTCTATATTTATGGGTTTTCCAAGAAACAGTGTGGTAAAGCTACAGCATACAAGTACATTTTGGACTGAGAGCTTCCAACTTGTGACAACATTCCAGGGAAGACCTTTTTTCAATTCTAGCATGACTGTGCCCCATGGGTAAAAAGACAGGTTCATAACAACATTACCGGTATGTGTTGATGCACTTGTATGGCCAGCAGAAAGTCCTGACCTGATCTCAATCTTACTCAACACCTTTCAGATGAACCGGAATGCAAATTATGAGCCATGTAGTTTCCTCCAGTATCTCCAACGTGATCTTTTTACTTAAATGACCACAAATACGTTTCAAAACCTTGTGGAAAGTCAGATTACAATAGGGACAGTCCTGGTTGCAAAGGCAAGAAATGAGCCTAGGATGTTCAACAAGCTTATATTTGATATGCTGATCAGGTGTGCACAATATTTTTGGCTATGTGTGTATTTTCCTGGGAAAATATTTTTTTATCATTTGATAAAATTCTGAGCATTTTCCACTGAAATTATGCTGACAAATTATGATAAGATTCACAAAATGTGAAAAGCAGCAAGAATCAAATTAGCAGCAATATGATATCATCGCTCACAGAATATTCTCACCATTGACAGTAAAAAATAAACCCATACATCACAAGCCAGAAGCCTTCTGAGACAGCCTATGTGGTGGTGACTTTAAGAGTTTCACCAATAACTGAAAAGTTGTTTAAAACCAAAAATTATATAAAAATAAAAAAAGATCTGATTAAAAAAAAACACAAAAAAAAAAAAAAAACAGTGAGCCTCATCACATAGCTTTTGTAACACTTCACTGAACCAGCCTGCTGGTAAACCAAAATTCGAAAGCCAAAAAAAGAGAGAAATATAGATTCGGATATGAGCCCTACCCGTTCAAGAAAACATGGAAATATCCCTCGGTAGTTCTCATTATGTCCGATGGGCATAGGACCCCACCTCCTTTTTGTACGTCTTAGCAGCAATTCTCTGGTATATCTTCCTTTCTCAGCCTAAAAACAATAAGATATTAAAAATGAAACATGAAAATTTTGCGAAATCCAAAAACATACATGGGTGAAAATACAAAAACACAAAAGGAGACCAGCCAGTGTTAATATGCTTTCAAGAATGCTTTTGATTAAACGGGCCATACTTTGGATTAAATTTTGTTTCTGCTGAATTGTCCTAAATCCATTCCATGGGTGATTCTATCGGCATCACTCAACTTAGAAAAATTCAAGCGGAAGCACCTTGGCCAAAACAGCAACTACATCCAATCAGATAATTATCCTTAATATCTTAATGTGTATGGATAGAGTGATGGGGTTTGGGCTTGTGTCAATGGCATCAGTTTGAAACACTTCTGAGCCCATTAAAAAAAAAATTTATAGTTGTATTTGACTCGATTCAAGACAGTTTTGCATTCCCCTAAGACTTGTACGGGAATGATAAACCCACACAAGAGAACAAAAGCCCTTTGATATAGGCCGGAACATTCTATAAATATACTACGCTTTGACAGAGTCATGATTCATACACCTTTATTCGTGAAACTCATATCCAGTTCTTCCAAGTAAACCAGTTTAAAAAATTATGAAAAGTAAGGTTAGAATAATGCACACATCAAAAGAACTTTTATTTTTTCTGCATAAGCAAAATGTGAGCTTGAACAAATAGGAGAGATTTATTTTAGAGTTAGAGGCTATCCGATTCGAAATAGCGTGAACCTAGCCTTAATCAAGTAAATAATCAACAGAAAGTTAGTTAAACTTTAACCAGATATACCAATATAGCCATCAACACAGCTATATATTAATTGTAATCCTACTTCTGGGACTTTATTGTAGGAATAGCAGCATAAAAGCAAGCAAGGGGAGGATATCTGTGTGCCGTTAATCCTCCACTGTCCAATCAGCAAGCTGGGATTGCTAATGCCGCGTACACACGTCCGTTTTTCATGACGAGAAAAATGCCATTTTTTAAATTGGTCATTAAAAACTATCGTGTGTAGACTCCAGAGCATTTTTCTCGACGTGAAAAATGGGCATTAAAAATGTAGAACATGCTCTATTTTTTCTTGTCGTTTTTCACATCGGGAAAAACGGTCGTGTGTACGATTTAACAACGTGGGAAAAAAACGTGCATGCTCAGAAGCAAGTTATGAGAAGGAAAATTTGCATAATCAGCCCAAAGGGTGGCACCATTCAAATGGAACTTCCCCTTTATAGTGCAGTCGTATGTGTTGTACGTCACCGCGCTTTGCTAGAGCATTTTTTCCACGATCGTGTGTATGCAAGGCAGGCTTGACAAGAATCACGTCGAGAAAAACGTAGTTTTTTTTCCATGACATGAAAAATGGTCATGGGTACATGGCTTTAGGTAGTAGTCTCTAACATTTTTTCTTAACATGATGCATATATCCCTGTAGCTTTAAATTTGCCTTCACAGACCAGTATTAAAAAAGACCATCAAAAAAGTGCAGCGCATATACATTTAAATGTGCTTAATAAATTCACAGAAAAAGTAAACGTGACAGGGTATTAGTGCAAAATAGTGATGAATGCACATTACATCAAGTCCATGAACAGTCCACAGATTAAACGTGAAGGAACCTCTTTTTAGAACTTTTACTTCTTTTAATTTGTTTTGGAGGTGTCTTCACATTTTGGGATAGATCCACAAAGAAATTACGCCGGCGTATCTTTGTTTTGAATCCTCAAAACAAGATACAACGGCATCTCGGCTAGATCCGACAGGCGTACGTCTTCATACGCCGTCGGATCTAAGATGCAATTTTTCGGCATCCGCTAGGTGGCGTTCCCGTCGTAATCCGCGTAGAGTATGCAAATTAGCCATTTACGACGATCCACGAACGTATGACCGATGTCGCATTTCTTTACGTCGTTTCCGTTCGGCTTTTTCCGGCGTATAGTTAAAGCTGCTATATGGTGGCGTACTCAATGTTAAGAATGGCGTCGTTCCCGCCTCGCATTTTGAAGTTTTTACGTCGTTTGCGTAAGTCGTTCGTGAATGGGGCTGGACGCCATTTACGTTCACATCAAAAACAATGACGTCCTTGCAACGTCATTTGGAGCAATGCACCCTGGGATATTTTAGGGACGGCGCATGCGCAGTTCGTTTGGCACGGGGACGCGCTTCATTTTAATGAAACATGCCCCCTACCCGCCGAATTTGAATTCCGCGCCCTTACGCCGCGAGAGATACACTACACCGCCGTAACTTACGAATTCTTTCAGGATTCAAACCAATGCAAAGTAAGTTACAGCGGCGTAGCGTATCTTACATACGCTGCGCCCGGCGCAGATGTATGTGGATCTGCCCCTTAATCTGTAAACTGTTCATGGACACTATTCGATGTGCATTCATATTTTGCACTTTTATCCTCTCATGTTTATTTTTTCTGCAAATTTATTATTAAGCACATTTAAATATATATGCGCTGCACTTTTTTTGAATGCTTATATATTAGACTGGTATCAAAAGTATAGTGTTCAACAGCATTGTCAAATTAATCTAAAGTGCAGATTTTCTTTTGCTTTATTAAAAAGACAATGCCATAAAGAAATAAAAAACGTACTTACATTTTTTTCAGGTACAAGTGTCACTGGAATAATCCTTTCCTTTTTTGAATCTTGGTTCTGCAGTATGATTCCAAGTGAAACTGGATGAATAGGCATCTTAACATGTTTTGTGGCATATATAGCAAAAGCGAAATTAACATGCTCAATTGTGAAATTGGAATTAGTTGTTCCAGCAACTGCCTCATTGGGGTGCAAACATTTATGCAGATCAACTATGAAAATAAAATAAAGAATGCATTGGGTTAACAATACATTTGTAAAGTAAATACAACAAATTAAAGGATAAAAAACGGACAATTAAAAATAAACATCAAAACCTACAGATGTAGCATTGCAATACATGTAAGGATCCTAAACGATGATTTGTACTAGGGTGACCACATTTCCAAACTACCATTCAGGGACACCCTCCTTTCCCAAAAATCAGCTTGTGCTGTAATGAATCACAGCACAGTGATTGGACACAAAAGGCGGGATTTATGATTTCTCCAATCACAAGCAGAGGGCAGGATTGTGCTCCTCCAGGCATTCCCGGCCAGGACAAGTACTGTCAGTGAGTAAAGCGGTGATGTGGCAGCCTTTTTTGGGGCATCAGATTGGCCCGGGGGGGGGGGGGTGGCTGTGTCAGTCTAATTCCGGGACACTGTATTGTCCTGGAATGAATGTGCCCGGGACAGACGTGCAAAATGCGGGACTGTCCCGGGCAATCTGGGACACGTGGTCACCCTAATTTGTACATAATCCTTTTGTTGACAGTTAGTGCTCAGGGAACATCAGATCCTATGAACATGCAAGCTAAATTCTTCAAACTCCCTCTTAGTCCTGGATTAAATGGTGCTGCCATCTTGGGCTCCTAGTGGTTCCACATTTTGTGAATTTCTGAGAAGGTATGCAAAATGGTATCTGGCTATATATCACGCATACACACCTTTTCAGTTCTCATTTATGTAGGGCTCTTTTTGTACCCAACTAAACCTACATTTGGGAACTGGGGACCTCTTGGCCCTTTGGTTGTGCAACCTGCCTGTGAACATTGGTAATCAGTAGTAATTAGACATAAACTAAAGAGCAGAAACACATGTCCCAAGCCAAGGTTGTTGCCACAATTCCTAGATTCAGTTTTTGTTACAAGTAGATAATTCACAAAATACTTCCCGCCCAATTTTATAATTGCAAACTTTACATTTATTACTGAGAGATCCAATTGGATGGATAAAAGACAGTGAAATCAACCTTTATTAAAACAATATGAACTCACCAGTGCCAACCAAGGATCCTGTACGGATATTATGATGCACAGGAAGTTTTATGTGATGACAAGATTTTTCTGCTGCAACCAATGGCTAAAAAGAGAAAAAAAAATGAAAAACCCTTTAACAGTTATAATATTTTGTTTCACAAACAGTCTTTATGTCATCAGTTAATCAAAATCTATCTCAAACATGATCCATTTTGCTTTATGTTCATAGCTTATCAGTTTTGACTGTTATGAAGTTTACCACAGATAAAATCTCAGTTTTTATTTCTACATGCCTTTTTTGACTGTTGTGTCAACAATTTGATGCCCGGGACTATTGCTATCTTTCTTCTGTCACCAAAACCAGCCACAAAATAAACACAGAATTCCATCTGCATTTATCTGCTATAGTGATACCTCATAAGAGTAGGTTTCTGCCTAACAACTTTGATCATTTGTCAAAAAGCAATTGTTTGTATAGTGGATCCTCAGGCCTCAAAATGGCAGTGTTAAACGTGTAGTTTCATGCATTTAGAGAACATTCCTAAATTCATTTAATGTTTTTTCAAAGGCATCATTCAAGCTCCGCATTTAGTCAGGTCAGCTGCATTGTACTTCTAGGATCCCATTAGAGACTTTAAATTTGGCTAAACAAGTGTAAATGCAGCTAAACCTGCTTTAAGACAGGAATCACACCTAAGCGCTGAAAATGTGTTTTGGAAAGCGGTTAAACTGGTTTATACGAGTTAGTGAATGTCTCCTACATTTAAAAAAATAAAAAAGCTAAAAGAAAACCCCACAGGAGTGCAGGTGTGAATGTAGCTTGTTAGGGTCCCAAGGACAAGATCTTCCCCCTGGATTTCTCAGCTCAGAACTCTTGTGTCACCCCTACCATTTATTGTCATATTGCAAAATAACAGAAAACTAATGTGTAGGGCGGGACTCCTGAATATGATGGCAGGAAGGGGTAGGCTTGAAAAACCAGGTTCAAAAATCCTGCCTCCTTTAATCCGCATCAAGGCTCTGTAGCTTTATGCAATGAGGTCACTAACAGTATGAACCAGTATGCTAGAGTTTACAGAAAAGAGTCTAAAAAGGGCAAGTTACAATTTTTAAAAAGTATGATCAAACATATTTTTTGCTATACTTCTCATGTGGGTCACAGGAGTATACTTAGGCCCCGTACACACGTCCGAGAAACTCGACGGGCAAAACACATCGTTTTGCTCGTCGAGTTCCTTGTGAAGCCGCCGAGGATCTCGGCGAGCCAACTTTTCCCATTGACTAACGAGGAAATAGAGAACATGTTCTCTTTTTGGCCCGACGAGATCCTCGTCGGTTTCCTCGGCGAAAAGTGTACACACGACCAGTTTTCTCGGCAGAATACGTCTCCCATCGAGTTTCTGGCTGAATTCTGCCGAGAAAACCAGTCGTGTGTACGGGGCCTAACTTGTGCTTGCCTTTAACCCAGAATCAGCCAACAGTGGGCTAAAGCTGACGTTCCAGGCTCTGGAAGGATCCCAGCCATGTTGTTCGGATCCACCCAGCTGCCTGATTGACAGCTGACCCCAGCTCTCAGCATGTGGCTTAGAGCCAAAGCCAGCTATGCTCGCCCCCTCTTCAGTCTGGTGCTCCAGTGAACACTGGAGGGTATAGCCCTGTACACACGATCAGTCCATCCGATGAAAACGGACTGATGGATTTTTTCATCAGTTATCCGATGAAGCTGACTGATGATCAGTCATGCCTACACACCATCGGTTAAAAAAACGATTGTGTCAGAACGCGGTCACGTAAACCACGTGCAACGGCACTATAAAGAGGAAGTTCAAATCCAATGGCGCCACCCTTGGGGCTGCTTTAGCTGATTTTGTGTTAGTAAAAGACGATTTGCGCTTTTCTGTCTGTTACAGCGTGATGAATATGCTTACTCCATAACGAACGCTAGTTTTACCAGAACGAGCGCTCCCGTCCCCTAATTTAGTCTGAGCATGCGTGGATTTTTGGACGTGCCTACAGACGATCGTTTTTTTCCTATCGGTTAGTTAACCATCAGATAATTTTAACACAAGTTCCTAGTGTAACCGATGGATAAAAAAACGATGGGGCCCACACACGATCGGTTAGTCTGATAAAAACAGTCCATGAGACCGTTTTCATCAGACAAACCGATCGTGTGTATGCGGCATAAGAGCTGAGAGTGGTGACTGACCACTCTCAACCCACAATTTTGCATTACAGCCTTAATCATAGCTAGCTCACAGGAACTGTAGCTTGAGTGCCAACCTGCTATCCAATCTGATTAGGAGGCAAGTTCTATATTGCAAGTCTTTAATCATAAAGTGCCATTATTGTAAAGTCCCAACACATCTAAGTTGTAAAGCTGGTCCTCATATCTGATCTGGCTATAATATATTCCCCTGTACTTTGGAGAACTCTTCAATATCAGCAAGGCCGGTATAAAGAAAACAGCTGAGTTGTGGCATCTCTACCCACAAACTCTACTTTGCTATTCACAACGCACAGCCTGTGATGTCAGATATTGCCCAGAAGTGCATTCTGATCTGCTGCAGCCTATTTGAAAATGCTTCCTGACTACTGTAAAATGCTCTTCAGTGATGACTGCATGACATTCTAAAAAGTTTTCCAATAGAAACAAGTGGACCACAGGTGTTAAAATGACTGCTTGATGAGGCCATTGGGACTGAGTTTTTTTTTGCATTCCACAAACCAAGTAGATTACCTCGAATGACTTATTCTAGACCTGGATCGCTGTCATTTCATGTAAAAATCCTAGCTTCAATTATGCCAGATACTACAGATAATATTTCTTCATGCACTGAGGGCCCAGGCTCTTGTACAGGTAACAGATCCTGTTGCTCACCATTCTTTTCATCTCCTGTTGTTAATTCACAAAACACCTTGTCTTCTTTTCACAGTTGACATAGTGTTTGGTGAATGGACAAGTAAAGATCATGTCCCACAGAGAAAATAAAGGGGGGCCCTATTACCCGTCACCATGGGAAATGCATCTGCTCTTTGATAATACTGTAATATGAAAAACTGATACAACAATATCCCTGATGAAGAATGCTCTAATGTAATCATTAGAAACGCGTTGGCTCACCCGCCTCTGTCACCACCAGTTGATCTGGAGGTTTTTGTATCTGATGGCGGATAGTAACACATCATGTATTTCATTCAAATGAATATGTTTTTAATCTTCAAAATATGATATTATTGATATGTCAATGAATGTAATTTATATATCTTTTTTGTATAATAAATAAATTTTTTCACCAAATCCCACAATAGAGGTTATTCAATAATTTCTTCGATCATGTCCTTCATGCTCCCCTTCTCTATATTCTGTGAACAGAGTACAAGGTATTTTGTAAACCGACAACAGGAGAGTAAAAGGAGGAAGAAAAACTGTATTACCACACTGAAAGCCTGAGCTCTCATCTGCAGTGCCAGAAGTAGTATCTGGCATCAGGCGGTGACACTAGATTTCTACAGTAAACAGCAGAGGTCCAGACCTAGGATAGTCGGAGGTAACCTACATGTACACATTTTCCTTTTTCCTGGAGTTCGGTTTTAGCCCGGGTGCACACTGATGCAGTCTACCGCATCGCATGTCATTTGTACAGTAATCACACCCGATTAAATACTGTGTCCTGGTTTCAGATGATCTGAAACCTGGACACACGATTCCAAACCCGGACTGTCCAGGTGAATCCCAGACAGATGGTAACCCTACTCTCCACTCTACGCACAAAAAAAAAAAAAAGTTTTGCCTTTAGTTATACTTTAAAGCCAAACTCCAGCCAAAACATTTTGTTTAATTTTTGGACAGAGCAGGTTTTTATTGCTATCTGTATACCTGTTGGGGGGGGTGTCTCTCCTTCCTGTCAGGACATGAATATATACATTGCACATATATCATAATTCTTCAGAATAAATTACTATTCCTGTTCTAGCCAATTAAATGAGCACCTGCACACACCTAAACACATTCAGAAACAAAATGCGACTTTAAAGGATCACTAAAGGATAGCTTCCTTTACCTTACTGCAGTACTGGTTTCATGTCCTCATTGCTCGTTTTTGCTTTGATGTTGCTGTAAAACTGCTCTGATCTCCACACTTCCTGGTTGTCTGTTTCCTTATAACCACAGTACTGGGAGCTTTTCACTGTGGTCTAAGCTGTCATTACTGTGTGTCTAAAACTTAACAGAACCAATCAGATTCATTTTAAAAACAAAACACTGCCCTGGATTTGTTTGTTTTTGTTCTGTGTGTCTCTAGTTCACAGGAACATGAAACCAGTTTAAAAGTGAAACTAATCTGCAGGCACATTATATGATTGATTTTTATCTATTTGTAATCATTTTTAAAAGGAATCAGTTAACTTTTATGTCTCTATACCCTGTAAACAGTCATTTCAGCAAAAAAAAAAATTCCTTTAGTGACCCTTTAAGCTCATTTTTAATGCAGGTTTTCTCCAGCCAGGAGCAAGCAAAGGCTATATAATTAGTTTTGTAATTACCAAACTGCTGGAGGCAGGCTATTTTTTTTTTTTACACGTAAAAACACCCCCACACACACCACAAGTTAGCCTATCAATTTGTCAAGAAGAAGAGTGAGAAAAAATAGAAAGTGGCCTCATTGTATTTTCACCAATGAACACATGAAAGTGTGTGGTCACTGCATTAATAAGTTACTTGGCACTAGTTATACTGGTGAACTGTATGTACTCTACATACAGAATAGTCATACTGTATGTACTCTCCATACAGCAGGTGCGGCATCTATACAGAAGATAAAGGAATGTGCACCTTCAGGGGCCCTACAGAATATTTTTCGTATGAACCTGCTGCACGTAACAATGAACACAGTTTGTGTTACTTACAGGATAAAGGAGGCATTTATAAGAGGTTTAAAAGTGAACACCATTAGTGTTTTACGAGCCATAACATAAAACACACATTAGCCATAGCATAAGGCCTCCTTCACACCTGCTGAGTAGGCTGAGTTACCTAGCACAGGAACAAGGTAACACAACGTCCTAGGAGCTAGATTCAGGTAGCTCGGCGCATAGTTTTGCCGGCGTAGCGTATCGAATAGACGCTACGCCGACAGCGCGCACAGAGCCCAGAGCAGTATTCACAAAGCACTCGCCCCGTACGTTGCCGCGGCGTAGCGTAATATGGTCGGAGTAAGCCCGCCTAATTCAAAGTAGGCTGGTAGTGGGCGTGTTGTATTGAAATGAATCGTGACCCCATGTAAATGAAGCACCGTATGAACGGCGCATGCGCGCACATGCTCAGAATCACGTCGCATATACTCCCCAAGCTACGTCGGCTCAATGCTTTCGACGTGAATGTAGCCTACGCACAGCCCCATTCCCGTACGACTTACGTAAATGGCGTAAAATTTGACGGCTGTTCCGACGTCCATACCTTTGCATGGGTAGCGCCACCTATAGCAGGGATAACTTTACGATGGACGTACGCCTTACGTAAACGGCGTAGATTACAGCGACGGGCGCAAGTACGTTCGTGAATAGGTGTATCTAGGTCATTTACATATTCGGCGCGTAAATCAATGGAAGCGCCCCTTGCGGCCAGTGTAAATATGCGCCCAAGATCCGACGGCATAGGAGACTTACGTCGGTCGGATGGAGGCAAAATTCAGGCGTATCTAGTTAAGAGAATAGGGCGCATAGATACGACGGCGCATTTGTTCACTTACGCTGCGTATCTGTAGATACGCCAGCGTAAGTGTTTTAAGAATCTAGTCCTAGGAGTTTGAGTTCAGTTTACATCAATTAGCACATTGGTGCATGATAAAGAAATAAATAATTATATATATTTGCATTTTTACACTGTGCACTTAGGTAAGCTATAATGTGGTAACATGTTAAAGCGGTTGTAAACCCGCATGAAATTTTTTATTTTTTTTCCTCCTGTAAGGGACCGCATATTAGCTCATTATGAAATACTTACCTCGGAACGAGGTGCGTAGCACTTACCTGGTTCACGCCGAGCGAGATTTCATCTTGCCTCGGCGTGTCTTCCGGGTATCACCGCTCCAGCGCTGTGATTGGCTGGAGCAGCGATGACGTCGCGTGCGCGCGGGAGATTTAAAACTCGGCAAGGTCCGGCGGCTGCCGGTCCTTTCGCCGTAGATCCCCCCTGCGCATGCGCAGCGGCGCATTGCGAGGGGAATATCTCCTAAACCGTCAACTGCACTTCCAAGTGCAATTTCATGTGAACTTGTAGTTTGTAGTTTGTAGTTTGCGCTTGTAGTGCAAAGTGGATTTGCCTTTCGTAAATAACCCCAACTATATGGAAAAAAGATTTTGACTACTTGACCATCACATCCATATGAGCTGGTTGGACATCCATGTCCAAAACCATAGGGATTATGCAATTGGTCACTCCATTGCAGAGGTACCAGACTCTTGTAAAAGAGCTTTACAAAAAAATTGGAAGTATGTCTATCAGAATTTTTATCTATTCAGCCAAAATTATTAGTTGTGAGATCAGGTGCTGATTTTTTGCTGAAGACTTGGCTTACAATCAGACGTCCAACAAGTCACATCGGTGTTCGATAGGGTTGAGGTGAGGGCTGAGTGCAGGCTGCATGACTTTTCCCAAGGCCAAATTCATGGTACCAAAGGGGAACAGTCTAGCTAGAACCAGAAGACAGCCTTTCCCAAACTGTTGCCACAAGGCTGGCCCACAATTCTCTAAATTGTCTAAATTGCCCCGTACACACGATCGAAATTTCCATCGGGATAAACTCTGACGGATTTCCGTTCAAGCTGTCTTGCATACACACTGTCACACCAAATTCCGACCGTCCAAAACTAGGTGACGTACAACACTACAACGAGCAGAGAAAAATTAAGTTCAATGCTTCCGAGCATGCGTCGACTTGATTCTGAGCATGCATGGTTTTGTTCTCCGTTGGAGTTCCATACAGACGAATGGAATTTCCGATACAAATTTTTTTCATCTGAATAATTTTCTTCTAGCCATAGGGTACTACAAGACCCAACCTGCTCGAATATTTACACTTTATTCTAGGCTGGCTGTGATTGCCAGTCTAGGTTTCTGAAAATGCTAGTTGCCCGCCTGCTAATCCTTAGACTTAAAGAGAACTGGAATCTACTTAATTTGCCTCCTCCAGTCCATGAGACAATCTCGCTCTCCTTCGTTGGCTGCGCTTCATTTACTGCCTTCGCTTCTTCCAGCTATGGCAGTTTCAGGCCATCTAAATTAGCTGGCCTGGGAATACGTAACGCATTCATCCCAGCACCAAGGAAAGCCAAGACTGTACATGGACAAGTGCATGCGTGGATCACTGTACACACTTTGAAAAACTTGTTAACATGCAGTATCTGCAAGTGAGACATACATAATCTCAAAGTCTTTTCAAACAACTTTTATCAAAGCTAAAGTAACACTACAAACACTTTGGGGTTTATTTACTAAAGGCAAATCCACTTTGCACTACAAGTTCTCTACAATCTGAGGGGGACATGCAAGGAAAATAAAAAACAGCATTTTTGCTTGTACATGATTGGATAATAAAATCAGCAGAGCTTCCCCTCATTTCAGATCTTCCCCTCAGATCTACAACGACTGCACTACCAAGTGCACTTGTAGTGCAAAGTGGATTTGCCTTTAGTAAATCAACCCCATTGAGTCATTGACACAGAAACAGCTGAATTTCTGACTGCACACTACTCAATAGAATGCACATTTGCATCTATGTATATGCATATACATGCATTTACACTTGTAAGCATGTAAAATGCATGTCCTCCAACGCATTTTTTTTATTTTGAGTTACAGATCTGAATGCCGTTCATGTTTATGCACCTGTGTGCATGTCCCCTTTAAAACATACACTTGCATTCAAATCTGTAAGCAAAAAATTATTTCTTTATACCCCTGTGCATGAGGCCTTATAGTGGGGGTCAGCAACCTGTAGACTGCGATCTACCAGCAGATCGCAGACAGGTGCTTGGTAGATCTCTGTCTGGGCTTGCTGACCCGCCAACCCAGAGCATCAAACACAGTGCAATGCAGAAGGACTACTTGTAAAGATGGAGCTGTAGTAGGGAGCAAGAGCCACTTCTGTAGTGCTGGCTTCTGTCCCATGCAGAGTTCCCCCATTTACTTGAATGGATCGCAATTGGCAGGCAGTGTACACTTTTGGCTGCTGTCTCGGAAGCTAAAGGGGGTAGGGATTGGGGCGGTAAAACCACAACTCAACCGCAGGGCTTTACTTGTGAACGAGCCCTTATGCCGCATACACACGATCGGATTTCCGATGGTATAAAATCCGATGGAATTTTTCGTCGGAATTCCGATGAAGCTGACTTTCAATCTTACCTACACACTATCAGACTAAATTCCAATTGTCTAAAACGCGGTGACGTAAAACACTACGACGAGCCAAGAAAAATTAAGTTCAATGCTTCCGAGCATGCGTCGACTTGATTCTGAGCATGCGTGGGATTTCCGATGGAGTTCCACACAGACGATCGGAATTTCCTATCGTTTTTTTTTTTCCATCAGAAAAATTTAAACATGTTCTATTTTTTTACACCGATGGAAAAAAAAGTACGATGGGGCCCACACACTATCAGCTTTTCTGATGAAAAAAGTCCATCAGACTTTTTTTAATCGGAAAAAACTGTCGTGTGTACACGGCACAAGAGTGCCACTGCCAATGCAACTAAAGCCTCATACACACGATAGGTTAACCAGAGGACAACGGTCTGAAGGACCGTTTTCATTGGTCAAAACCAATCGTGTGTGGGCCCCATAGGTTAAAAAAAACACAACTTGCTTTAAAATTAACCTATTGAATGGTAACCAATAGGTCAAAACCGAGCGTTCGTAGGCACGACCATGGGTTAAAAACCCACGCATGCTCAGAATCAAGTCGACGCATGCTTGGAAGCATTGAACTTCGTTTTTTTCAGCACGTCGTTGTGTTTTACGTCACCGCGTTCTGAGACGATCGGTTATTTAACCGATGGTGTGTAGGCGTGACGGACCATCAGTCAGCTTCATCGATTAACCTAGGACAACGGTCCTTCAGACCGTTGTCCTCTGGTTAACCTATCGCGTGTACGAGGCTGAAGGGCTCATTCAAGTGCAGTAAGTACTGCTGCTCCTCTAAAACGTGATCTAAATGTGTTTGACAGGTGGTTAGGAGGAGATATGTTGCTTCCTCACCACTTGATTTAAACCCTTGATTGCTGTGCAATGCACGCGACTGCGACACAGTAGTACGGCAATTACAGGTTTAAAACCGGCGTGAGGAAGCGACGCTGTGCCTGGTGATCTTTGACTTCTCCCATCTTGTTCAGGTAGATCTCATCCTCTTTATGGTTGCCTACCCCTGCCTTATAGCAATTCAGATTGGAATCTGACCAGAAAATTATTACACCTACACCGTTGGCTGCGTAATCTTAATTGTATCAGCTAAAACTGCTTAAACTGCCACATTACCCTCTCCCCAAGTCCAAACATAATTGTAATACAAAGAGCATCAGCCCCAAAACAAGGGGGGGGGGGGCTACCTCTGAATTATTACTGGTTAGCTAACCACAAAACTTCTCAGCATTTGCAAAGCTGCATTGAATTAACAAAAAATACATAATATATACTATTTCCATTCAAATCTTTAAAATTAGACAATGCTTTTCGGTACAGAAATGAACAAAATATTATCAATGCTAAAACACTTCCATGTACAGCAGTGCAGAAAGTATTATCTAGTATTCAATTTTTCTTATCACTAACAACTCCTAAATGATCTTTGAAGATTTCCTCTTGGTAATTCATATTGTTGACCTTAGGCCCATCCATACTCAGTCCATACCTCCCAACTTTCTGAGATGGGAATGAGGGACACCTATCAGCAAAAGTATGCAGGCATAGGACACTCCCATTGCCACGAGAATTGTACAAAAAAATAAGATTGGTTAAACCTACAAGTGCTTTTTTTTACCACTACTATTCCTTTATATTGGCTTTTGGAATTTACAAATGCAGCAATTTAGAACTCAGATGAAAGTTTAGTGCTGGGAAACACTTTTTGATAGATAAAAAGTGCATTTTATATACATCTATATAGATCAGACCAAAATGAGGGACAAATGAGGAGAATGAGGGACAGAGGGACATTGCTCCAAATCAGGGACAGTCTCTCGAAATCAGGGACAGTTGGGAGGTATGCTCAATCGATTTAAAGCACAATTTGCAGCTCCATAAGAGGTGCGTCAATGCTCAGCACTGAGATTACCATTATAATATGTGGTGCTTGTTTATACCCAAGTGTGGTGTTGCCTAAAAAAAAAAAAACACACACACATTTTTTGTGGCAGAGTCGCGGATTTTGGCCCCAATAGCCTATGAGAACACTTGAAATCACTTGCAATGTGCTTTTTCAACATATTTCCTTGCTTAGTAACTAGCTTTTCATTGGCTGCACTCAAGCATGGTAAATGCACAAATCCTAGAAAAGAAAGAGAAAAAATGCCCTAAAAAGACCAAAGACGCTCAAGTGTAAATGAGGCCTTATATGTATGCCTTACAAATGTATTTATAAGTAAATATCTAACTAGTATACTTTTCAGAAGTCATACATTTGTACAGCGATTGCTTTTTGAATGTACACCTTTCCTAAACCTGGCCACACATTATACATTACACATTTACCCTTAACTATGTAGTGCAAGGGCCTGCCTGACTGCATACAAATTGAAAGTGTTTAGGTTTGACCTCATGCCATATAGTTTTGGTAAATCTAAAGGAAAATTGTACAAGAAAATTGTATAATGTATGGCCAGCCTTACCCTGTGGCACTGTGAGCAGAAGTTAGGTTGTATTTCTAGTAGCAACATAAACACTGTAGGCGTGAATAAAAGCAGAGACAGAATTGTTTACAGCACTGGCATAATCAAACCTGCGATCACTCGGGCACCACTACCTGTACAAGGCCTTATTAAAGTGAAACTAACGAGAGAACATCTGCAAGTATAAACTGACGAGCATAAGTAAGCAATTATTTAGTTAGTAGAATAAAAAGGCCCCATAGCAGAAACGCTGCATGAATAGACTAATGCAAAATTAGTTAGGGTTAAAATCTCCATTCAGTAGAACAACAAAGTGGCTCAGGGGTCAGCACTTCCGCCTAGCAACACTAGGGTCATTGGTCCAAATCCCAACTACCGCACAACCTGCCTGGATGTTTCATGTTCTCCCAGTGCCTGTGTGGGTACTCGCATTTCTTCCCACAATCCAAAGACATGCTAGTAGATTATTGGATCCTGCCTAAACTGTCCCTAGTATGTGTATTATGGACCTGAGAGTGTAAGCTCCTTGAGGTCAGGGACTGATGTGAATGTTATCAATGCTATATACCAGCGATCTCCACACTACGGCCCTCCAGCTGCTGCGGAACTACACGTCCCACAAGGCACTGTAAAACTCACATTCACAGACATGACTGGGCATGATGGGAGTTGTAGTTCCTGCACAATCGAAGGGCCATAGTTTGGAGACCCCTGCTTAATACTGTAAGTACCTGTAAGAAATAAACAACTTCTCACGCTTCTATCTCTAATCAAGGCATAAAAAAAGATGTATATTTATATTAAAAAATATAGTCTCCAAAAGAATCATTGCAACCTCTACCAGACAATATTGAGGCACTTTTAGTAGACATAGGATTTCAGTCCAGTATTTTAGTTTTATTCTAAACCAGGGTGGATTAGATATTATTATTATTATTATTATTATTATTATTATTATTATTATTATTATTATTATTAAAATTATAATAATAATAACAATAATCAATTTAATTGTGACCTCCAGGGAATAATGTATTTTTGTCATTTGCTGGGTCCAGCTTACATTTGTAGCCCAAAACCCCTCTCTCATAGCCCAATGCCTCAATGTTCCTCTCACGTAGTCCTACACCCCTCTCACGTAGCCCAACGTCCCTCTTACATAACCCAACACCCCTCTCATGTAGCCCAACAGCTCAACGTCCCTCTCATGTAGTCCAACACCCCTCTCATGTAGCCCAACACCCCTCTTACGTAGCCGAACACCCCTCTTACGTAGCCGAACACCCCTCTTACGTAGCCGAACACCCCTCTTACGTAGCCGAACGCCCCTCTTACGTAGCCGAACGCCCCTCTCACGTAGCCGAACGCCCCTCTCACGTAGCCGAACGCCCCTCTCACGTAGCCGAACGCCCCTCTCACGTAGCCGAACGCCCCTCTCACGTAGCCCAATGCCCCAACGTCCCTCTTACGTAGTCCAACACCCCTCTCACGTAGCCCAACGTCCCTCTTACATAACCCAACACCCCTCTCATGTAGCCCAATGCCTCAACGTCCCTTTAATGTAGCCTAACACCCCTCTTACATAGCCGAACGCCCCTCTCACGTGGCCCAATGCCTCAACGTCCCTCTTACGTAGCCCAACGGCCCTCTCATGTAGCCCACCGCTTCAAAGTTCCTCTCACATAGCCCAATGCCTCAATGTTCCTCTCACATAGCTCAATGCCCCTCTCATGTAGCCCAAATGTCCCTCTCATGTAGCCTGAAACCCAAATGCCCCTCAAAACCTGACACACCTCCTATGTAGCCTATCACCCCAATAAACCTCAAAGCCTGACACCAGTGTTTCTCTAATGCAGCCTGACACACCAAGACTCCTCTTCCCATAATCCAGATACTTTAACTTTTATGAACAAGCTTAAAAGATCACCTCTGTTAAAAAAAATGCCACCAGATCACCACAACAAAGCTGATGTCTAAGCTAAGGTTTTCCTCAACTGTCAAAGGAAGATAAAGCCACGTCTGATGAGGAGGACTCCAGGAAAGAACACAGCAGGTTATATTTATGAACAAAGAAGTCTTTCTTCTGTTCGGATTTCCCTGGTCAGCCACTAGGCTGCAGATAATACCTTCTACTGAACTTTATAGAGGAGTGGCCAATCAAACCTTCCATCACACAGGAGCTATTAGAAGGCTGATTCCACAATAGGAAAAAATAAATGGTGTGTGCACTTAATTAAAAAATAAATAAGAAAATAAGTAATTAATATATATATATATATATATATATATATATATATATATATATATATATATATATATATATATATATATATATATTATTATTAAGTTATATAATTGAAAAGTATGTAAGTAATGTATCACATACATACGTACACACACCACACTTAAACACAGAATTGTAACAATATAACAGTAACTGTTACAGTTGCCGATTGTTACAATAAAAAAAAAAGAATACATTTGTTTTTGCTACACTAACCGAAAGTAAACAAACACATAGAGAGTAACAACAACAACAACAATAATAATAATAGTGCCGATGAGACGAATAGCCGGGTTTCTTGGGGCACTCACCAGGAGCAGTGCCAGGAAGCAGCAGTACATTGTGACAGATCCTCGGGCTGACCCCATGGGAAGGACTGGTAAAGTCCAGCAGCTGATCGCAGAATCCGGGTGGTAAGTAGCTGTGGCGGTAGGTAGCTGTGCTCCCAGGTGTACAGATGACAGAATACAAGCAGGATGTCCCCTGCGATCCGCCCGGCCGGCTGGCTGTGACTGTGACTGTGATCTGAGACGAGGAATGTGCGGGGACTCGGGCTGCCAGCACGGACTGTCTGTTCCTTTTCTTCCCTGCCTACACTTCGCACCTGTCCCCTCCCTACTCACCACCACCAAGGTGGGAAGGGACAGGGGCGGGTCTGGGAGGGACACAAATAAAGTTTTTATTGAAACTGGGCTCCGCCCTTCTCTGTGTGACTCAGTCCTAGGTAACATGGAGACTGGAGGGCAAAGTCCTGTGTGATCTGCCACTCATTAATCATCTGTATGTGTGAGAGAAGAAAGATGAGAAGGCAGGAGCAGGGCTGGAGGGGGAGGGGTGTCTGCATTCCGATCTGTCTGCCCTCTGACATAACCCATCATATAGAGGGGTACATACTGTCCCTGACATAACCCATCCATATAGAGGGGGTACACACTGTCCCTGACATAACCCATCCATATAGAGGGGTGCATACTGTCCCTGACATAACCCATCCATATAGAGGGGTACACACTGTCCCTGACATAACCCATCCATATAGAGGGGTACATACTGTCCTGTCCCTGACATAACCCATCCATATAGAGGGGTACACGCTGTCCCTGACATAATCCATCCATATAGAGGGGGGACACACTGTCCCTGACATAACCCATCCATATAGAGGGGTACATACTGTCACTGACATAACCCATCCATATAGAGCGGTACACACTGTCCCTGACATAATCCATCCATGTATAGGGGTACATACTGTCCCTGACATAACCCATGCATATAGAGGGGTACATACTGTCCCTGACATAATCCATCCATGTATAGGGGTACTCACTGTCCCTGACATAATCCATCCATATAGAGGGGTACATACTGTCCCTGACATAACCCATCCATGTGGAGGGGTACTCACTGTATTTATGTATGTATTAAAATGCTTGTAAAACAACAGCGGAGTCTTACACACGTGCCTCGATGCGCTGTCCCTGACATTACCCATCCATAATTAGGGGTACTCACTGTTCCTGACATAACCAAGTAATGTATTTAAGTTTTGTGCTGCCCTAGTACTGACTAAACTTGTGCACCCCCTATTTGAAATATGACCCACCCCTTCCTGCAAAGGCCACACCCATTTCTTTTTAAGACCCGCCCTGAAATTTTCGAGTGGGGACACTAGTTCTTAGGGCATGGGGGGGGCATTGAATTCCCTTAATTTGCATATATTTCCTCTCACTTCTTGTTTGGCTAGAGGGCAGGAAGTGAAGGGAAATCTCTGCAATGGGACAGGGATGGGAAAAATAAACTGACAGGGGCTATAAACCTCCCTTACTCTATCCAAAATGGAAAAAATAAATACAACATTTTCCCTCTAGTTCTACTTTGAGCACAAATTTCTGATCATTTTATGGAGACGACTAAGAAGATATAACCATGCCAATGGTGCAGCAGAAAACATATAGCACAGCGAGGAAGGTTTGTGGTCCAGGCTGATAGGACAGTCAAAATTTGAAGCAGCTTGCGTTACACTAACAGTGTAGAGGGGTACTCACTGTCTCTGACATAACCCATCCACATAGAGGGGTACACACTGTCCCTGCCATAACCCATCCATGTGGAGGGGTACTCACTGTCACTGACATAACCCATCTATATAGTGGGGTACACACTGTCCCTGACAGAACCTATCCATATAGACGGGTACCCACTGTCCCTGACATAACCCATCCATATAGAGGGGTACCTACTGTCCCTGACATAACCCATCCATATAGAGGGGTATACACTGTCCCTGACATAACCCATCCATATAGAGGGGTACCCACTGTCCCTGACATAACCCATCCATATAGAGGGGTACCCACTGTCCCTGACATAACCCATCCATATAGAGAAGGACTCACTGTCCCTGAAATAACCCTCATGTATAGGTGGCGCATCCTACTACTTGTTTACTTTTTTTTAAGGCTCATACTTATGGAAACCTTGTTAAAGCTTGTCAATGCTCTTATAGCTTTAAAACGGATTAGTAAAGTATTAACATAACATAGCATTTTGTCAATCAGCTTCTCTTATGCCAGAGCAATGTATTTAATACATTGCAGAATGAAGAAATAAACAGTCCCCAGGAGTTGGGAAAACCTTAAACCAGGGATCCTCAAACTGCGGCCATCCAGCTGTTGCAGAACTACAAATCCCATGAGGCATTGCAAAACTCTGACATTCACAGACATGACTAGGCATGATGGGAATTGTAGTTCCTGAACACCTGGAGGGCCGTAGTTTGAAGACCCATGCCTTAAACGATGTATAATACGATTGGTTACACGACAAAATCTAAAAAGTATATTATGTGGAACAGTAATATCTCTAAAATGGAAAAAATAAATAAATATCTGGGACTCAAGGGGTTAGAGAGATAAAGACCTGGGGAATTAGGTGGTGTAGTCAAAGTGCCAATATCCTTTTTGCTTCTTTCTCCTGACCTAATTTAACCTGATTTAACCTACCTTACCTCTCTACATATGCATATTTACTGCAGTCCAATGGATGTGATCTCCCAAGTTTGTTAACATGCAGTGCAGCAAGTCTTCATCTCTGGGCCACACTTGCACTGTACATCCCCGTAGATTTTGCATAGCTGGATGTAAATAAACACAAAAGGCTGCAGCCATTAGATTGAGGTAAGTATGCTTCTGTGGAAAGAGAAGGTGCCTCTTTTAGGTGGGTAAGGTTACATTGGAGGAAGGCAGGGGCGGACTGACCATTGAGTCACTCGGGCACTGCCCGAGGGCCCCATGCCACTAGGGGGCCCCATCAGGGTTGCCAGGCTCAGTAAAACCAGGGACAGTATGTAAAAATCTATGTTAAAAAGATATGTCCGAAACCGACATGCTTTTGATGTGAATATCCCGAGATCTTAGCTGCCCCGCCTCTGCACTGCCTCCTGGCGTGGTGGCCATCTGTAAGCCCAGGGGCCCCATAATCTTCTATTGCCCGGGGGCCCCATGAGTTGTCAGTCCGCCCCTGGAGGAAGGGACACTGAATGAAGAGCTACGCCAGGGATACAGTTCACAGCCACAACATGATAAACAACCATTGTATGTATAGAAATAGGTGTAGTCATAGTAAATCTTTCCCCGTGCACTTAAAGGGCAAAGATTGGATCCCAGATAAATGCATTTGTCTCACTCCCCAACCCCTACATTTGCCAGCTGGTGTACCTGAGAATACCTGTGGATGGGTAGCATGTGATCCTTTCCACTTTATCTCATGATGCAGTGCTGGTCCAGTGTGTTTCAACAGAGAAGAGATCCCTTCCTGATCATCATTACAGTGCTCTTTCTAATAAAACTGACAGAGCTTCCAGCTGCTTCCCACTTTACACAACCAAAAAAGAAAATTTTCCGGAGAAAGTGAGGTTGCCAGCTTTGGTATGCTGTTTGTAGGGTGCCTTTAGAATCAATGTAATTTTTTTACTGCTCCCTTTGTTCACATAAGAGAGGTTTCCCTTTACATCCAGAAAGAGGTAGAAAGAATGGGGCTAGAGAGGGTAACAAATGCAAACTATTTTTTGTTTTTTGTTTTAGAGTGGGGAGGGTTTATCAGTTTGTCTTTTCCTATGCCAATAGTCAATAACACCTTCTCATTTCCTGTCCTGATATCACCAGCCACAGATAATAATACCATTTCTATACGCTGCCCCAAAACAAATATGATATCCGGGTTGACTGGTTGGAGAAATCACAAAATTTGAAAATACACCAGGTTGGAGCAGACAGATTAGTCTGTTGTTGGCTGTGATGGTGGCAAGAGCAACCACACTAGCCAAGGTTCAAAATCAGGGAAATGCACGGTGCTGAACTGTTAATACAAGAAAACAAATTACTGTATATACTCGAGTATAAGCCTAGTTTTTCAGCCCTTTTTTTAGGGTGAAATTGCCCCCCATGGCTTATACTCGAGTCAGTGTACCTAAGCGGTGCAACGCTCATCCGCACGGCAGCAGCCACTTCTATAGGCCGTGCATTTGGCCTAGTCTTCGGAGCCAACTTGCTCCTCCTGGCCTCTCCACCAGCACTGTATCCCGGCCTCCCTGGTGTCTGGCTCCCTCACCACTCGCAGATCCTGCTCCACAGGCTTCCCACCGGGTGGGCGTCTGAACGGAGCGACAGCCACAAATCCAGACCGCAGCTTCGGCCATCTTGGTACTCACGGCCTCTCCACCAGCGCTGCATCCCTACTTTGCTGGCTTCTGCACTCAGGTCTACGGACGCTTCCTGCATCCTCCAGGTGAGTGGCGCACAGAGAGGTTGCAATGGGCACAGTGAGGTTGCAATGTGCACAGTAATGTTGGGCACAGTGAGGTTGGGCACAGTGAGGTTGCAATGGGCACAGTGATGTTGGGCACAGTGAGGTTGCAATGGGCACAGTGATGTTACAATGGGCACAGCGATGTTGCAATGGGCACAGTGATGTTGGGCACAGTGAGGTTGCAATGGGCACATTGAGGTTGCAATAGGCACAGTGATGTTGCAATGGGCACAATGATGTTGGGCACAGTGAGGTTGCAATGGGCACAGTGAGGTTGCAATGTGCACAGTGAGGCATGCAAATGGGCACATTGAGGTGTGCAAATGGGCACAGTGAGCTGCAAATGGGCATTGTTGACCCTCTTTTCCACTTACAGTTGCTGCTGCATTCTCACCCTAGGCTTATACTCGAGTCAATACGTTTTCCCAGTTTTTGGTGGTAAAATTAGGTACCTTGGCTTATACTCGGGTCGGCTTATACTTGAGTATATACGATAATCTATTCATCAAATCCTTTTGCGGACAGATTACCATTGTTTATGTATACATTCCTTTATTCTCATCAGTTGTTGGCACAGTGCAGCCTAAAATAAAAATTACAAACCATAAATAATATTCCAGCTATGTCTTGAGGCACCATAAATTGGGAGAGGTTATATTTTTCAAATTTTATTTTGCTGGTTAAAATGTGTTTGTGCAGGAAATAGGAAACCGAGACTATTAAAAAACTAGTAACTGATAATAGTAGATGTGACAATGAGACTACTAAAAGATTAGTAATCGATAGTAGTAGATAAGAAAATTAAACTAGTAAGACTTGTAACTAATATAAGTAGATAGGAAACTGAAACTAGTGTGTACAGTAGACACGTGCATTCGTTTTTGTCCAAATGCATTTTCGTCCGAATTTCGAAAGACTCGACATAAAAAATGCTTTATTTGCGTTTTCGTTGCTACAACTGTTCAATATAGATAGAAGATTCGACATGACGCTGACAATAGCAATCTGTGTCTATCGAACCTGTGGTCGAATATGCATACCCTTAACTCTATTAGTCCAAGATTATTCTACATAGAGAGGAAAGATTCGACATTATAGAGACAGTGTTGAGGTAGACAATTCGATATGAACGATGAAGATTCGACAAAGCAGCGAAAAACATACATACATCGAATCTGTCATTGAAGGCTTCTGGTGTCTGTTGAAAGTTCTAAGAATATTCGACAAGCAGCTAAACTGTACGACGCTGCAATCGTACATTTCTGGTCAAATGCTCGGTCCATAGGCTATAGTAGAATTTGAATGTTGGTTGACTAGTAATAATAATTTATAAATACAATTATTACTAGTCATACAACATTAAAACTCTTCTATAGCTTGTAGGCGGAACATTCGACCGGAAATGTACAATTGCGGCGTCGTACAGTTTAGCTGCTCCGTCGAATCTTCTTAGACACCATAAGCCTTCAATGACAGATTCGACCTTAATTAATTCAGATTTTTTACTAATGCATTTTTTACGAAACAAAATAAATAAAAACGAATTTCGGGAGTAACTAAATAAATGTATTTTTCCGACGAAATCGAAATTCCGAAACAAAATATTTCAGTGTGCACATGTCTAGTGTACAGTAAAACCTTGGTTTGAGAGCGTCTTGCAAGACAAGCAAAATTTTTTATAAATTTTGACTTGATATACAAGCAATGTCTTGATATAAGAGTAGTGTCATGTCACAACCGAGTATAAAAGAGAAGAGAGGCACCTCTAAGTGTAGTAATACGGTTACATTTAATGAAGGTACAACATTTAGAAACTCACATGGTTGATGATTAAAACAGGCACATTTAAGTATGCAGGCATCCAGGGTAAAGCTGTCCACATAGACCATTCTCCTCACCGCCATTGACGTTGTCCCTTCCACGAGCGGTTCAAGCCTTGCTTTAAGATTGCTCTACTGGAGGGTAGTCTTCCCGGTCATAATTGCAGACTGACAGCAGTGAGAGTCGGCTGTGTGGAGGACGGTCTATGTGGATCGCTTTACCCTGGATACCTGCATACTTAGGTGTGCCTCTTTTAATCATCAACCATGTGAGTTGCTAAATGTTGTATCTCCATTAAATGTAACCATATTGCTACACTTAGAGGCGCCTCTCTTCTCTTTTATACTCTGTAGCTCCTGCTGGCTTTTGGTTCTAATCCCCTTGTGGAGGCTTGTATTTGTGGATGGGTATTTTATGGTTACACAATTTATTACATTGCTATAATCTCTTTATATGGACTATAAACTGAAAGACCTATGAATAAATGGTTGTGGAACGAATCATTTGAGTTTCCGTTATTTCTTATGGAAAAATTTGCTTTGGATTACAAGTATGCATCCGGAATGAATTATGCTCGCAATCCAAGGTTTAACTGTATAGTAATGGCCAAAAATATTGGCACCCCTGCATTTGTCAGATAATGCACCACTTTGCCCAGAAAATGTTGGACTTACAAATGTTTAGACATTCTCATGTTTTTTCCTTATGTTTGTATTGGTATGACACAAAAAAGTGGAGACACAAAAAGACAAATCTGACACATATCACACAAAACTCCAAAAATGGACTGGACAAAATTATTGGCACCTTCTTAAAATTGTAAAGAAATAATTGCATTCCAAATTTATCAACTAACAGGTGCTGACAATGTAGAAATCACACCAGCAACCAATTAAAATGGTGAAAAATGGACTCAACCTTTCTGTTGTGTGTCTCTGTGTGCTACACAGATCATGGAGAAGAGAAAGGGCAGCAAAAAATTGTCTGAGAATTTGAGAACAAAGCATGTGGAAAAGCAATCTCAAGGTTACAAGTCCATCTCCAAAGATCCTAATGTTCTTGTGTCCATTGTGTACAACATTGTCAAGAAGTTTACAGTCCATAGCACTGTAGCTAATCTCCCTGGACGTGAATCAAAGAGAAAAATTGATCAAAGAGTTTGCCAAAACTTACTTGAGAAAGCCAAAATCCTTTCGTGAGAGTGTGCTGTGGACAGATGAAACAAAATTACAGACTTTTTGGTAAAGCCCATTATTCTACTGTTTTCATAAAAAAATAAAAAACAAAATGAGGCCGTTAAATAAAGAATACAACCCCTACAGTCAAACATGGACGAGGATCAATTATATTTTGGAGTTGCTTTGCTGCTTCAGGCACTGGATGGCTTGACTGTGTGTGGCTTTATGAAATCTGAAGACTACCAAAGAATTCTGGGGTGCAATGTAGGGCCCAGTGTCAGAAAGTTGGGTCTCCGTCAGAAGTCATGGGTCTTACAGCAGGACAATGACACAAAGCACACTTCAAAAAGAACCCAGAAATGGTTTAAGACAAAGCGCTGGAGAGTATTGAACCGGCCAGCAGTCCAGATCTAAATCCCATTGAGCACCTGTGGAGAGATCTCAAAACAGCAGTTGGGAAAAGGAACTCTTTCAATCTGCGAGACCCAGAGCAATTGGTCGAAAGAAGAGTGGTCCAGAATTCCAGTAGAGAGGGGTGTGCTACCAAATATTAAATTGAGGGTGCCAATAATTTTGTCCAGTCCATTTTTGGAGTTTTGCATGGAATGTGTCAGATTTAGCTATTTGATTCTCATCTTTTTTGTGTCATACCAATCCAAAAATAAATAAACATGAGAATGCCTAAACATTTGTAATTGCAACAGTTTTCTAGGCAAAGTAGTCAATTATCTGACAGAAATGCAGGGGTGCCAATGTTTTTGGCCGTGGCTGTATATACAGTACAGACCAAAAGTTTGGACACACCTTCTCATTCAAAGAGTTGTCTTTATTTTCATGACTATGAAAATTGTAGATTCACACTGAAGGCATCAAAACTATGAATTAACACATGTGGAATTATACATAACAAAAAAGTGTGAAACAACTGAAAATATATTTCATATTCTAGGTTCTTCAAAGTAGCCACCTTTTGCTTTGATTACTGCTTGGCACACTCTTGGCATTCTCTTGATGAGCTTCAAGAGGTAGTCACCTGATGCAGCACCCCATCACTCTCCTTCTTGGTCAAATAGCCCTTACACAGCCTGGAGGTGTGTTTGGGGTCATTGTCCTGTTGAAAAATAGATGGTCCAACTAAACGCAAACCGGATGGAATAGCATGCCGCTGCAAGATGCTGTGGTAGCCATGCTGGTTCAGTATGCCTTCAATTTTGAATAAATCCCCAACAGTGTCACCAGCAAAGCACCCCCACACCATCACACCTCCTCCTCCATGCTTCACGGTGGGAACCAGGCATGAAGAGTCCATCCGTTCACCTTTTCTGCGTCGCACAAAGACACAGGGGTTGGAACCAAAGATCTCAAGTTTGGACTCATCAGACCAAAGCACAGATTTCCACTGGTCTAATGTCCATTCCTTGTGTTCTTTAGCCCAAACAAGTCTCTTCTGCTTGTTGCCTTTCTTTAGTAGTGGTTTCCTAGCAGATATTCTACCATGAAGGCCTGATTCACACAGTCTCCCCTTACCAGTTCTAGAGATGTGTCTGCTGCAAAAGGTGGCTACTTTGAAGAACCTAGAATATGAAATATATTTTCAGTTGTTTCACACTTTTTTGTTATGTATAATTCCACATGTGTTAATTCATAGTTTTGATGCCTTCAGTGTGAATCTACAATTTTCATAGTCATGAAAATAAAGAAAACTCTTTGAATGAGAAGGTGTGTCCAAACTTTTGGTCTGTACTGTATATCTGTCTCTGTCTGTTATTTTACATGCCCTATACCAAATAATTAAGTATGTCGTACAGTGTATGTATGTAGTGGTCATCTTGCTGTATATTAGTAGGTGAACCTTTTTATTGTAATAGAGTTTATATGAAGCTCCTGTTATTTTATTTAACTCTGTTTCTACTGTTCTGGGATTCTATAGGTAGTTTTAGCTTAGGGCCAATAACCAGCATAAGCTAGAACCACGTTAGGCATCCATCTGCCACTTCTGGTAGAGGTCCATTGACATTACAGATTAGAAACTACTGGCGACTAAGATGCAGAGTAGATGAGCTGACTTAAATTCCAGTGCCACACCATGGTTTCAGCTGGTGAGAATTGGCATTCCAGGCATTCCAGGCCACTGCTCTCATCCTCAGGTCTCTCACACAAAGAAGAACACCGCATTGTGATTATCCTCAGGGGCCCCTGCAAATTAACTTTACTACAACATTCGTCTGGATATTTTATTATTAATCTTTTCTTATATAAAGCTTATAATATTTTGTATGCTAGTGTACTTCTATATACTTATGGTTAATGTTATATACTGATTCCAGTATAGTTTCTCTGCTCCCAAATACTACTTTTTTTTTTTAACAATTACTTTAATTAGATTACTGGTTAATTTTCCAGGAAGGTAAACCTCTCTGTTCACAGAGGCCCTGTCCTGAGTGGAGGCACTGCCAACTTTATTATCAAACCCACTTTTCCACTTATCCAAGGTTCTGGTTCTCATTTTTACCTACAGGTTTAGTGCAATATTCTGCCTGGGGAGGGACATTTTTCACTCCCAACCCAAAAGAGGGCAACAGTGCCAAATGACAAATTGTGTCCTACAATAAATATTCAGGGAACTGAACAATCAAATTCAGCCAGTCATGTGGTAGAATACTATAAATCATAACTACAAATACACATTACTAAAATGCTATTAGTTTAATACTCTGATGACAAATTCTAGCCATATGACTATTAATTGGCAGATTATAAATATTACAATATAAATGTCTTGATACCTTTCAGCTCTCCAGTAAAGCACATAATATACAATTTAATATATCTGAGTCTTTGCAACTCAAAATAATTGTGTCTCAGTAGTGAAGGTAGACTGTTAACAGGTTGCTATCTTTAATAATTACACAAACTTCCTGCTGCAACTCCTCCCACTACCTCCAAAAGCTCTTGAAGTAGAAATGCAATAGCATTTTTTTTAAATGTCAATACACAGAACTTAAAGAGGTTTTATACTCTGGAAAAAAAAACCTGTAAGACAAAGGTTTAATGAGCTAGTATGCATTGCATACTAGCTTATTAAGTAAAACGTACCTTAAAGCAAAGCTGTTGCAGCAGGGCCTGTACACCACTGACACAGCTGGCTTCTTACCCAGAGTTACTTATGGGTTTGAGGACCCTGTGATTGGCCGGAGCCATGATGTGACTCCTACGCATGTGCCCGGGAGCCGCCGTTCACAGTACGGGCCTCGAAAGGAATGGCACCCGTGCCCGTATCTTCAGAGCACATGCGCCAGTGATGTCACTGGCTGCATGTAATGTAAATATCTCCTCAACTGTACATGTTTAGGAGATATTTTCACTACCTATAGGTAAGCCTTATTATATGCTTACCTATAGGTAAATGTCAGCAGAGGAAGTTTACGTCCTCTTTAACCACTTCCATACCAGGCACTTACGCACCTTCCCGCCCAAGCCAATTTTCAGCTTTCAGCACTGTCGCACTTTGAATGACAATTGCGCGGTCGTGGCTCCCAAACAAAATTGGCGTCCTTTTTCCCCACAAATAGAGCTTTCTTTTGGTGGTATTTTATCACCTCTGCGATTTTTTTTTTTTGCGCAACAACTAAAAAAAGACTGACAATTTTGAAAAAAAATTAAGTTTTTATTTTTTTCTGTTAATTTTTTTGTAAATAAGTACGTTTTCTCTTTCAATTACGGGCACTGATATGGCGGCACTGATGGGCACGATGAGATGGTACTGATGGACATCGATGAGGTAGTACTGACGGGCATAGATGAGGTGGCACTGATTGGCGGCGCTGGTATGCGGCACTGATGGGCACACATAGGCGGCACTGATGGGCACACATAGGCGGCACTGATGGGCACACATAGGCGGCACTGATGGGCACTCATGGGCGGCACTGATGGGCACTCATGGGCGGCACTGATGGGCACTCATAGGCGGCACTGGGCACTCATAGGCGGCACAGATGGGCACTCATGGGTGGCACTTATGGGTGGCACTGATGGATACTTATGGGTGGCACAGATGGGCACTGGGCATGGATGGGCACTGTGGGGTGGCACTGATGGACACTGTGGGGTGGCACTGATGGACACTTGGGGTGGCACTGATGGACATTGTGGGGCAGCACTGATCTACCCATGTTGCCAGTCAGTGCCCATTTGTGGGCACTGATTGGCATCTTTTTTTTTAAACAAAAACCTTTTTTTTTTTTTTTTAAGACTTTTTTTTTTTTTTTTTTAAGACTTTTTTTTTTTTTTGGCCCACCCTGGTGGTCCAGGGTGGGCTTCCCTGGTGGTCCATGTGGCGATCCGAGGGGGGGCTGCGCTGATAAACAATCAGCGCGAACCCCCCCTGTCAGGAGAGCTGCTGATCGGCTCTCATATACTCGCGTCTTTCAGACGCGAGTAAGGAAGAGCCATCAACGGCTCTTCCTGTTTACATCGTGATCAGCCGTGATTCGACACGGCTGATCACGTGGTAAAGAGTCTCCGCCGGAGGCTCTTTACCGAGATCAGTGATGCAGGGTGTCAGACTGACACCCCGCATCACCGATCGCCGCGCTGCGCGCCCCCACGGGTGCGCGCGGCATGAAATCCTGCAGGACGTCCATGGACATCCTGTCAGGATTTCACAACCACTTCCCGGACGTAAATCGGCCATAGGCCGGGCGGGAAGTGGTTAAGGTGGGGGGAAGCAATTATCGATTTCTGGTAGACACCCGTTTCCACTCATATTGCCCTTCACCAAAATGGCAAATACATTGCCTGATGAAGGGACACGAATGTCCTGAACGCGCGCATCCTTCCGCGCCCGTAAGTGACGTCAGCGACGCAGAACATTGTGGAAACCAGCTCCCTTCTCTTTGGTTCCGAGAGCGTCCAGTTCCCACCGCCGCTGCCGCTTGTGGCAAGGAGATAGCTGCTATTCAGCACGAGTGACGACCGGGATCCCTGCGGATGACAGCACAAATGTTTCTATGCCTGACCTAACACTTGTCTTGTGAGTAGGTTTTTTACCATACCACTACAATTTTAAAATACATTTCTCATCTGCTACCCTTAGAAGGCGCCGCTTTGTGTCTCTTTTGCTGTTCTACAGATTGCTTCATCTGTCAGCTGGCTGCCATCAAGTGAAGTTTTATTATTACAGTGTTATGGACAATTGATATGGACTAAAGCATATCCATTAACCGCTTATTTGAACTCTGGTCATTTTACCATTCACTCCCCCCTCCCCCCAGTATGTATTACATATAGGTACACATTGGGAGTGCGCTCAATTATTTTATTTATTTTTTTCTAGGTGATCCCAGTGGAAGTTCTCCCCACCCCTCGCATGCAACCTCCTCTGACCTGGCAGGACATTCATAGAGTGCATTGGGGAGTCAAGGAATCACAGCTGGCTTCCCACAGTCAATATGGTGGCCCTGCAAAGACCAGCAAAGAATTGATCCAGGTGAGGACGGTGCTGAATTCCTGGATGGGCAAGAGCCTCTTCATTAAAAGTCAACAGCTACAATATTTGTAGCTGCTGACTTTTATTAATTTTGTTGTTCTATAATTTTTTATTGAGTTTTGCAATTATACAAAGCAAACAAAGGGTATTGCAGCCTGAGAAGTATAACATATATAGAGTAAGAACAGCAATAACGTTTAATAATGGAATAAGAACGGCAATAATATTCAGTAATGCAAGCATTGCTTCGGCCTTATCATATGTTTAAACAATCAATGTGTAATTATTACATGAGGATTGTCAGCAAGGGGAAGTTATCTGTTGGTCCATATGTATCACTACATCTGAAATGTTCGGGAAAACATTTGTTTTCCATTTCCTCAAAATAGTGGGCCCGGAGCCGGCTGCCACTAGAATGTGGGTTACTACTGGTCTGTGCATAAATAGGTACTGGTCAATACCAATGTTGGGTATGGCTAAGGCCGGCTGTGGTTTACGTAGCCGGTGAGGCTGGGACAGAGCCATAAGATATGCAAGAGGTTACCTACACTGCCACATTCAGACCAGTACAAGGGAGAGTTATTGGGAGAACATTTGGCTTGAGCAGTGGGAGGCTTTAGATATGGAGCTGAGTATGGCTTGCCATTGTTTGAGGGTGAAAGTTTTGCCAAGGTCCTTTTCCCATTTTAACATTGGAATAGACATAGGGTGCGTTTGTCTTGTAAAATATTGTAGAAAAGGGGAATTCCTTTCTTTTTAGTGCAGGTTGGTTGAAGAAATCCCAGCTGGCATATGGTAGGGACAATGAGGGAATCTGATGCTTAGTCAAGTAGTGTAGGAGTCGCACACATGTGTAGTGGAGACATTTAGGGATACAGGATTTTTGGATTAATGCCTCTAAATAGAGAGGGACGTTGTCGTTAAAGAGAGTATTCATTTTGTGGATGCCATGCTTCAGAAGTGGTTTGACCGTAATGAATGGAATCAGGGTTTCAAGAATCTGAATGGGATAGGCAATATGGACCCATAATTAGGACTTGATGGAGCATAGATAAGGTGTCTCCAGGCTATCAGTAATGCCTGCATGTGGTCAGAGAGGGGTTTGAGGTCCCATAGATTCCAGGTGTCTCGTTGAAGGAGTAGGTTCAGATTTGAGGTGGAAGAAAGGTTACATTCTATGTCCACTAGGCATGTGCAAAAGAGAAAAATTTAGTTTTGCAGTCACAGATCCAGCCATCCATCCCTCCCTGTGCAATACTCTGCAATACCAGCAATACTCTGCAATAACCCCCCCATACTCTGCGATAACCCCCCCATACTCTGTGATAACCCCCCCCCATACTCTGCAATAACCCCCCCCCCCATACTCTGCAATAACCCCCCCTTACTCTGCCATAACCCCCCATACCCTGCAATAGCCCCCCCATACTCTGCAATAACCCCCCATACTCTGCAATAAACCCCCCATACTCTGCAATAACCCCCCAATACTCTGCAATACCCCCAATACTCCGCAATACCCCCAATACCCCGCAATACCTGCTAATATGACAGAAACGAGATTTATTTTTATTTTTTTACAGAATTTTCAGTGTTTTTTCTTTTATAGCGCAAAAAATAAAAAACCCAGAGGTGATCAAATACCACCAAAAGAAAGCTCTATTTGTGGGGAAAAAGGGACAGAAATTTCAGATGGGCACAATGTTGTATGACTGAGTTATTGTCATTCAAATTGTGAGAGCACCGAAAGCTGAAAATTGATCTGGTTAGGAAGGGGGTTTAAGTGCCCAGTGGTCAAGTGGTTAAAACAGAAAGTGGTTTACAAAATACTGATGCGAGGGAGTGATCCATTTTCCCAGGGCTGTCTTTAATGTTGATTGGACCCTGGGTAAAAAAAAATCCTGCCCCCCCTATGTAATTTTTCTCTCCACCTTCTCTGAGACATACAATAAATATCAGCTACACTTAAAATCAGTTTACTGTATCAGATCAGGCAGTGATTGCGATTGGTTGCCAGAGGTTACAGCATATCATTACCACTTACATACTGGTTGCTAGAGGTTACAGCACACATTACGGCTCACTGAATAGTTGCTAGAGGTTACAGCGCATGAAGGTGAGTCACCTGTACACAACGATTGGGCAGAGCTGGGCAGCATTAGTAGCAGCATTTCACACTAAGATATCAGGACACAGCAAAGGACTAAAACTTTAAGGGACAAGGGATTTTAAACTGGGATACATGGCAAGTATGAGGCAGCTGCTTTGGGCCCCACGACAATAACATGGATAAAACAAAAACAGTGTCTGTCTTTATTTCAGGCTGAAAAGCAACAAAATGTTATTGGGTGATTATTTTCTATATATGAACTATAGATGTAAATTGTTAAAGTATAGGGTAGACGGTATACACTTTAAGACTAAGCAGTTATCCACGGGTTGATTTTGTTATAGTGTTTGCAATTGACTGAAAAGCAAACTCAACATGGATGCATCAGAAGGTAAACCATCTAAACACCTTAGTATATTACTAGTGTAATGTCCAGTATGTCATCTCATCAATTAAAATAAACTGTGTGACAAGTATATAATTATGGCAATTGATAGTGCTATCTGCGAGAAGAATTCATGAATCACTCTTAATATGGTGAGTGAATTGTAATTTACATAGTTGCCATATTACAGATCAACATTACATACTGTATTGGCCTGTATGAATATTTCAGATATTATAGTGCTCTATTTGCTAGAAGTATAAATCCTGAATAAAGGATAAAGGTGTAATACCATTATAAGACTTAGTACATACGCAAAGAGCCATGCAGGCCCAATTTAATTAAACCTTTTTTTTTGTTTAATCCTTTTTTTTGTGGATAAGACAGAATAATCTACAATATGTATGAATGAAAAAATTCTATATTAGATCATGTTGCTACTTATTCTTGACAAATTCAATTGCTGTGATAGTACAGCAAATTTTCAATAGCACTAAAATATAAGTTTTTAATTTTCATATTGAAGATTTTACTTAGCATTATCACCATCATGGGGTTGATTTACTAAGGATAATAGCCCACAAAAACCTTATGCGCTTTCAAAATACTAACAAAATATGCGATACTGCTTGGAATTTATTAAAATCGCATTTACTATTGAATAAAAAAACATTGCATTAACTCCTATGCATTCAGGACATGTATGCGCCCCACTGTTGCTAAACTTTCCGTATGTGCAGCTAACGTCACCCAGCTCCACCCTATGCATATTGTCACTTGTCACACTACTTTATCACATGTTGAAATTTCACTTCTGAATGTTTATGGAGACGTTATGTATAATTGGCGAAGTTACCACTACAATTGGGACTGTCATTTAACCACTGAAAATCTGGCAGATTTGGAGTGTTTTTGCAAAGAAGAGTGGGAAGAGTGCACAAAACTTTGACACAATTCTTTGTGATTGGATAATTTTTCTTTCTAATATTGATATTTTGAGTATGTGTAAGTGATATGTGCATGATTAAGGACACGCAACACAGGTTTTAAAAAAATGCTTTATTTGATTTTATTGTTCTGCAGCACAGCATACTTTGTTTTACTTGATTTACTAAAGGCCAATAAACTTTTTTTCTTTGCAAGGGAATTTTGCACTTTGTAAAGAGAAAAGGAGTCGCGCTAGATAATATAAATAATAAATGTGAACACCTGTGTGGCATAAACCATACCCCTTCAGCAAAAAGGATGTGTAAACACCTATATGGCATAAACTGTAACCCTAGAAATAAAGGTTCAGTGTGACAGATAATAGATACACTTCATTGACATGGACTAAATCCTTGTGAAAAGGTGCATCAAAACAGTCCATAAAAAAAATATATATATATATATATATACATAGAACACAGGAATAGAAAAAAGAACACAGTCCAATGTAAATGGTGAAAAAGCAGTGAGTCCTAAGTGTGCTGGACAAATCCACAACACAGTGATTGATGACGGACGGGAGACCACCACCCACGAGTAACACTGACTCTTACCAGAGATAAAATGTAAAACAGCAAAATAGAATGAGCCTTCACTCTCCTCAGCGGGAACAGGTTCAAGCATCCATCCACTTAGTGAACACCACAGCAATAAGAGACTCTCCAAATTAGCAGCCTGATGCAGAGCTCCAGAGTATGTAAAAAATCAAGGAGAGCTCATAGTGTAACACTGTATGATGATTTTTTTAATAAAAAAGATTGTGCACTTACATCAATCTGAAGTATAAAAAGCGTAAAACAGCCGGCCGGCCTGGGTTTGGAGCGTGTGCCCGAGACTTCCGGGTCCTCACACGTGTAACGCGGTGACGTCGAAGCGCCGCCTCCCGACGTTTCATCTCAACAGGGACTTGTTCACTGGGTAAGGAGACGCTCCGAGTCACTGCGTAATGAAGCAAAAAGGGGAGGGGCTGACCTCGGGATGGATCCAATGACAGCCGCACATCCTCCATCTTTACTAATGGAAACAAACAGTAACTACTAATGAAGTGTCACCGAATGAAGTAAGGGAAAAAACACCTAACAAGTGAAAGCCAATATAGCGAAGCATCGCTATACTGACAAACTAAGCCTACCTTTGCACGGCGCCTATATGAACATGCAGCCAGCAGAAGTAAGGCTAAAAACAAAAGGGAAGGGATAAATAATACCCCGTTCCGACACTAAACAGTGTACGGCGGAACATCACTAAGTGGACCACTAGGAGACATGGACTTAGTAAAAAATCGAAAAAAAAAAATAATATAAAAAAATATATATATAGATATACAAAAAGGCTAAAAAGATGCAGCTGACTGGGCCCATCTTGAGTCATTGGCAGTAGTATAACAGTATTATGACAAGTGTTACTAATACCAGTAATCATTATAGATATGACAGAAAACCTTAATTGATAAAGGAATATTAATGCCAAAATATTAGCAATATACATATACAGCTCAAAATGCACCATACCTCTAATCATAATAAGAAGAAATATAGTGGAAATATAAAACTATACATACAAAATCAGGAAAACTGAATCATATAAGACAAAGTGCAATTAAGAATTATCTATAAAACAATTCAGATCTACTTCAATGTTCAGCCCAAAGGGGGTGTAGCATTTTAATTTATGTATCCAGGACATCTCGGACCTGGAAATGCTCCTCACCAAGTCGCTCCCCCTTCAATGGGCAGTAAACTTATCAATACCTAAAAATACAGTGTCTTTAGGGTTTTTATCGTGGGCAGTCAAGTAGTGCTTTGAAACAGAGTGTTCTGTAAAGCCACTTTTAATATTTGCAATATGCTCATTGAGCCGTACGTGAAGAGGGCGTTTAGTCCTGCCCACATACTGGAGACCACACGGGCACATTAACATATATACGACCCCCACTGTGGAACAGGTAATAAAAGGCTTGATACTAAAATTCTTACGGGTACAGCTAGAACTAAACTCAACGGTCCTCTTACTAGTGTGGACATTCAAACCACAACTCTGAGGCCTCGTACTCACGACCAAACATGTCTGCTGAAACTGGTCCGCGGACCAGTTTCAGCGGACATGTTCGTTCGTGTGTAGGCAGTAACGTACTGAATTCCAGCAAACAATCGTCGGCCAGACCGTTTTCCAACGAACAACTGTTTCCTGGTCTTGCTTTAAAACAGTCTGCTGGAATCGTGTCCGTCAGACATGTTCGGTCGTCTGTACACAAAAGCAGCGTACAAAAACCCCGCGCATGCTCAGTCCAAATGAGGAGACGGGAGCGCTCGTTCAGGTAAAACTCGCGTTTCTTTGGGATATGGCACATTCGTCATTAGAAACCTTTTATTCTAGCAAGAGAACAATGTCTTAAAAAGGCGCACTAAACCACATTTTAAAGCCTCGTTTTATTAATTCTTCTCTTGCTAGAATAACCCCGTTCTCTTGCTGATGCAATTTCAATAGAGTTGTCCCATACTGAAATGTCACATTTCTTGCTTGTGATGTAATCCTTTAATAATGTTTTCTATGCCAGACGTGTGTTTTGGTTGGTGGTCCTCCATAATTTAGAGTAGTCATTTTTGTAAAGGAATGTGCATTTTTTTAATTTTTTTTTTGGTTTCTAGTTATGTCACCATTTAAACTATTTTTTTTTAACATGTTTTTTTCATTTTTTTTTTTTTATTTTTTTTTTGGTGTTTCATTAGAGAATATTAAACCATGTTGGCACACCAAATGTCCCCCCCCCCCAAGGAGTGTGTCCTTTGTAAATTACCCATTGTATATTTATTAAAGGTTTGCTGCCTAATAATCCCCACAGTATATCAAACAATAGACATGTTTTCAAATGAAAGCAAAAAGCCTTTTATTCTGGCAAATGTCAGCACAAAAAAAAAAAAGAACGGCAGCACTAGAATAGATAGCAAACTATATGCAAACTTGCATTTCCAACATGGTGAAGGATAAACTTCCAAGCCTCAGGAGCCAAACACTAAAATATGAAGCAGCAGCACACAAACAAAGGAACCCAAACTGTGGTAGTACAAACAAGATGTCCTTTATGTGGAAGGAAATGGAAGGCAGAAAATCAACGTTTCCTCCTCTTTCCAGCCTTCCCTCCAGGCAGCCTTCCAGCGGATCGAACACGGGGTCTTGCAGGTGGGGTTGATGTGGCAGCAGGAGGATGGTGTTCCGCAAGCCGGGCCGGGTCACATAGCCCAGTGTCTGGGGTCAGCAGGCCCCTCTGCATCCACCAAAGGACCTGGTTCATCAGGGCCTTTGCCAGTCTTCTCTGGTCCTCCTCCCCTTCATTTAAATCATGGGCCAATGAGGCACTGAAGGCCTCTGTGGGGTTGAGGGGGGCCCTCATGATGGCGCTTGCCTCCTGGATCATGCGGAGGCTTGCCTCCTCCACAGGCCTCAACTGCCTCCTTCGGCCTGATGGCCTCACCTGGGGGGGAGAAGACTGGCTGGTGGTGGTTCTCCTGGCCGGGTGGACCTGCTGCAGGCCACTGGGCCCAGCCTCCTCCTGGCTGCCACTGACCCCGGCCTCCTCCTGGCTGCCACTGACCCCGGCCTCCTCCTGGCTGCCACTGACCCCGGCCTCCTCCTGGCTGCCACTGACCCCGGCCTCCTCCTGGCTGACAGACACCTGAGGATCTGCCACCTCCTGGCTGATCTCTTCTTCCTGTGTGGAAAAAAAAGGAATTTTTTTACAATTTAGCTAAATAAAACCACACTCATTTTCATGTTTTTCGTTTAGTATTTTCTGTTCATTATTACTTGAATACACTCTACTTCTGACCCCTGCAGTTGTCATCCCTGACACCTATTTGTCTGTACACCTTTTTTTTTGCTTTTTCCCAGCTTGGCTTTTTTTTTACAATATCAAATCATTAATCCACCAAGAATTATTTACGCCAGAAATATAGAGGAAACTACTATACCTCCTCATCGAAGGGTGGCAGATCTGCATCTCTGTCAGCCAGGCCCTCTTCCTCCGACTCTGCAGGGCTGTGGTCATCTGGGGAATGTCCGCTGGAAGGTAGCATGGAGGAAAGGTTGGAAGAAAGACTGGACATCGTTTTCCTGCCTTCCATTTCGTCCCGCAAAAAAGCCATCTGTTTATAATACCACAGTTTGGGTTCCTTTGCTTGTCTTGCTGCTGCTCCCGATTTTTTGATTTTATTAGCTTTGTATGCTCTCCTGTATGTGCTTCTGAGGTTGGCAAGTTTATCCTTCACCATGTTGGCAGTGCATCCTGGCACCCAAGTTTGCATATAATTTGCTAGCTCTTCTAGTGCTGCCGCTCGTACCTCTTTATTGCAATATAAAGAGTGCTTAGAATTCCACAGGATGGGCGTGTCCTGGTATTTTTGAAGTAAGGCCTCTATAGATTCCTTGCTTTGTAGGAGGTCCATTGCAATTGTTTCAAAATTATATTTCTTTTTGAGTCTAGATTACAAAAACATAAACCACAGAAAAATAAATATTCCAAAGGATCAGCGTTGACCTTGATCTAATATGTGTCTTCAAATTTATTACCTATATCTAATTCCAAACACAGTCTCTCTTGTTTAAACAATGATTGGCAGCTCGGCCGCATTGCTTGTACCAAACATTGATTTGCTAGATGCAGAGCCATTGTTCACATTGCAGTAAATATTTTAAATATATAAAATTAAACAATGCTTACAAATGACAGTTTTCATCTAGGCACTCTTTCATGTGTAAATCTCATGCCCCTGACAATGGATGACATAAAAGACACTTCCTAATGACCTCTGTACAACCAACACTTGAACAATACTTTGCCTGATCTGAATACACCATTCAAAAACGTGTCAATGAGGTACAGCATTGTTCACATCTCTATTTTGTGAGGTGTCCAAAAGCATTTGGATACCAAAATAACATTGTGGTACCCCATAGACAGAATAGCTTAAAAAGGGTGCAACCAACAGCCCAAACCCCCATCCCATGTGTCTACATTTTCAAGGCCTCTGCTGATCACATTTTTAATTTCCTTACCTTCCTGTCTCTCGCTCCTCGTTTCTCACGCTCGCCTAATTACCGCGTAAGATGCGTAATCACGGCGTAAACCTTTTAAACACTCCGCGTATTTATGAAACCCCGCCCTCGTCACCTTTGCGAGGCCCCTAATCAATGAGTTTAGGAAATATGGCGTTAACTGTGTATGTTCTGGATGCGCTCGAAGATTCTCCGCGTAACGGACGTAAACACGTTGTTTGCATTCTCTACACTCCGCGTATGTATTAAACGCCGCCCTCTTCTCCGCCCATGGCGTAACAATTCATCTTTTCCACGCCCATAATCACTGTGGGAAAGGAAAGATGGCGATGTCACACGAGCGGGCACGATGCTCTCATGCCACAAGTGAAGGGACAGAGGCAGGGACGTCCCGATCAAGGAAAAGAAGATATAAAGCCACTAATATGCGGTTCCAGGAAATGGTGGAGTTAGTTTACATCATGCGAAAGAAGGACTATGATGGTGAATTAGGGCCATACAAGACCCCTAACCGCCGAAAGGCACATATTATGGACAAGGTGGCGAGGAGAATGCAGAGGATGTTTGGGATCACCAGGTCCAAGGAACAGCTGAGGAAACGATGGTCAGACTTAAAATTGAGGGAGCCACATCAGATGAAGAAAATACTTAAAATTCTGCGTAAAAGTAAGTAAATATATTTTGGGGTTGGGGGGGGGGGGGTGATTGTCTGCAATAATGTGTTGCCATGTATATTTCACCATCTGCCTCCTTGGCCTGCTTGTAATTTTAAAGACATTTTGTCATTTATTTTTTAGGACATAAATAACTACATATTTACAAATAGTGTTCTTAGTAAACAACGTAACATCACATAGTTTATCATAAAGGCTCGGTTATTCCAGGAACAACACACCTGGACATGGCTCACTGGCCAAAAACTTTGTTTGTAAACATTGTGTAAAAGCTAGTTCTAGAAAAAAAAAGTATGAGAATGGGAAAGGCAAACAGGATTCATTCTAAAAACAGTGGTACTAAAGCAGATGTTTTCACATCTGCAATGCAGAGCACCTGTGTCTCCCCAAATCAAAAATGGGTTTTGGTAGGGTCTCCCAGAAATACAGTTTAGGGGGGACATCCATGTGTGTCACTTTGCTAAAAAGGGGCAGGATCAGAGCTTGCCATATAGAAGTAATTGCAAAATCTAGGTTTGGTGAAAGATAAAAGTAACTAAATGAAAGCATCTTCTAAGCAATGTGTGCGATTTATGCTCTCCAATATCTGTGTGCTGATGAGTCTACATTTTTTTTGGTTTATTTCAGGGGAAAGAAGTCGCCAGCATTTGGAGGAGGCAGAGAGGGCCAGACAAGGCCAAAATCTGCCATCTCAACATGTGGAGGAGGAGGAGGATGTGGAAGGAGAAGAGGATGTGGAAGGAGAAGAGGATGTGGAAGGAGAAGAGGATGTGGAAGGAGAAGAGGATGTGGAAGGAGAAGAGGATGTGGAAGGAGAAGAGGATGTGGAAGGAGAGGAGGAAGGAAGAAAGGAGGAAGGAAGAGAGGAGGAAGAAGTAATTTTGGACTTAGAAGTCATAGCAGATGAAGGGCAAGTGGCGGAAGAACAATTTGGCGAATTGAAAGAAGGTGGATTGATGGATGAAGGAGGAGTCCAAGATGATGGGGAAGTGGTGGAAGAAGGAGGAGTGATTGAAGATGATGGGGAGGTGGTGGAAGAAGGAGGAGTGATAGAAGATGTCGAAGAGGTGGAAAGGAGAAGCCCATCAGGTCAGTGTCACCCTAGCTTGATTCAAAAAAACATATGTAGATAGGCCTCATCGAAAAATAATGTTGTAAATGCCATTTTTTTTTTTGTTTTAGGGGAGGAGGATGGTGTGCCAATATTTTCACGTGCAAGTGCTGCTATAATTATTCAGCAGGTAATGGAGTGCAGCACTGAAATGCACAATATGCGTGAAAGGATGTTTCTCATGGAACAGAATGTAACAAATGTCCTTTTGGAATGCAGCACGGAAATGGACAATATGCGGCAAAGAATGATGGTCATCGAATCTAATTTTAAGAACATTATTGACATGATGGGCCGTGTCAAAGACTGAAACACCCCCCGCCCATCCCCCGCCCCCACAAACATTTTTACAGTTTGAATAATGGATACGCCAAAATTTGAAGATACACACACAGTGTGCCAACATGTGCTATCTGCCATCACAGAATATCTAATGTCTGTGCTTTGTGGGTCCAACCCCCTCCTCCATCCTCAAGTAGTTGAGAGGAAGGGTTTGCTCCCACAAAACACAGACATTGATCACCCATGATGTCAGATAGCACATGTGGCCATTTGTCTGTTGAACCAATGACATTTGGCGAGTTTGCACTGAATGTGTGTATCTTCCAATTTTGGCGTGTTCCAGTGTGAAAGCACACCATGACTGACTGCTGTTGTGAGTTTTTAAGATTTTTGGAATTGGATTTTGTTACTTTTTGACCATGTTGAACATTTTGGGATACTATAAAGTTTAGACCATAAAGAATAAACAACGCCAAAATTTTTTAAAAATATATATATAGAATTATAAATCTCTCTAATCACTGAATTTAGTGAAGTAGAGATTTGACTCCAAATTATCACCTAAAAATTTACTTTTAGAAAAACACACCAAAAACAAAAAAAATTGTAAAAAAATTATTGTTTTTTGTGCATAAAAAATATGCCAAAAAAAAAAATTAAGGCGGTAAACACCCCACCAAAAATAATCTATATATATATATATATATATGTAAACAATAAATCTAACTATATTTGCTAAAAAAAAAAGTGAACTTGTTAATAAATGTATAATCTGCATAATATTTTTGGTTGAATTACCTGAAAAAAAAAAAAAGTATAAAAAAATTTTGTAGACTCCTAAGTACAAAAGAAGGGAGTAATGAAAAAACTATAAAATTATTTTTGGGGTCATGAACAAGCAAAAATTAAAAAAATTGACCTCAAAATTTACAAATGGAGTTGCTTCTTATTTCTAGACTCAATACCCTGTTTGTAGATGAGTGAATACTGTGCAAAATGTGGTTAGTTACTAAAAGTGGAGAAATCAATTATGCATTACAATTGAAGAAGTTAGTTAGAGAACCAGGAAGACAGAAAAAGAGAAAAAGCATTAATGACAAACAACTGTATAAAGTCCAATGGTCTAATTATTTATTATTTTTTAGAATATTCCTTTCTTTGGGGGCCGAATTAGAAAGAAATATGATCTGGCATAGCAATGGCCCCCCGACCCATGAAGTACTCAACATATTTGTCGCGTACCTCACGAGCTGATTGGGGGGCCAAGCCAGCGCGACCAGTGTCCAGCCCGGGAAGGGGATCTGAGGGTAGTCTTGCCTCAGAACCGATGTCGGGTAGGTACGTCTGGGAGTGCCTGCGTAAAAAGTTGTGCAAAATGCAGCAGGCAAATACAACGGTGTCCAATTTATATTCCGCCAGATGTATCGATGTCCTGAACAGGCGGAACCGGTTGGTGAGTATCCCAAAGGCATTCTCGACTACCCTCCGAGCCCTGGCCAACCGAAAATTAAACACACTCCTCTCTGAGGTGAGGGTCCTCTGGGGAAAAGGCCGCATGAGGTGAGGACCAAGCCCGAAAGCCTCGTCCGCTAGGAACACAAACGGAAGTCCTTCCACATTATCTTCATCTGGTGGCAATGCCAGACCACCAGCTTGGAGACGATCATAGAAATCAGTCCGTGCGAACACTCCCCCATCAGACATCCGGCCGTTCTTCCCCACGTCCACATATAGAAACTCATACTGTGCCGACACCACCGCCATCAACACAATACTATGATAACCCTTGTAATTATAATAGTAGGACCCCGAGCGGGGTGGGGGCACAATGCGGACGTGTTTCCCATCTATTGCTCCACCGCAGTTTGGAAAATCACACCGCTGGGCAAATTGGGAAGCCACAGACTGCCATTCCTGTGGTGTGGAGGGTAGCTGTGGGGACAAACAAAATTAGAGATTTAGTACTTTGTAACAAATACATCCTACAAGCATCCTTGTGACAGTTCACAGTATTAAAATTGCATTAGAAAAATGTGCATGGAGAATTTGGGAAATGAAATATATAGGGCCACTTCATTAAGAGACTCCACAGCCCTCTGATGGGGACAATAAAAGTTTGAAGGGGGGGGGGGGGGGACACAAAAACCAAAAAGTCCTGTTTGAAAAAATGGCAAGGTGGGTTTGTCCCTAGGATAGCATGCTGGACAGGTTAATATTGGGTAAGGGACAAATATGCAGGTAGGCCAAGAATAAAACATGTAAAGCTGATATCAACATGCATAGGGAGAAAAGGTAACGTTAGTTAAACACACAGCATATCTGGGAAAATAAAAAGAAAGTTAGTTGGCCACATTATTAGAGCCAGGAAACTTACCTTAATATACTCCTCATGCATAACTTTGATGATGGCAGCACACGTGTCCGGTATGATGACCCCAAGCGCCTGCGGAGAGATGCCTGTCGAGAACTTGAGGTCCTGCAGGCTCCTCCCAGTCGCCAGGTACCGCAACGTGGCAATAAGCCTCTGCTCGGCCGTGATGGCTTGGCGCATCACAGTGTCCTGCCTCGTGATATAGGGGGACAGAAGATCCAGCAGACGGTTGAATACGGGGTCCGTCATGCGGAGAAAATTCCTAAAGTCATTAGGATTATTCTCCTGGAGTTCCCTAAGCAGAGGCATATGTGAGAACTGGTCACGCTGGCGCAACCAATTCTTGGTCCAGAAACGCCTCCGCCCCCTGTTTCTGGCCAAAGTACTGGACAAATGAACATATCCAGCAGCCATCCCATAAACAGCACCAACTCGCGAAAATTGACGCTGCTGCTCCATCATGGCTTCAAACCGGCCGGCTGGTCAGTCAAGAACACACTGAAACAGAAAGCACTCGCAAATCCAGCACTACCTGCGACAAACGCGTGACAAACAGATACGAGCGCACAGGATGCAACTGCTAAAGCAGAAACAACCTGCTTGCCTATAGCCGAATGACAACTACGTTACCGCAAGCACACGCACTGAACCCGTGAATACACGCTGTCAAAGCCTGGAGACCGAGAAGCGCGAATCAGCTCTAACCAAACCTTCACTAACACGAGCAAACCCGTAACTAGCAAAAGAGGAACAGAGGGCGGCGCCATTAACTTTGGTCTTCCCCTTTATAGTGACGTCGTACGTAGTTTACGTGCACGCGTTCCGGTACGACGGGAATTTGGTCCGCTGGTGTGTACACGCCAGCGGAACAAAACAAAAATCAGCCTTGTACGCCGGAAACTGTCGGGCAGACAGTTTCCAGCGCACAGATCCGGTCGTGAGTACAAGGCCTGACATCTACCGCATTTATAGAATCCTGTCAAGCCGGATAAAAACATAGAAGGAATCTTGGGGGGGTTGAACACATTGGGGGCCAATTTATCTTTTAAAGAGGGAAGTCCTCTAAAGAACACCTGTGGTCTTTCGGGTAACAATCCATTAAGGACATTGTCACTCTTTAAAATGTGCCAATGTTTAGACACAATGGGCCAGATTCATGTACAATGGCGCAGATTTGGACCGGCGTAGCGCATCATTTTTAGACTATGCCGGTCCAGCGCGGAGAGGCAGTTAGGTGATTCACCAAAAATTTTCTGTGTAAGATGGGCCAGCACGGCGGATGTTAGATGGCGTAAGGCGGGGTAAGGCCAAATGGGAGTCACCCTATGCTAATGAAGTGCCGACCGTGGCTCAGGGGTCACGCCGGGGCGCATCTTAGACCGCGCATGTGCAGTGACATCCAGGGATAAATGCCCCAATCTGCACATGCTCAGAACTGCGCCCCGGCGTGACCCCTGAGCTACGCCGGCCCACTACCAATGCCCAGTCCATAAATCAGCCCAGACTTCCGCCCTGCAGGTGCAAATGTACTGAAGCTTTTTTTTTCCAAGCTAGGTCGTTTGCAGTGTGTTGGGGCAGTTATGGCTGATGAGGAATCCTCAGGTGGGCGGATGACCAATTTCAGCCCAGAGGAGAGGGCTGTAATTATTGAGGGCCTCTCCCTCTATGGGCCACAGAGTGCCTACACTGGCAAGGCTGACAAACTCAGAATTTTTGCGGAGATCACAGCGCAGGTGAATGCTTTGGGGGTGGCGGAGAGGGAGCCAAAGCACATCCGGAAGAAACTTAATGATTTGCGTCGCTTAGTAAAAGAAAAATTGGTGGCCAACAAAAAGCATGCCAGTGGAACAGGAGGAGGACCAGCCAGAAGGATCACCCTGACAGCGGAGGACCTTGTTGTGGCCAGGTTCCTGGCTAGGGAGCTGGTGGAGGGCCTGGAGGGCTTTGATTCTGGGGATCAGCCCTTGAGGAGAGGTAAGTGTGTTTTATCTTCTTTCGGGTGTGTTGCATGTGTGTGTGTGGGGGGGGGGAGGGAAGACGTGTCAAGTGTGTGGGTCCACCAACATCTGAATGTTTTCTGTCCTCCACAGATGTGCAGGATGGAGCTGGGCCATCATCGGCTGCAGGGCAACCCACCACATCCAGGGTGGAGACTGCCCCTACATCTGTGATGGAGGAAGTGGAGGAGGAGCAGGTCGTGGTAGAGGAGGAGACTTTTTATTTATTGGTGGAGACCCCCATTCCTTCGCCCTCCCAAACCTCCCCCCTCATGAGAGTTTCCCCCTCAGGGCTCTCAATCCCTATCAGGGATTCCCCCTCACGGGACACCAGCCCCTCCAGGGCTAGCCCCTCACGGGACCCCAGCCCCTCCAGGGCCATCCCCTCACGGGACCCCAGCCCCTCCAGGGCCATCCCCTCACGGGACCTCAGATCCTCACGGGACCCCAGCCCCTCCAGGGCCAGCCCCTCACGGGACCCCAGCCCCTCCAGGGCCAGCCCCTCCACCCGGCCTCAAGCCGCTCCTTCCCCGAGGAAGGCTTTAAAAAAAAACAGGGGAGTCCCTGATCAGCTGGAGTTAAATCTTGCAAGGGACCAAACCAGGCAGACCCGCCACATTGGGACTCTTGCGGGGGATCTAACACGGGTCGCAGCTAGCCTGGCGTCCTCTGCCGAGAGCCAGGCTGCCTGCACTGTGGCAGTGAAGGAGGCTGTTATGCAGCAGGCTGGGCAGAGTCGGCACATCAATGAGAGCCTGCAGGACGTTGTGGGGAACGGGGCAGCCCTTCTGTCCTGTCTGGGGGACCTGCACGACACCACATCTGAGCTGGTTGCTGAGGTCCGGAGCCTGGCAGGTGCTGTCAGAGAGGAGGGGAGGCTGACACGGTGCCAGCAGCGCAGCACTACCACCCGCCGGCTGCGGATGCAGGCTGCCACCAATAGGTACCTCCACCGGCTAGCCGTGGCAATGGAGGGCAGGCAGGCAGCTATGGAGAGACTGGGGGAGGTTCCACCACCAGCCCCCCAGCTCCACCTGCCCCACCAGCCCCCCCAGCCCCGACTCGCACCAGGCAACAGCGCCCCAAAACCCTAGGGACAAGAAAGAGCCCACGCCAGGGCCGTTGATTTTTTGTACTATTTATTTTTTACTCAGGTTATGAGTCTTTTTTATTTATTGTATACTCAGGTTATGAGTCTTTTTTATTTATTGTATACTCAGGTTATGAGTCTTTTTTATTTATTTTTTACTCAGGTTATGAGTCTTTTGTATTTATTGTATACTCAGGTTATGAGTCATTTTTTTCCCCCCTGCACACGGGGAGTAGTGCAGGCTTCAGTGTGAATGGTGTGTGAATGTGGGGGGGTGACACTCCTGCCATTAAGGTTTGTCACCCTCAGTCGTTGGGGAGAAGTGACCCCTACGACCCGTGTGAAAGGTGTATGAATGTACAGCAACATAATTGGAGCCTTGGCGCGGCGTTGCTGCTCCCTAGTACTATGGGGGGTACTTCGGTCTAATCCAATTCAATGTGGATGTGGGGTGTATGTGCTAGGGACCACAGTGGTGTACATGCGTGCATTATCATTGTGCCATGATTAATGTGGGTGTTTAACGTGAAAAGAAGCCTTCCATGAGGCGTGTCCTGACTGCTCTTCCATCAGCAGACGGGGTAGCCTCTGACAGGGGGGGATTATGTGGTTCGGGGGTCAGGTCATCACGTATGTCAATCTCCAGGCCTCTTCTCATGGCAAAGTTGTGCAGCATGCAACATGCCCTGATGATCTGGCACACAAAGTTTGGGGAATACAACAGGGTACCCCCAGACTTATCCAGGCACCGGAAACGGGACTTTAGGAGGCCAAATGTGCGCTCCACCACTCCACGGGTACGTGCGTGTGCTTTATTGTATCTTCTCTCTCCTGGGGTTTGGGGGTTCCGGAATGGAGTCATCATATGGGGTCCCAGTGCATATGCCGCGTCACCTGGAAGGCAAAAGACAGGAGGATGTTAGTCATGCATGTGCCCCTCGTGATGTCTGCATCATGGGGGGGACAGTCATACCTGACACCCATGTCACTCACCAACCAGCCAGCTGTTCCTGTACACGTTCTGTTCAAATTCTGTAGGGATGGCGCTTTGACGGTATATGAAGCTGTCATGACAGGACCCGGGGTGTTTGGCACGGACGTGCCATATGAGGCATTGGGCATTGGCAATCACCTGTACATTTATTGAATGCCAATGCTTGCGATTGCAGTATATGTGCTCCATGTCACGGGGGCTGTAGTGCCACATGGGTGCAATCAATGGCCCCCACGGTGCGTGGGAATCTGTCAATTTGGTAGAAATCTGTCATTGTCTTCAGCCGCTGGACCTCCTGGGTGGGTTTTATGATTTGGTTGGCCATGCGTCTCAGGATTGCGGGGACAACCTGGTGCACACACCTGCTCATGGTGGATTGTGACATCCCAGCCGACAATCCACTTGTTCTTTGAAAAGATCCAGTGGCCAGGAAATGCAGGGTTGCCAGGACCTTCACCAGTGGCTGCACTGCATGTGTGCGGTGTGTTGGGCTGGTGATGTCATCCTGCAGGATTCTGGTTAATTCCAGGATGACTTCACGGCTGAATCTGTAGGTGCTATACACCTCCAATTCCCCCATGGCAAAGACGTCAATGCGCGTGCGGAATATCCTCTCCCGTGCCCTCCTACGTGCCTGTCGACGCAATAGTGCAAGGACCACGGCTGCCCCTGGCATGTTGGCACACAGATGTGTTGTCCAGCAAGTGTTGTTGCTCAGCTCGTCTGTAACGCTGCTGCTTTAGCTGCTCTCCAGCTGACCTGTGCAAGTCTGGTGCAAAGTTACCCCTGCTTTTATGAGGGGTAACTTGGCGCCGGAATTTTCAGTTCCGCGCACCGGGAGTAGCCTGCGCCGGTCAAGCTTAAGTTGATGAATCGGCCCAACAACCTAATTTGCATATTTAAAACACAAAAACCATGGCCGCGCCAGATCCGACCAGCGTAAATCTGCGACAACGCCGCGCCGGCGTGGAAATGTTACACCAAGGCGATGAAGTCTATTTGGAGGCGTAATCTGGTTCTCTGGGTACGGCGCACCGATCCGCCGGCGCAAATCTGCACTTACGCCGCGCATCTCCCAAAAAAAAACGGTGTAAGTGCTACATGAATCTGGCCCAATGTGTTTGACATTTGCATGTTGACAAGAAAAGTCTGTGATAAATGGAGATTTAAACCTGACAGAGTCATTACGAGGCCTGTCTTCTAGTAAGGCCACCCTATCTAGATTGGTCACATGATCCAATGAACTGGACAGGGCCTCCGAACAGTACCCCTTAGCAAGAAAACGTTCTGTTAGGATGTCTGCTTGTTTGACAAACGAGGCTTGTTTCGTACAATTTCTTTTTAACCGGAGGTATTGACTCTTCGGTATAGAGTCAAGCCAGGGGGAGTAGTGACAGCTGTCTTTAGAAATATACAAATTCCTGTCAGTTGTTTTAAAGTGTGTTGCTGTCACAAAACTACCCCCATCGAACGAGATGACCAAATTTAAAAAATTAATCTGTGTTTGGCTAGCCTCATGACTCAAAAAAATCCCACGCTCATTGATATTGAGTGAATTAATGAAATGCGACAAATCACTCTCAGTGCCATCCCATAGGAGGAGGATGTCGTCGATGTACCTGACCGACGCCGCGATTCTGTTGGTAAAATTTCCCATCATGCCAGAAAAAATTGTGCGTGGCAGCAAACTCTAACAGTTCCATAATAAAGGAAATTTGCGCTTTATCTAAGCCACTATCCTTATTTAGGTAATAAGAAACCGCGTGTAGGCCTAGATCATGCGGTATGATGGTGTACAGCGATGTAACATCCGCTGTCACCAACCAAACCCCTGGGGGGGGTGTGTTACCCTAGAGAGTGTATTAATCACATCTTTGGTGTCCTTAATGAAAGATGGTATCTTCTTAACCAGAGGCTGAAGGAAAAAATCTATATACTTGCCCACCCGGGACGTAATTGAATCTATCCCACTTACAATGGGACATCCCGGGGGGCAAGTAGGATTTTTATGAACCTTCGGCAAGTAGTACATGATAGGAGTTCTAGGGGCCTTCGGAACCAAAAAGGTTTTTTCTTTTTCGTTAAGAATTTTCTCACAAAAGCCTCTATTCACAATTTTTAACAAAGCCTTTTTGTATTTTGCCCCAGGATCCAGTGGGAGAGGGACATAGGTGTCACTATCCCCTAGGATCCGTTGCATTTCTTGCATATAATCACTTCTGTTGAGAACAACAATTCCTCCCCCCTTATCCGCAGGGCGGATCACTACATCCTTATTTTTACATAAAGAGTCAATGCCCTCTTCTATTTTCAACTTACAACGGACCTGTTTGACCTTCATGTCATCCAAGTCTTTAAGGGTCAAATCTCTAAAAACTAGGGTTGTCCCGATACCACTTTTTTAGGACCGAGTACAAGTACCGATACTTTTTTTCAAGTAGTCGCCGATACCGAATACCGATACTTTTTTTAAATGTGTCCCCAAATGCAGCCATGTCCCCCCCATATGCAGCCATGTCCCCCACATATGCAGCCATGTCCCTCTAGCCATGTCCCTCACATATGCAGCTATGTCCCTCTAGCCATGTCCCTCACATATGCAGCAATGTCCCTCTAGCCATGTCCCTCACATATGCAGCCATGTCCCTCTAGCCATGTCCCTCACATATGCAGCCATGTCCCTCACATATGCAGCAATGTCCCTCTAGCCATGTCCCTCACATATGCAGCAATGTCCCTCTAGCCATGTCCCTCGATGCGGCGGCACGATGCGGCGGCAGCGGCGGGGGGGAAGGGGGGGGAAGTATTCTATTTAGGTATCGGGGGTATTTGCGCGAGTACGAGTACTCCCGCAAATACTCGGTATCGGTCCCGATACCGATACTGGTATCGGTATCTGGACAACCCTACTAAAAACCCTTAATGCCGCTGGCAAATGGCCTGGAGGGTTGAATACCGAGGCATTAGACAAACCAGAATGGACAATATGTGAAGTAGAAATTCCAGATGGGTTAAAAGGATTGGAGGCACAATAGCGTTGAATATTGAGCTTCCGGACATACCTATGGATGTCCATATATGTCCTAAATTTATTGATATTGGTAGGGGGAACATATTTAAACCCCTTGTCCAAAACATTTTGCACTTTGCAAGAAGATTTTCTCAGAGTCTGGTGAATGTGGTGAATCTCTACTGACTTCTAGCATTTAATCATATGCAAGCAAAAAAATAATAATAATATAAAAAGTCTACACACCCATTTAAAATGTCCGGTTTCTGTGATGTAAAAAAATGAGACAACCTGTAATGTGACATATAAAGTGTACAACTCAGTTTAAAAACAAACTGAAATATTTTAGGTGGAGGGAAGTAAAGATAAAAATAAAATAATAAGTTGGTTGCATAAGTGTGCACACCCTTAAACTAATACTTTGTTGAAACACCTTGGTTTTATTACAGCTCTCTTTTTGGGTATAAGTCTATCAGTACTCTTCCCACTCTTCTTTGCAAAAACACTCCAAATCTGCCAGACTTTCAATTGTATTCAGGTCTGGGCTCTGAAGGTTTTGTGCCAATATTGACTGGTATTTGGAACTGCTCAAAATTCCATTTACCTTGACTAAGGCCCTTGTTCCAGCTGAAGAAAAACAGCCCCAAAGCATGATGCTGCCACTACCATGCTTCACTGTGGGTATTGCGTTCTTTTGGTGAAGTGCAATGTTGTTTTTGTGCCAAACATATCTTTTAGAATGAGGGCCAAAAAATTCAACCTTGCTTTCATCAGACCATAACACATTTTTCCACATGCTTTTGTCAGACTTCAGGTGTGTTTTTGCCAAATTTTGCCGGGCTTGAATGTTTTTCTTCATAAGAAAAGGCTTCCATCTTGCCACTCTACCCCATAGCCCAGACATATGAAGAATATGGGAGATTGTTGTCACATGTACCACATAGCCAGTACTTGCCAGATATTCCTTCAGCTCCTATAATGTTGCTGTAGGCCTCTCAGCAGCCTCCCTGACCAGTTTTCTTCTCGTCTTTTCATCAATTTTGGAGGGACGTCCAGTTCTTGGTAATGTCACCGTTGTGCAATATTTTCTCCACTTGATGATGACTGTCTTCACTGTGTTCCATGGTATATCTAATGCCTTTGAAATTCTTTTGTACCCTTCTTCTGACTGATACTTTTTAACAATGAGATCCCTCTGATGCTTTAACCCCAAATAAACTTTATTTGGGGTTAATCAGAGGCACTTTAAATGAAGGCAGGTTCGTACCGACTCCTATTTAACATACATTTGAATGTGATTGCTTAATTCTGAACACAGCTACATCCCAAGTTACAAGAGGATGTGCACACTTATGCAACCACATTTTTTTAGTTTTCCATTTTTACTCACCCCCTCCCAAATATTCCAGTTTGTTTTTCAATTGAGTTGTACAGTCTATATGTTACATTAACATACTTACCAACAGTCCCGATTTTCCCGGGACAATCCCAATTTTTGGACCCTCATCCCTATCGGAGCCTGTCCCGATTAAATTCACAGGATTTGCCTTTGTCCCAGGAAATCTGGAATGTTTTTGAATTGTGCAAATCAGAGGCCCCTCCCCTCTCCACTGAACATACTGAGAAACTAAGTCAGGAACAGTAGCTGTCACCAACTCTCTGCCTCGTGTCCGATGAGAGGGGACAGACAGTCACTGATGTAAGGAGGGCTCCGCTGATGGGGACGTTGATGTAAGGAGGGGCTCCTCTGATGGGGACACTGATGTAAGGAGGGGCTACTCTGATGGGACACTGATGTAAGGAGGAGCTCCGCTGATGGGGACAGTGATGTAAAGAGGTCTCAGCTGATTGGGACACTGATGTAAGGAGGGGCTCCTCTGATGTGGACACTGATATAAGCAGGGGCTTAGTTGATTAGAACACTGATGTAAGGAGAAGCTCCTCTAATGGGGTCACTGATGTATGGAGGGGCTTCGCTGCTGGGGACACTGATGTATGGAGGGGCTTCACTGCTGGGGATACTGATGCAAGGAGGGGCTCCGCTGCCAAGGGCACCTGATGCAAGGACGGACTCTGCCGGTGCTCCTGATGTAATGACAGACTCTGCCAGGGGCACCTGGGCAACTGATGTAAGGATGGACTATTTAGTAAATTAACCCCAATTTGTCCATAATATTGAAGTGAACTACTTGTCCTGTAAGAACAACAGATACAAAAAAAATCATTAAAAAACATACCTTTTCTTGTTTTCTTGCAAAGGACACACTATTTGGACATATAATGTATTTGGTGGTATTTGTAGTGTTTAGGATAGTTTGGTATCTCTAGTGGGTATACTTAGAGAGCAAAAGAAGTTGCACAACTGCCAAATGCTTTCTTTTATTTTGCAATAAATGTTATTCCATAATTATTATTAATAATTTAAAGAGCAACAAATCATGTATTTAATGCATACCTGACTTGCACTGCACATTAGTACATAAACCAAATGTTTTGTGTTACAGTTCACTAACTGTGTAATCTTAAAGTGGAGCTCCAGACTCCTTCAGAATGTAAAGTCAGCAGCTACAAGTACTGTAGCTTCTGACTTTTAGGCTGGGTTCACACTTACAGTGTCTTGCAAAAGTATTCACCCCTCATGTTTTGTTGCCTCACAACCTGGAATTAACATGGATTGCTTGAGGATTAGCATTTTTTAATTTACATGCCCACAACTTTGAAGATGTTTTTTTTTATTGTGAAGCAAACAACAAATAGGACAAAATAACAGAAAAAGTCAATGTGCATAACTATTTACCCCCCTAAAGTCAATATACTTTGTAGAGTCACCTTTTGAGGCTATCACAGTTCCAAGTCACTTTGGATAAGTCTCTATGAGCTTGCCACATCTTACCAATGGGATTTCTGTCCATTCCTCCTTGAAAAACAGCTCCAGCTCCTTCAAGTTTGATGGTTTGTGCTTGTGAACAGCAATCTTTAAGTCTGACCACATATTTTCTATTGGATTGAGGTCTGGGCTTTGGCTAGGCCATTCTAACACATTTACATGTTTCCCCTTAAACCACTCAAGTGTTGCTTTAGCAGTGTGTTTAGGGTCATTGTCCTGCTGGAAGGTGAACCTCAGTCCTTGCCTCAAATCACACACAGAGTGGAACAGGGTTTGCTCAAGAATATCCCTGTCTTTAGCACCATCCATCTTTCCCTCAACTCTGACCAGTTTCCCAGTCCAGACTGCTGAAAAACATCCCACAGCATGATGCTGCCACCACCATGTTTCACTGGTGTTCTTTGGGTGATGTGATGTGTTGTGTTTGCGCCAGACATAGCGTTTTCTTTGATGGCAAAAAAGAAAATTTCATCAGACCAGAGCACCTTCCTCCATAAATTTTTGGAGTCTTCCACATGCCTTTTCGCAAACTCAAAACGTGCCATTTTGTTTTTTGCTGAAAGTAATGGCTTTCTACTGGCCTCTCTGCCATAAAGCCCAATTCTATGGAGTGTACGGCTTATTGTTGTCCTATGTAGAGAAACTCCAGTCTCTGCTGTGGAACTCTGCAGCTCCTCCAGGCTTTCTTTAGGTATCTGTGCTGCCTCTCTGATTAATGCCCTCCTTGCCCTAAACTATAAGAAAAGAGCTTTTAAAAAATACAAAAATGAAGGAACACTAGTGTTGTTTAAATGTTACAAAGAATATAACAGGATATGTAAAAAGGAAATCAAGGATGCAAATATTCAAAACGAACGACAGATTGCAAAAGATAGTAGGACAAACCCCAAGAAATTCTTCAAATATATTAATAGTAAAAAGGTGAAGTCTGAGCATGTAGGCCCTTTACAAAATAATCTAGAGTGGGTGACTGGGGACAAAGAGAAGGCTAATTTATTAAATACTTTCTCCAGCTCTGTGTATACAAAGGAGCATGGGGGAGCTCATGTCCATAATGGGGGTGGTAGTGACAAAGCCCCAAATGATACACATTGGCTCAAAAGTGATATGGCCCAGAAATATTTAGACAGAATAAAGGGGGATAAAGCACCTGGGCCTGATGGCATCCACCCACGGACCCTAAAAGAATTGAGCTCTGTCATTTCAAAGCCACTGTATCTAGTTTTTAGGGACTCATTAATGACAGGAATAGTACCACTGGATTGGTGCAGGGCCAATGTGGTGCCTATATTTAAAAAGGGAACAAAGTCTTTACCAAGTAACTATAGACCTGTTAGTTTAACTTCTATAGCTGGGAAGATTAATAAAAGACCACATAGAGCAGTTATTGCTGGAAAAAAACTATTTAAGCAACAGACAGCATGGATTCATGAAAGACAGAAGTTGATTTCCTAATATGAAGAGGTAAGTAAAACTTTGGACAGAGGCGTGGCTGTGGACGTGGTATACCTGGATTTTGCAAAAGCGTTCAATACAGTTCCCCACACACGGCTCATGTGTAAGGTAAAGTCTACAGGATTGGATATAGCAGTTTGTAAATGGATAGAAAACTGGCTAAAAGACAGAATTCAGAGAGTCGTGGTTAATGATTCTTACTCTGAATTGTCTAAGAATATCAGTGGTGTACCCCAAGGTTCAGTGTTGGGACCCTTACTTTTTAATATCTTTATAAATATTATTGGGTCTGAGATCAAAAGTGACATTTCTGTCTTTGCAGGTGACACCAAGCTATGCAGTGGAATAACGTATTTACAGGATGTCTCCAATTTACAAGCCGACCTCAATGCTCTGTCTAATTGGGCGACTAAGTGGCAGATGAGGTTTAATGTTGATAAATGTAAAGTTATGCAATTGGGGGCTAAGAATATGCATGCGTCATACATACTAGGGGGAGTACAACTGGGGGGATCTGTAGTGGAGAAGGATCTGAGGGTTTTGGTAGATCATAAGCTCAATAATGGCATGCAATGACAAGCTGCGGTTTCCAAAGCGAGCAAAGTCCTTTCTTGTATTAACCTCCTGGGCGGTGTTCCCGAGTCTGACTCGGGGTGAGATTTTTGGGCTAGGATCGGTAACCCCGAGTCAGACTCGGGCTCGCCTCGCTGGATGTACAGGGAGTTTTACTTACCTTGTCCCTGGATCCAGCGATGCCACCGCGCTGTGTGAGCGAGCAGGACCTCGCTCGATTCACACAGTGCCTCCGTGTGACGCCGATCTCCATTCCCTGCGACGTTACGACGCACGGGGACGGAGAACGGCGCCAAATTCAAAAAAGTAAACAAACACTATACATACAGTATACTGTAATCTTATAGTCTACAGTACTGTATGTAAAAAAAACACACCCCCTTGTCCCTAGTGGTCTGTCCTGTGTCATGCATGTCATTTTATATAATAAAAACGTTTCTTTCTCCCTGCAAACTGTAGATTGTCCATAGCAACCAAAAGTGTCCCTTTATGTCAAAAATAGTTTTAGATCAGCTAAAAAACAGCGATAATAAATTATAATCACTTGCAGAATTGTGCGATAGCGATTTGTGGGGAAATTCGTCATAAAAAAAAAAAAATAATGACAGCAACAATTCTGCAACTGAGCAAATTTCAGTGATTTTGATTTGATTACATTATTGAATAATTTTTATTATAATTATATTATTATTTGTTATAATTATTTATAATTATTTATTATATTATAATTTATAATTTTGTTTTTAAAAAAATGTCATACCCGGGATGCCTATTAGAAGCTTGTTTGGTCAGATTTAAGTGAGTTATTTCTAAAAATGACAGACCTACAATATAAAACGCCAAATTTCCTTGCAAATAATGGTACCGCTTTCAGCATGTTTTTTCTGAAAGAATCATACCGCCAGGGAGGTTAAGAGAGGTATGGACTCCAGAGAGAGAGAGAGAGAGAGATATCATTTTGCCCCTGTACAAATCATTAGTAAGACCTCATCTGGAATATGCAGTTCAGTTTTGGGCTCCAGTTCTCAAGAAGGATATTGGAGGAAGAGGAATGGAGGAGCTCAGCTATGAGGAAAGATTAGAGGAACTGAATTAATTCACTCTTGATAAGAGGAGAATAAGGGGGATATGATCCACATGTACAAATTATAAGGGGGCTATATAGTGAACTTGGTGTTGAGTTATTCACTTTACGGTCAACACTGAGGACAAGGGGGCACTCTTTACGTTTAGAGGAAAAGAGATTTCACCTCCAAATACGGAAAGGTTTTTTCACAGTAAGAGCTGTGAAAATGTGGAATAGACTCCCTGCCGAGGTGGTTATGGCCAGCTCAGTAAAGTGCTTTAAGAAAGGCCTGGATACTTTCCTAAATGTACATAATATAACTGGGTACTGACATTTATAGGTAAAGTTGATCCGGGGAATATCCGATTGCCTCATGAGGGATCAGGAAGGAACTTTTTCCCCTGCTGTAGCAAATTGGATCATGCTTTGCTTCTTTTTTTGCCTTCCTCTGGATTAACTGTGGGTATAGAATTGGGTAGATGTGATTGTACAATATTATTATTATTTTATTTCTTATGGTTGAACTTGATGGACTTGTGTCTTTTTTCAACCTGACTAACTATGTAACTATGTAACTATGCCCGTTTCGTGAGTTTTGGTGTGTGGCCGTCTCTTGGCATGTTTGCTGTTGTGACATGTTCTTTCCATTTGGTTATGATAGAGTTGATGGTGCTCCTAGGGATCATAAAAGATTTTATTTTTTATTTTTTATAACCTAACCCTGATTTGTACTTCTCAACAACATTGTCCCTTACTTGTTTGGAGAGTTCCTTGGTCTTCATGGCAGTGTTTGGTTAGTGGTGCCTCTTGCTTAGGTGTTGCAGCCTCTGGTGCCTTTCAAAATGGTGTGTATATGTAATGACAGATCATGTGACACTTAGATTGCACACAGGTGGACATTATTTCCTTAATTATGTGACTTCTGAAGGTAATTGGTTGCACCAGAGCTTTTTATGGGCTATATAACATGCCAATTATCAGTTTTTTATTTCTGAAAAATTGTTTTATGTATATATTTTTCTAATTTTACTTCACCAACTTAGACTATTGTGTTCTGATCCATCACATATAATTCAGATTAAAAAAAAACATTTAACTAAAGGCTGTAATGTAACAAAATATGTAAAAAGCCAAGGGGGGTGAATACTTTTGTAAGGCACTGTATGCGAATTGGATGCGTGGAAACCAATCCAATGTGCACTGCAAGTCAGGTATGCATGAAAGACATGATTTGTTGCTCTTTGACTTATTAATAATAATTATGGAATAAAGTTTATGGCAAAATAAAAGAAACATTTGGCAGTTGTGCAACTTCTTTTGCTTTCATTCTTAAAAAATGTACTGTGGCTAATGACTTTTGGGTGGAGTTTCATTTTAAGGGTCCATGCACACTGGGCTTAACTACTTGCCGACCAGCCGCCGCAGTTATACGGCAGCAGGTCGGCTCCCCTGCGCGAGAGCCCGTAGCTATACGTCGGCTCTCGAAGCGGCCACTAGGGGCTCGTGCGCGCCGCCCCCTGCTCGTCCCCGTCTTCCATGCGTGTGCCCGGCGGGCGCGATCGCCGCCGGGCACCCGCGATTGCTCGTTAAAGAGCGGGGACCGGGAGCTGTGTGTGTAAACACACAGCTCCCGGTCCTGTCAGGGGAGAAATGCCTGACTGTCTGTTCATACAATGTATGAACAGCGATCAGTCATTTCCCCTAGTGAGGCCACCCCCCCTACAGTTAGAACACACCCAGGGAACATACTTAACCCCTTCCCTGCCCCCTAGTGTTAACCCCTTCCCTGCCAGTGGCATTTTTATAGTAATCCAATGCATTTTTATAGCACTGATCGCTATAAAAACGCCAATGGTCCCAAAAATAGGTCAAAAGTGTCTGAAGTGTCCTCCATAAGGTCGCAGTACCGAAAAAAAACGCTGATCGCCGCCATTACTAGAAAAAAAAAAATATTAATAAAAATGCAATAAAACGACCCCCTATTTTGTAAACGCTATAACTTTTGCGCAAACCAATCAATAAACGTTTATTGCGATTTCGTTTTACGAAAAATATGTAGAAGAATACGTATCGGCCTGAACTGAGGAAAAAAAAAATGTTTTTATATATTTTTGGGGGATATTTATTATAGCAAAAAGTAAAATATATATTTTTTTTCAAAATTGTCGCTCTATTTTTGTTTATAGCGCAAAAACTAAAAACCGTAGAGGTGATCAAATACCACCAAAAGAAAGCTCTATTTGTGGGGAAAATAAGACCCCAATTTTGTTTGGGAGCCAAGTTGCACGACCGCGCAATTGTCAGTTAAAGCGACGCAGTGCCGAATCGCAAAAAGTGCTCTGGTCTTTGACCAGCAATATGGTCCGGGGGGTTAAGTGGTTAAAGAACGCTGCTTCTACTTGAGTTTTGTGTGGTGCCTGAAGAAGAAGCTCAATGTTATCCTATGTGTCAATGCACATTAGGATGATTAGAGACACATTATAAGCACAGCGTTTTAAGGCAGAAAAAAAACCCTTCTGGTTTGTGTTTTGATTGGAGCTTTCTGGTAGAAAAGACACTAAACACTCCCAAGCTCTCCTGAATGCCAGTACAAAAATGCTCTATGAGCATTTTTTTCTGCCAAGGGAACTGGGAGCCTTAGGCCCCGTACACACGGCCGAGGAACTTGACGTGCCAAACACATCGAGTTCCTCGGTGTGTTCAGTCCTGGAGCCGCCGAGGAGCTCGGCGGGCCGAGTTCTCCCATAGAACAACGAGGAAATAGAGAACATGTTCTCTATTTCCTCGCGGAGGTCCTCGTCGGCTTCCTCGGCCGAAAGTGTACACACGGCCAGGTTTCTCGGCAGAATTCAGCTCTGAACTGAGTTTCTGGCTGAATTCTGCCGAGAAACTCGGTCGTGTGTACGGGGCCTAAAAGTCACCCAAGTCTAACAAAGTTTGCTAATGACCTGGTCATTCCACATATGAACCCGAACCATACAAGTGGTGTTCAGTCAAATGATGCAAATGGTGATATAAGCAGCTTCCTATTGGATGTGCTCTACTTAAGTTACAAACATTGGGCCAGATCCACAGCCAGCCGCCGTAACTTAAAAATTCCCATTTAAGTTACACTGGCTGAAAATTTCTACCTAAGTGCCCGATCCACAAAGCACTTACCTAGAAATTTTCGGCTGTGTAACTTAAATCCGGCCTGCGTAAGGCGTTCCTATTCAAATGGGGCGAGTCCCATTTAAATTAGGCGCTGGACGTACTGCGCATGCTCGTGACGTCATTTTCCCGCCGTGCATAGCGCAAAATTACGTTACGCCGAGCTTCGTGAATCGCGCCGGGTCAAAAAAGTTGCGTCGGGAAAAAAAACGAGTTGCGGCGGGAAAAAAAACATTTTAAAAAAAAGACAGCGTAGCTGGAAAGAAGGGTCTGCTTTTACAAGGTGTAAACAGTTTACACTTTGTAAAAGCAGCCCTAATTTTACACATGCAACTTAAAACTTACGAAGAAAAAACAAAGCTGAAAAGCTTTGTGGATCTCCGTAAGTGCTAATTTGCATACCCGAGGCGGCATTTCGACTCGAAATGCCCCCAGCGGTGGATGCGGTACTGCATCCTAAGATCCGGCAGTGTAAGTCCCTTACACATGTCGGATCTTCTGTCTATCTCTTGGAAACTGATTCTGTGGATCAGTTCCAAGGATAGAAACAGGGATACGCAGGCGGAACAGCAGATCCGCCTGCGTATCTCTTTTGAGGATCTGGCCCTGTACTTCTTATTTCAAATGTTATAAGGTCTGGGTCATTATGTAGCACACATAAGTATCTTCTATTTTTTTTCTAAATTCAAAAAAAATTCTAATATAGTTTATAGAATTTTCAACCTTAATTCACCCATACTCCATGGGGACTTCCTTTTTTAATTTTAAAACTTCTATTCTATGTCTTCTTTATTGCTTGTTTGTCTCATTCTTCCTTTTATCCTGTAGCAAGATGTTACTGATTTTTGAGCAGCACTGCAGACCACGTTAGCTCTGAGGAAAGGGGTACGCCCCCGAAACGCGTCAGCTATTACATCAACTGATTGGTTCAAACGATTATTCGTGTTCCACTGACGATGCTGGACATCTGCTGTACTTATTATTTTTAAAGCCTGATTTTAACTCCAATTTTGTGAGTATAACCATTGATTTTACTATTGGAATAAATATATTTTATCAGTATCACACGAGGTCGGTGCGCCCTCCGCTCTCCTTTTTTCTCTTTTATAGTTTCATGAATTCCCACGATTCTGAGGAGGGCTGCAAGACTCTAGATGATAACTTTTAATTGAACTGCACCACTTCATAGTACTCCCTATAAAATATCAGAGCGCAGGAGACTTGTTCTTGTATATTTACTGATTTTTGAGTGCCTTAGGGTGCTTTTTGATGCAGTCCTTGTTTTGAAAATTATTAGAAGGTTTGAAATTTCATACTTGGATGTCATTGTTTGTAATGCATGGTTTCCTATGCATTACCATTTATTGAAAACAATAGGTTTTGCAGTTTCTTTCACTTTGGGGCTTGATCAGTACATTTTACTATTGCATCAGGGTATAGTTGTCAAATTGGATGCTGAACACACCCTGTGTTTAATTCTGTACTTTGGAAGGGTTGTTTTTTATTTTTTTATAATTGGCACTGGCATTGGTACAATGGGTTGCACATTACATGTGAATTTTTTTCATATTCCTACATTTGCACATTATAGGTCATGCAGTGAAACAAGAGTTTCCTGCATCAAAGCTTTGAAGCTGGTATTTTTAGCAAAGGAATGTTTGTCTTGGTGTAAAGGCTCCTAGTGCATGATTAGTGAGTGAGCAGACAAGGGGTTAAAAGAGGTTAAGTATTAGGGTTACAGAGAAGGTAGGCGTAAAGGTTAGGGTTAGAAAAATGTTTAGTGTGAGGGCGGTTACTTAAATACATATCATTTATGTAAATTAGTCTGGCATGCCATAACATCTGGGAAAACCACAATAGCAATTTTTGACAAAAAAAGATGATGCTTGCGTGTATATGACTCAAATTGTAAAGTTTTCTTGGGAAAAATATACGGTAATCTAAATATGGCTCTGAAGAGATTTTTTAAATCCCTAGTACAAATTCCACTACAGGATTGTTTAAAGCCAAAGTTCAACTAAAACTTTTTTAGATTTTTTTTGATTTCTCAAAGATTATTATAAGATTAAAGTATAAAAAAAAAATATTGTGTGGCACTAATATAATATTACATTTCCCTATCTAAATCCCCATTGTAAAGATTTCCTTGTAAATGTCTATGTTGATGACAGGAAGCCCTGGTTCACACTGGGCTGCGGGAGTGAAGCCGTGCGGGTTCAGCTGAACTCGCACGATTTCACTCCCGCTGGAAGTCCCGATTTCGGCCGTGATTTAAGAGACATCTGTGCAGGTTTCTGCACAGATGTCAATGTAAATCACGGCCTGAAATCGCAAAAAGTAGTACAGGAACTACTTTTTGAAATCGGCTTTTTGAAAGCCTTCAGGTAAGTGTGTCCCCAACTGGAATGTGTAGGTACTCCTCCATCAATATCCTGGGTAATTTTTAGTAGTAATGGATCACCACCTCATAACAAAATATTCCTCTGTCTTTAAACGGTCCTCAAGTGGTCACATTGGGAAGGGGGAGACATGATAGAGGTCCTCATATTGTAGTAAATCAAGCTTTCAAAGCTTGAGGAAACAAATGGAGTAGTATCTACACATCCCAATTGGGGACACACTTACGTGAGGCGTTTTTTTACTTTCTTTGAGAAAATAGGTAAAATAATTCTGGTAAGTGCGGAGTGTTGTCATCTGAGTTGGCATGGATTTGTGGGGTCTTACATAGTTACATAGTTAGTCAGGTTGAAAAAATACACAAGTCCATCCAGTCCAACCACAGAAAAAAATAAACAAACAAAATAAAAAACACAATGCAATCTCATACACCCAACTCCATACCCACAGTTGATCCAGAGGAAGGCAAAAACCCCCAGCAGAGCATGATCCAATTTGCTACAGCAGGGGAAAAAAATCCTTCCTGATCCCCCGAGAGGCAATCGGATTTACCCTGGATCAACTTTACCTACAAATCTTAGTACCCAGTTATATTCTGTACATTTAGGAAAGTATCCAGACCTTTCTTAAAGCAGTCTACTGAGCTGGCCAGAACCACCCCTGGAGGGAGTCTGTTCCACATTTTCACAGCTCTTACTGTGAAGAAACCTTTCCGTATTTGGAGATGAAATCTCTTTTCCTCTAGACGTAAAGAGTGCTCCCTTGTCCTTAGTGTTGACTGTAAAGTGAATAACTTAACACCAAGTTCACTATATGGACCCCTTATATATTTGTACATGTGGATCATATCCCCCCTAATTCTCCTCTTCTCAAGAGTGAATACATTTTGTTCTTCTAATCTTTCCTCATAGCTGAGCTCCTCCATTCCTCTTATCAGTTTGGTTGCCCTTCTCTGCGCTCTTCTGGTCACAAAGTCATTATTTTGTTATTGCAACACAGCAAGCACTTTATTAAGGACTTTAACTGCTTCCCGACCACCCACCGTCGTTTTACGACGGCAAGTCGGCTCCCCTGCGCGAGAGCATGTAATATAACGTCAGATCTCACGCAGGCCACTAGGGGTACGCGCGTGCCCCCCGCTCACCCCGACTCTCGTGCGCGTGCCCGGCGGGCACAATCGTCACCGGGCACACGCGATCATTCGTCACAAAGCGGGGACCGGGAGCTTTGTGTGTAAACACACAGCTCCCGGTCCTGTCAGGGGGAGAAATGCTGATCTTCTGTTCATACAATGTATGAACAGAAGATCAGTAATTTCCCCTAGTGAGGCCACCCCCCTACAGTTAGAACACACCCAGGGAACATACTTAATCCCTTCCCCGCCCCCCTAGTGTTAACCCCTTCACTGCCAGTGGCATTTTTACAGTAATCAATGCATTTTTATAGCACTGATCGCAATCCCAAAAATGTGTCAAAAGTGTCTGAAGTGTCCACCATAAGGTTGCAGTACCGGAAAAAAAATTCCTGATCGCCGCCATTACTAGTAAAAAAAAAAATATTAATAAAAATGCAATAAAACGACCCCCTATTTTGTAAACGCTATAACTTTTGCGCAAACCAATCAATAAACATTTTTATTGCGATTTTTTTTTACGAAAAATATGTAGAAGAATACATATCGGCCTAAACTGAGGAAAAAAACGTTTTTTTATATATTTTTGGGGGATATTTATTATAGCAAAAAGTAAAAAATATATATTTTTTTCAAAATTGTCGCTATATTTTTGTTTATAGCGCAAAAACTAAAAACCACAGAGGTGATCAAATACCACCAAAAGAAAGCTCTATTTGTGGGGGGAAAAAGGACGCCAATTTTGTTTGGGAGCCATGTCGCACGACCGCGCAATTGTCAGTTAAAGCAACACAGTGCCGAAACGCAAAAAGTGCTCTGATCTTTGGGCAGCAATATGGGGTGGGGGGGTTAAGTGGTTAACGATCTTCTTATATGAACTTTTATATAGGATTCGCACCAAGCATTTTTTCTGTATTATCACACAGCACTTTATTGGTTGTCACAAATGTTATTATTAATTATTGATAGTGTATTTCATTTTGGTTTCCAGTTCAGCACTTTATATGTAGATTTGTTTTGTTTTTTGAGTGTTTTTCATGGGCGTGGTTTGTCTTTGAATTTTGTTACAGAGATCAAGGACTGCTTTGTAATGATAAAAGATACATTTCTTCTGAGGAAATATAGGGGGTTATTTACGAAAAGGCAAATCCCCTTTGCACTATCTGTGCAAACTACAAGTGCAAAATGCACTTATAATTGAACTGAAAGTGCACTTAGAAGTGCAGTCGTTGTAAATCTGAGGGGTAGATCTGAAATGAGGGGAAGCACTGCTGATTTTATTATCCAATCACGTGCAAGCTAAAATGCTGTTTTTTATTTTCCTTGCATGTCCCCCTCGGATCTACAGCGACTGCACTTCCAAGTGCACTTTCGGTGCAATTTCAAGTGCACTTTGCACTTGTAGTTTGCATTTGTAGTGCAAAGTGGATTTGCCTTTCGTAAATAGCCCCCAAAATGTTGTTGTATATTATGACATGTTGGAATGTATTAGTGCTTGTACAATTTATGAAAGGGTCCAAAGGAAGACACACATACATTGATGAGAGAATTCCATCATATCGCTGTGTTTTAACCACTTCCTTACTGGGCACTTAAACCCCTTCCTGACCAGAGGACTTTTTGCGATTCGGCACTGCGTCGCTTTAACTGACAATTGCGCGGTCGTGCGACGTGGCTCCCAAACAAAATTAACGTCCTTTTTTCCCCACAAATAGAGCTTTCTTTTGGTGGTATTTGATCACCTCTGCGGTTTTTATTTTTTGCGCTATAAACAAAAATAGAGCGACAATTTTGAAAAAAAATAAAATATTTTTACTTTGTTGCTATAATAAATAGCTCAATTTTTTTTTTTACGTTTTTTTTTTATCCTCAGTCTAGGCCGATACGTATTCTACATATTTTTAGTAAAAAAAAAAAAAAAAATCGCAATAAGCGACTGGTTTGCGCAAAAGTTATAGCGCCTACAAAATAAGGGACAGAATTATTATTTTTTTTTTTTTTTACTAGAAATGGCGGCGATCTGCGATTTTTATTGGGACTGCGACGTTATGGCGGACACATCGGACACTTTTGACACATTTTTGGCGCCATTCACATTTATACTGCAATCAGTGCTATAAATATGCACTAATTACTGTATAAATTTTTTTTTTTTACTAGAAAAGGCGGCGATCTGCGATTTTTATTGGGACTGCGACGTTATGGCGGACACATCGGACACTTTTGACACATTTTTGGCGCCATTCACATTTATACTGCAATCAGTGCTATAAATATGCACTAATTACTGTATAAATGCTTTTTTTTTACTAGAAATGGCGGCGATCTGCGATTTTTATTGGGACTGCGACGTTATGGCGGACACATCGGACACTTTTGACACATTTTTGGCGCCATTCACATTTATACTGCAATCAGTGCTATAAATATGCACTAATTACTGTATAAATGTGACTGGCAGGGAAGGGGTTAACACTAGGGGGTGAGGAAGGGGTTAAATGTGTACCCTAATTAGTGTTCTAACTGTGGGGGAGGGGGGGTGACTGGGGGGGTGACCGATCTGTGTCTCTATGTACAAGAGACACAGATCCGTCTCCTCTCTCCCCTGACAGCACCGCTGTCTGCGAGAGCCGGGAATGAGAGATGATCTCATATGTAAACATATGAGATCATCTCTCATTGGCCGCACAGATCGCCTAGGAAACGGCCGCTCCGATTGGCCGTTCACGGCGATCTGTGACTGGCTGTGTCCGAGGGACACGGCCAGCACAGCAGTTCCCCGCTGCGCGCTCGGGAGCACGCGCAGGGAACGCGAAAAGGGGAGGCCGTAAAAAGACGGCCTGTTAGGGATTGGGAGCCGCGCTGAGGCCGTACAAAGTCGTACGGCCGTCAGCAAGTGGTTAAAGTTAGCTATCTGTTGAGTTATTATTTTATGAAAATGTTCAAATTTTGCACAGTAGAAGTATGTTCCCTTCAGCCACCTTAAATACATTTTGATAGTTGAGAGGAAAACAACCACAGCACCTGCTAAAAAAAAACTATTAGGGCTCTTTCACACGAAGCGGATCCGTATTGATCCGCCCCGTGTGTGTCCGTCGGCTCAGCGGGGATCATCCGTAAATCCCCGCTGAGCTGTCGCGGACAGGGCGGTCCCCGCACACTGTGCAGAGACCGCCCTGTCTTTCCTCCGCTCTCCCCTATGGGGAATCGGATGAATACGAACCGTGTGTCCGTATTCATCCGATCCGAAAAATAGGGTTTTCGTCCGTCTGAAAAAGCGGATCTTTGCGGACGCGGATGTTTGCGGACGTTAGCGGATGCATCATCCGCTAACGTCCACAATCCCATAGGGATGCATTTCAAGTCCGTAAACGGACTTGTAATAAACGGACCGTTTGTCCGCCCGTGTGGAAGTGTAAAACAGGAAATCCCTTTGAACGGATTTAAAAAAGTGCTATAAACCTGCAAAAGAAAATCCAGGGTGGAACTTGTTTCCCTTGTTTTATTTTGACATACCTTGATGGTGTCCTTGGGTGTGTGCATGTATGAGTGGTTCCTTCTGGCAGGCTAAGCGAGACACCTAATAAGGGTGTGAAGAGGGCCTATGAGTGTTTCAGGTAAAATCTGTGTGTGATATCATGTTAATATCACATACATTTGAATATCAGCACTCCTCGATTTACAGTCACTTTCTGCAAGTATTTACTACTGTATAGTTATAGAATACCATAAAAAATATATATGCAATATTTGAAATAAGGGAAGTACGGTAATATGAAACATGTGTATATTATAGCAATGGGAATGTGGAATGGTAAGACAGATCCTAAAAAAAGGAACAGAATCACAGCGTGCCAAGTACATTGTTGCAATAATGTGCTTATCCTGGCCATAGATGGATCAAAATTTGGCTGGTTTAGCAGGAACCAGTTGAATTTAGATCCATCTATGGTCATTCCTGTTCAAGAGAAGTCGATCTAATGATCAACTTCCCATGAATAGACTTTGTGTTCGATCAGTGTTACAGCTAATCAGCTACAACACTGATCTTTGTATTCTGACAGCAGAGGCGTCTTCTGGCTGTCACAATACAAAAACACTCAGGGCCAGATTCACAAACGAGATACGACCGAGCGCACTCAGAGATACGACAGTGTATCAGGAGATACGCCGTCGTATCTCTGAGTGCGCTCGGTCGTATTTATGTGCCTGATTCAGAGAATCCCCTGAATGGTTCTGAGTACCCCAACACTGCCAATCCCTCAACCACAGTCTAATCTGAAAAATGTGTCTGGGTTTTAGGGGGAATGAAACCCGGACACACGATTCAAAACCTGGACTGCCCGGGTGAATCCCGGACAGGTGGCAACCCTAATTGGAGGCCTTTGAAAGAGGCATTTTGGTTGGAGACCAAATGACTTTAATTTGCTGCAAAAGTAAGGAGGGGTAAAAGTTTGCTGTACTCAGTACAATTAGATATCAGCCATATATTGGATTTTTTTGTTTTGTTTTGTTTTTTACTACAAAGTTGTAGTATTGGACAACTCATGCGGCTTATGCTTAGCTGTTTCATGGCACAGAGACCAAAGTAAAAGCATACAAGGATCCCAGTAGAAAAAGATTAGAGGTGTAATCAATGATACAAACCGACAGATTGCCATATCCCATAACTATTTCACTTCCCCCAAAAATGGGCTGCTTGCTTGGCCATCTTCTCCCGGACCAGGCTCCTAAGATCGTTGATCTTCTTCTGAATCCCACTGGGGGTCCTTGTCTCCCCCCCCCCCTCCGCATTGATCCGATCAGTAATCTCTTTGATTATTGCCCTCTTCCTGGCCAGAGTGACGTCCCGGCTGTCAGGGCCATGCAAAAATCTCCCAAATTGGGTGATCGCCCTGGCCAGCAAGTGCTTCTCTCGCACCGAGAAGTTTAATTTCCTTCTCTTCGGTGCCATCTCACAACACAGCACTCAGCAACAGACACAAAATTCAAACAGAACAAACAAACACAGAAAGACACAGAACAAACAGACAAAAAGACACAGAACAGACAGCCAAAAAGACACAGAACAGACAGCCAAAAAGACACAGAACAGACAGCCAAAAAGACACAGAACAGACACACACAAAAATCAGACAGCAAAAAAACAAAAACACAAGCAGACAGCTAATACAAATTCAAACAAAAAACACAGAAGAAACAGACACAAAAAACACTCCGAAAATACACACACCTACTACAACCTCCTACTACAATAAATCTTTAATATAACACTACACTCACCAACAAACAGCCACAAACAACAGAGCAAAAGACACTTGCTAGGAAGGGAAACACAGGGATGTACTTTTGCAAGGGAAGTATGTTTGTCTGGGGCTATTTAAGCACAGGACGATTCTCAAACTAAGTATGCTTGGCCTTTTTCCTATCTCACTGATTGCGCCGAGCCGAGTTCTGCACATGCCCAGTGAGGTGCAGATTCGTACGCGCATGCGCAGTACGGCCGGCCCTTCATTTGCATGGGGTCACAGCTCATTTCAATGGAGCACGCCCACTTCCTTCCCACTTGCAATAACCCCGCCTTGCGCCTCGGTATTTACGTCGCGCTGGCGCAAATTTGGGCGCAAATGCGCTGTGGATACGGCACTTACGTCACAAAATTAGGGCGCCCTAACTTAAATGATATACGTTTGGAGTAACTTAATTTGCGCCGTTCTACGTGAATCTGGCCCTTAATTCCTACCTGAACATTATTAAAGAAAATCTTTGCTTTTTTTTTAAATGAAGTGTCTCAAATTATTTAGTAAATTACATGTGGTTATTTGCATTAAATATGTTTATAAATATTTTTTAGAGATTCAGTGGTCCTCTTATCTGTTTCTAATGAGATTCTAAATTCCTCCTAATTTGTACCCACGTGCAAATAAATGTATTTATTTTTTTTATTGCAGAAAAAGTGCCCAGTGATTTTCTTTAATATTTTTTTTAATTCCTGAAAGCTCAGTGTTATTTAAAGTAATTATTACCTTAAATTTGCATCTCCATTCAGGATTTTGAAAGGACCATAACTCATAATTAATTAAAATGGTGTACCTTTATAATATTCCTTAAAGTTGAAGTAAACCCACCTATCATTTTCAGGCAAGGAAGCTGCCATCTTGGCCTATGTTTAATCTTCAACTGCCATGATGCTGCACATGTGATCAGTTATGACACCAGCCATTGGATGGTTTGACAGTTTGGTTGAGAGCACAACCAATATGACAGTTAGCAATCCCGGCATGCCGGAAATGCAACTGCTTTTTGAAATTGTTAAATCGATGGGTTTACTTCCGCTTTAATGAATGAGGTGCAATTTCACTTTGTCTTTGTTTCTATAATTTTATTTGCTTACCCTAGTTTATTCAGTTAATTTATGAGCATGTAGGTCAGCGTTGTATCCTGGCCTAGGCCAACAAGGCCCAGGCCTAGGGCAGCACTGTTAGTGTAGCGCCAGTCTTATGGGGTGGACTGGGCTGAGAGGCAAATTAGTCTAGCGCCCCCATAAATCGGCCCCACTCCTTCCGATATGTGGGCGGCCGGCATTCCGCAACTGTGGGGGGGGGGGGGTTCTGCTGCATCATTGGCATGGTTATATCTTCTTAGTCCTCTCCATAAAATTATCAGAAATTTGTGCTCAAAGTAGAACTATAGGAAACACTTTATTTTGGATAGAGTAGGAGAGGGTTATAGCCCCTGTCAATTATTTTTTTACCATCCCTGTCCCATTGCAGAGATTTCCCTTTACTTCCTGCTCCATAGCCAAACAGGAAGTGAGAGGAAAACTATGGAAATTAAGGGAATCCATTGCCCCTCCACCCGGCCCTCAGATCTAGTGTCCCCACAAATTTCAGGGCGGGTCTTAAACAGAAAGGGGTGTGGCATTGACAGGAAGGGGTGGGTCATTTTTAAATTAGGGGGTGCATGAGTTTAGTCAGGCCTAGGGCAGCACAAAACATAAATACACTAGTGATGTAGGTAATGGTAACAGTAGGGTCTTCAGATTTGAAATAAAAACATAAATATCAAGAATATTAAGGCAGGAAAAGTAGGATATTTACATCCAAGGTGAAAAACAGGTAGTGGGTAGAAGAGGACAAGTTTGGCTGCTTTCGTATTTATATGAAAGTTTTGAAGGTATGAATGTTTAGGTTTATACTAAAACCATAGCTCTAGTATTGGTACACTGAGCTTACAATGTCATAAATTGCATGTGTAATCTTCAAAACTGTACATGTGTTCATATACCTATTGTTTTAGACAATGCTTTATGAAATATTGCATCACAGATGCTATTTCCTTAGATGAGACTGTAAAATACAAGTGTTCCCAAGTTCTAATTGTGAAGGATGGTTCTAGCTCCAGAATGTATCAGAAAGCAACAAAAGACAAATTCTGTTCTGCAACAACCTCATCCACAACATCTATCTCGCTTATTAGTACAACATGTGGATCAGAAATTATCTTTGTACCATCAGAGATCATCTATCTCATTGCATGTCTTGATAACTCAAAGGTATTAACTTTCATTAATGCCCCTTTTACGCTGATGTAGCACCACGGGTGTAGCGTATGTATCCATGGATTTGCTGCACTTTCCCATAGAGTTTTATTATGTCCCACAGTTTTTGCATGCTTTCTGAAAGTGCACCAAAAGTCTTGCATGCAGGAGTATTGGCTCACTTTCCAAAAGCGCACCAACACTGCTGGACATAAAAGAACTCTTTGGGAAAGTGCAGCTAATCCACAGCAAACCCACAGGCAATAGGGTGTTCATTTTCCATGGGAAGTTGCACACTACAAGGGAATTTTACCAAGAGCTTAATGAATGTAGCACAATTTCACTTTGCAAAGAATACCCAATTACATGCAAGGAACATTTTAAAAAGACAGCATTATTAGAAGACCTTTATTGTCATTGTAAAACATATACAATGATATTACAATAAAACTTCTCACATAAAAAACAAAAAAAAAACAATACTTTACATGCATATAGACAACATTCTCAATAGATGAATGGTAAAAGTTCATCAAAAGTTTAGCCACTTTTCCTGAGTACTCTTATCAAATGTAGTTGTTGCTGTAATTTCCTAATAACTGTGCTCATATTAATCAGTCAAGATAAGTTACTGGTGATAGAAACACCAAAAAATGTAAAGACAGAACCCCACACACACACATTTACGTTTTATAAAGATTCAAACTAAAACAACCTTGTTATTTTTAAAGTCCATAATAAGGTTCCAAATCAAATTATTTGCCACATACCACCACTACTATCTTTTGAACCTCATCTCTATGGCCTCGTACACACGGCCGAGGAACTCGACGTGCCAAACACATCGAGTTCCTCGGCCAGTTCAGCACTGAAGCCGCCGAGGAGCTCGGCGGGGCGAGAGCTCCCATAGAACAACGAGGAAATAGAGAACATGTTCTCTATCTCCTCGCCGAGCTCCTCGTCGGCTTCCTCGGCCGAAAGTGTACACACGGCCGGGTTTCTTGGCAGAATTCAGCCAGAAACTCGGTCGGAAGCTGAATTCTGCCGAGGAAACTGGTCGTGTGTACGGGGCCTATAAGGTTGCTCATCTCCTCCTCATATACAGACTACTGATACCATAGTATTGTCAGCAAATTTAATGGTGGTATTTGTAGGATAAAACAGAGAGCCGTCATAGGTGTAAGAGCATAAAGTAAAAGGCTCAACACACAGCCCTATGAAATTCCTGTACTTAACTTATACTAGGAAGAATATGGCCCCATTTTTACCACTTGCAGATGATTTAACATGTTTAAATACATTTAATTGCATTGTACAGAAAATTGCACCTATAACATGGCGTTAATCCTTGACTGAGCAATCGCTGGTACTTAACATGCCTAACAAACATTGATATTCACGGTAAATAGAAGGGGGACCACCATATTGATATTGGATAGTATGGTTAAAATAATAACATCTGCACGTACAACAGTCTTGGCATCCCTATAGGTTAAAGATGGTATGGACACATATCAAGGTAGGTGTGTATCTCATACACGGTGTCAGGGTAGCTTGATGCGTTTCACAGCTTTCAGCCGCTCATCAGGAGCATGTATTGCAGTGTCTACAATAGGAGGATAAATTAATTAGGTCAATTGACTATATAGAGGTGAGGGGGGAGGTAATACCCCCCCAAAACTAATAGCAAAGATTGACTTACAGCTGTGCAGGTACCAGAGGACATGGCGTCCAAAACCGTAGGCAACCCAAGGACATCGGCACCGGGAGCCGATGGGGGCATGTGCAAGGGCAACACTGGCTACAGGCAGGGTCCAGGCGGTCCGGGACTCCCCGAGCACCCCTAATGAGAATGGTGAGGAGTGGAAAAATTAGAATTAGGCTGAGGGCAGAACAAAGGCAAGAAACAAATTGGTGAAGGCTGAGGATATAGAGTGTTGATCGAATTACTTACATACCTATAGTTACCCAGACACAATAGTGGATCAATGCTAAATGCAAGGCTAAAGAAATGGCATGTTCCATGTACCTATTAGCTTGATACACAAATGAATGGGTGTCTAGAGTACATGGTAGGCTTTAGTTAACATACCTTGGAACCAATCTCTGCAGACATTTCATTACTACTGAAGGGACTGCGATCAGCCTTTCAAGCTGTCAATACTATTTGGTATAATAAATAAGAAAACTGCAGATTTCAAGCAAGGTAGAGTAACAGTCCACAACAATGATAGATTAAAAATCTTGTTAAAAACCCCAGCCAATTGATCAGCACTATCCTTGACTACCCTTGCTGGAATGCCATCAATACATACAGCTTTCCTTTTATTCTGTGTGCTACACACATGTCTTTCCTCATGTTCCTGCACAGTAAGTGTAAAATTACCAGAAACTAGAAGTTGCACTGTATCACAATGAGTTAATTTAGCGTCAAAATGAGCAAAATAACTATTTAGCTCCTCTGCCAGTGATATGCTGAAGTTTCCAACCATAAAACTGTTACCTCTGAAATTTATAATGTGCAGTGTACCCCATGCATCCCTTTAATCATTCTTTGCACATGATTGGATGATGGATGTCAGCAGAACGTTTCCGCATTCACCAAACTCTCAGGAATGTTCTCTTGCAAAGCAAAACTTCTGCTGCAAAGTTAACAGTCTATTATCCTATAGTAAATCAACCCAAGTGAGTTTAGAGCTCTAGACTCTAATGCCGCGTACACACGACCATTTTTTATAACGTGAAAAATGACATTTCTTTTTATGTCATTAAAAACGACCGTGTGTGGGCTCCAGAGCATTTTTTGCGACGTGAAAAATGGCCATAAAAATTTAGAACATGCTCTAAATTTTCGTGTCGTTTTTCACGTCGTGAAAAATGATCGTGTGTAGGCTTTAACGACGGGAAAAAATGAGCATGCTCAGAAGCAAGTTATGAGACGGGAGCACTCGTTCTGGTAAAACAAGCGTTTTTAATGTAGATAGCACATTCGTCACGCTGTAACAGACTGACAAGCACGAAGACTGAAAAGCGCGAGTCGTCTCTCACCATACTTTTACTAACACAAAATCAGCAAAAGCAGCCCAAAGGGTGGCGCCATCTGAATGGACCTTCCCCTTTATAGTGCCGTCGTACGTGTTGTACGTCACCGCGCTTTGCTCCAGCATTTTTTTTCTTGATCGTGTGTGTGCAAGGCAGGCTCGACAAGAATCACGTCGAGAAAAATGTCGTTTTTTCTAGAACAAGAAAAACGGTTGTGTGTACGCGGCATAACCCTCTAATACATTTTTTTTAATAATGGGAAAGAAAAAATGAGTGTGCGTGATTCTGTAAAAGGCTCAAGCTACTGTATGAAAGCTGTTTTCAAAAGTCTTAATTGTAGCCTTTTGTTGTTCAACACCGAGGTAAAGTATCAAATGAGGTTCATAAAGGTTTTGCAAATTACCTTAATTTTCTTTATCCTATGAACCACTTTAAACCTCAGTTCTATGGGACATCCAGACCAACATGCAACCTGCTGCTTGACCTGGAAAATTCATAGGGATTTCCCATTAGAATTTGACAAGGATTACTCTCTGGGGAGAATTAAGTCAACACACAACTCTTAGGGCCAGATTCACAAAGGAGATACGACGGAGTATCTCAGATACTCCGTCGTATCTCTCAGGCCTCGTACACACGACAGAGTTTCTCGGCAGAATTCGGCGAGAAACTCGGTCAGAGCCGGATTCTGCCGAGAAACTCTGTCGTGTGTACACTTTCGGTCCGATGGAGCCGCCGAGGAACTCGTCGAGAAAATAGAGAACATGTTCTCTATTTTCTCGTTGTTCTATGGGAGCTCTCGGCCCGCCGAGCTCCTCGGCGGCTTCAGGGCTGAACTCGCCGAGGAACTCGACGTGTTTGGCACGTCGAGTTCCTCGGCCGTGTGTACGAGGCCTCAGAGTATCTATGCGACTGATTCATAGAATCAGTTACGCATAGATTGCCAGAAGATCCGACAGGTGTAATGGACTTACACTGTCGGATCTTAGGATGCAATGCCGCGGCCGCCGCTGGGGGGAGTTTGCGTCGTAAATCAGCGTCGGGTATGCAAATTAGGAGTTACGGCGATCCACAAAGATTTTTCCCGTCGTTACGTCGTCGCAAGTGTTAGATTTCCGTCGCAAAGATAGGGCACCTTTAATATGGTGGAAAAGTACTCCACCATGTTAAAGTATGCCCGTCTTTCCCGCGTCGCTTTTGAATTATTTTAAACATTTTTCTTTTTCCCAGCGTAAGTGCTTTGTTGACGTCGCGATTCTCAAAACGTCGGCGCGTCGTAATTTCACGCAAAGCACTTCGGGAAATTTGCGACGGGAGCATGCGCAGTACGTCCGGCGCGAGAGCACGCCTAATTTAAATGGTACCCGCCCCATTTGAATTGGGCCGCCTTGCGCCGGACGTGTTTACGATACACCGCTGCAAATTTCCAGGTAAGTGCTTTGTGGATCGGGCACTTAGACTGAAAACTTGCGGCAGTGTAAGAACACATAGATTAGTGGCTAAAATATTTCATTCATTTTCTTTTGTCTTTTGATGTTTATTTTTATATTTTTCTTAAAATGTTCTTTATTATTTGTAGTTAATTCTATGTATTTGGGCAAAGAACACAAGTGTACACATATTTTTTATTGCTCTGGTGAAGGATTGTAACTACTTGGTGCCATAATAACAAATTTTATGGAAAGGGAAAGAACTTCTCTGAAAATAGTGAATCCAGATGGAAAATAAATAAATAATTATTATTTGTACCATTTAATGCCAGCTGGATAAAACTGACTATTTTATGATTACATTTTTATGATTAAACTTTATTTATTTATTGGATTTATTAACAAATGCACTCTGTATCTGCAGTTAATTTAAATTATATTAATTCAGTAGACACTAGATTACACAGACACGTGTCAACCACTGAAGTTCTAGGCAAAGTGCTCCACAGCACCCTAAAACATAATGGACCTAGCATGACCTTGTAGCATTTCAACAAGCTTTTCAACAGAGAAGGTAGGGCCATGGTACAGTAAGCAGAAAGCTGATGTTGGCTTATCAGGAGGAACAGGATTGATAGGGTTGGATTTTATAACCTGTTTGGTCGTTAGATTCTCCTAGCAGCAGCCAGCCAGCAGGCTCAGCAGTCAAAAACAGCCAGATTGGCAACTATCATCTCATCTCTATGGATCTTCTAATGGTGTTGTTTGCTAAAGCCCTAAGACTGCTGAACTTGTTGTATATAAAAAACAAAGCAGAAGATCTACTCCTAGGGCACAAATCACACAAAAAAATTACCCATCATGAAATGTAAAAGTAACGTGAAACGTATTAGATGACCTACATTTGTGCTGAAATTGATTTCAATTTATAAGTACTTTATTAAAACAAGTGCTGATAAGTTAGACATTGTGAACACCCTCAGCATTTTGGTTTAGCTTGTTTCTGTGACCATACACCCTGTTTATTAGGTTAATTTGTATAATGTTCATCGCTTCTTTACACACCCCTATTATTAAGTGTTGACATGACCCTGCCCAGTGTGAGTAGCTCACACACCTTTAGATACAAGCACAACCTAAAGCTTGGCAGTGGTAGTGGCAGGTCGCACCCTCTGATCTCTAAATCCTCTGTAAATATTTATTAGAGTTTGTAAATTTTATTGCCAAAAAAGCAAAACATCAAAGCAAAAACAAACACACTAAAGTAAAATGGTACTGCAAAATATCAGGTTCCTGGTTAAACTACAATCATAGAAAGGATAAAGATATAAAATTATTTTCTCACATGCATTGAGATTGACTCAACGTATGCATTGACTGGGACAAACTGTAAATACTGATTAGATTTGTGCTGATGTATATAATTTTCTGGAATATTATTAGAGAAACAAGTGGTACATGTTGCAAATAGCCCCTAGCATTTCCCCTTGAGTTTAGTGACAATATTACAACACGTACTGTGCTCCCACTACAGGTTTTGTTCAAGTCTGAGACTGCCTCGGGAGTTAAAGCTTAGGTCAGCATTTCGACTGTCTGACATGAGCTAGTTGCTGCTGTGTGATTCACCTTAGGCGATTTTGCTAAGCTTGCTTATGTGTATAGTGATACCATGGATACACAAAGGAGGCTTGCCGAACATAGGTGTGCACAGTCTGAGCTTTGAAATGTCTCATATTTAATTCTTATTTGGGAACTCTTGAGAAAATGAATGGGGATACCACGTCAGTATATTGCCCTAGACTAGTGGTTCTCAATCATCAGGCCATGACCCTTTGCAATGGAATCCCTGCTCCATTTGCTGCAGATTCCCTAACCTCTCACAGTTCCTGTCAGCTCTCAAAGTGCCACCCAACTTCCAGTAGTGTTTTCCACTGCCCCTCAACCATTAACGGTGCCTCCAGTCCCCCTAAGGGTCCTCAGTCACCATAGTGCCTACCAACATCCCAGAGTGCCCCCAGCCCCCCACAGTACCCCCTGCTTTCTGCAGGGCCTCCGCTTCCCCATAGTGCCCCCCAACAGTGTGCCATAGTGCCCCCCAGACCCTGAAGTGCCCTCCAGTCTCTGACATTACCATTGCAAATTCCCCAGACTCATGGAAAGACCCCCCAGCCTCCTCCAGAGACCAACAAGTCTAGTGCAGAAGCTCCTAACCCCCTTTAGAACCTTCATCCCCCCACAGTGACACTTAGCTCCATCCAGAGCTTTTTTAGAATTTCAATACGTATTTTTCCTTTTAATGTGTGTATATATATATATATATATATATATATATATATATATATATATATATATATATATATATATATATATATATATATAATTATTATTATTATTATTATTATTATTATTACCGTTGGGGCACAAAGGGTTTTACAAGTTTGTATTGGTCTCAATAAGCTTGTAAACAACTTTCCCTGACCTTCTCAATTCACTTTACCTTGTATCTGCCATCTCAATCTGTGTGTGTTAACAGCATGGTTATTTGTGGTACCGTTTCATCCCACTCTAATATTTTGGAGTTCTGTATCTGTATGAAATATCAAGTGGATCTCGAGGCAAAACATTTTTTTATAGATGGATAAATTGAGACCATGTCATGAATAGAACATCTAGTTTTGCCTTTGTAGAGTGGCTTGGCATCAGGCTTAGAGGCAGTAAATAAATCTGCTGCAAGTATGTACAGTACCTACCGCTAGGTGCCTACACTTTATAGATGATAATTAAGAGGTACAGGTTTTAATGTAAAACAGCTTATCAATCTAACATTTTTTTGGGTGGACACTACAAATAGAATAATAGGTCTTTTCTTGGAGCCATTTTGTTCATACCCTGGAGTTCAGTAGCAGAAATACCTTACTGATCTTAATGCTTGCTATCAATCACTAACAAAAGAATAAAGTTGAAATCTGAGGAGCATGATGGAAAAAAGTTGGCTGTGAACAGTTACTACAGCTAATCAGATGCAGATTATTATTATTATTATTAGTAAACAGGATTTATATAGCACCAACAGTTTGCGCAGTGCTTTACATCAGGTAAGACAGTACAATCACAATACAAATCAATACAGGAGGGATCAGAGGGCCCTGCTCGTTAGAGCTTACAATCTAGAACCAGATTGTTTGGGTATTTGGATAGCCACAGTTGCCTACTGTCCTAATACACTAGCTGGCAGCTACGTTGTTTTGCATGGATGAGGAAAGTCTATGGATTTCTCACATACAAACACCCAAGAATGTAAAGTATTAAAGCATTTTGTCTTTTTCTTATTTTGTTTTCTTAAAGTGATACTAAAGGCTTGCTTTTTTTGTTTAAAAATAACAAACATGTCTTACTAACCTGCTCTGTGTAGTGGTTTTGCACAGAGCAGCCCAGATCCTCAACTTATCGGTTCCCTCGCCAGCACTCATGGCACCCTCCCCCCGCTGAGTCCCCTCACAGGAAGCAGCTTGCTATGGGGGCACCTGAGCTGCAAATTGGCCACACCCTCTCTCTCCTCATTGGCTCACTGACTTTGATTGACAACAGCGGAAGCCAATGGCGCCTATCAGGAGGGAGAATCCTGGACAGCCGAGTCTCTCGTGTAACAGATGGGGCTCAGGTAAGTATTAGGGGGGCTGCTGCACACAGGTTTTTTATCTTAATGCATAGAATGCATTAAAGTAAACAACCTTCTGATTTTTAACCACTTTAAGCTGGATTCCCCCATCCACACATTCGAGGTGAATGAAGAAAGTATATGCCTGCATTTACTAATGCTGTCTGGGAGCTACCATGTCAAATTTCATTGTATTGAATACAGTTATAATGAAATATCCTATCTAATCGAATCTAAAAATATTGAAGTGTTGAATCTGCATAACAGCCAGACAATTCGTATTTTCGGAAGGCAGTGTCAACCCACCTGGCACAGGTTTCCTGAAAATGGTTATAGTTTAACCTTGTGTAACGAGACCCTTGCTCGCTCAATTCCACTCTCCCGACACTACTATGCCACTATTGGATCAGATTGCAGATCGGAACGTCTGATGGTTCAGCCATCCGATGCTCCGGGATTCGAACTACAGCTATGTGCCGTTCGAAATCCATTTGTGTTAGCTCAGAACAAAAACCAGGCAGGCTGTATGTAAGTTCAAACAGGAGACTCTTTTATTGGATGCACACACACTTTTATACAGCAGTTTGAACCCCCTGCCCCCAACAACCACTTTCCTATTGGTCAATTGTAAAGTACATTGTAGTTCTCAATTAGGTCCTCTTAGCCATGCAAATGAGGACTTGAAACAGGGTCAGCAGGGATCAGTCCGATAGCTTGAATAGGAGGACTGAAATGTGTAATGAGACAGAAGCCCCAGGGGGCAATGAAAGTACACAAACAGCCAGACACAGAACAATGCTTTTCCTCCAGACCATGGAGCTGTCTGGAGGGGGAGGTTAGCCTTAAGACAGGGCAGAAGACCCCCCACTGTGTAACAGATTTCAAGGAGATACACTTCAGCTTTCCAAGGTCCATGACACCTTGGCCCCCCCCCCCAGATGTTTTGGAACTACATTTCCCATGATGCTCATGCATGCTGCAGTGTAGTTGAGCATCATGGGAAATGTAGTTCCAAAACTCCTGGGGTGCCAAGGTTTGCCATCACTGAGCTACCATGATGTTGTGTGTTTCAAATATAAATATTGCAAGGTCAATGTAAAAAAAAACCACAAGTGCCATGAAGGAGCTAAAATGATTTTCAAATATCTTAGCAATATTATTTATAAAATTTACAGTCAAGAAATATTGGTTTTGAAAATATTTGTCTGAAAAAAGCATTAGTGTGACTTCAGGAAATGCTTAATGTAAACAGATTTGTATTAACCTTAAAAAATTGATTTATAGGTCTTTGAATGAAAGTATTTTGCTGCTGACCCAAATACTTTATGAAGTTAGTCGTGAACTGTGTCAGTTTTATGAGATCTTGTGGGAAAATCTTGAAGAATTGTAATTATTTTGCTCCGGGAAATTCTGGATGTAAACAGATTTGTAACAGTAGTCATCTCAAAGACTAGATTTATAGTTGGGGGGGGGCCTACTCACCCTGAATGCGGGGATTTCCTCTTCTCATGTACATGCTCACTAATGCCAGGGGCCAGGCGGAGCCATGCTCATCTGAACTAAATATTAAGGCGGGACTCCAACTTAGAAGTAAGCTGTACAGCTTGCGCAGCTGTGTAATAACTTGAGGATTCATACTGTAAAACACTCTGTCCCATGTTGCTGCACACCTTGTCTTCTGAATGTAGCAATTAGAGGGGAACACCGTTGAGCTTGTGTCCCGCTCCATCAGTCCATCCTTCCTCTGCCACCTAACTCCCAGTGACAGAATGGGGTCCCACTGTGCACAAAGCATGGACCTCATGCATGCACTTAATTAATCTCTTCTCTCTGGTACCTGCAACTAGGTCCATTTGGTCTTTGTTTAGTCCTGAATACTGTGGGGTACCAACCACTAGGTAGGGAGCCAGAGCACTGACCTCCTCGCATACCGGAGGGCCCATCACCCATGCCTGGTATCACTCTCTGCTATCTGGCTTCTCTTACAATGCCACCAGTTCATGGTTACCTGTTACCTGTAGCAACAACAAACTTCCCACCAACTTCTCTGCTGAGTTTACCCTTCATGATAGCCTTAAATTTCTTCTTCTTCATCACCATATGTGTGCTTCCAGGCCCTGTTCTTTTAGATACGCCATGTACCCTTATGCACCCCTTTGAGTAACTTAAGACCAAGCATGAAACAGTTGATAAGACTAAACATTATGCCAGCAGCATAATAAATATTATGTAATGTCTCTTCCTAACTATCTAACAGTATGCTGCCCATTGCATACCTTCCCAAGGTAAAAGTTCTTAAAGCGGAGGTTCACCCTAATAACATGTGACCAACACCCTTATAGTCGTAACAAGTACTGTCCGCAATTCGTTTTTTTCTTATGCTTTGCCTTGTAATCCATTTTTTCAATCTACTTCTCCCCGCTGGAGTAGGCGTTTCTATGCCTAGGGGGATTGTCATCTGGGAGGTTGCCCAGATGCTTGACGTCTGTTCGCCCCGGCAGATAAGGCCCCGCTCCCCGTATTGCGTAGGTGTGCACGAGTTACGGGACTTCCGAAAACAGCCGAACAGGGCGCAGGGGCCGTATAGAGCCGACTCACATCTCCGCATGTTCGGTTTTTTTCGTAAGCCCTGTAACTCGTGCGCGCCTATGCAATACGGGGGGCGGGGCCTTATCTGCCGGGGCGAACAGATGTCAATCATCTGGGCGACCTCCCAGATGACAATCCCCCTAGGCATAGAAACGCCTACCCCCGCGGGGAGAAGTAGATTGAAATAATGGATTACAAGGTACGTAAAGCATAAAAAAAAAAAAAATTGCGGACAGTACTTGTTATGACTATAAGGGAGTTGGTCAGATATACATGTTATTAGGGTGAACCTCCGCTTTAAAGTCTGTGATCCGACAGAGTCCTGACTCAAGTGTTCTCACTTGAGGGGCCGGTTCTGGATTACACCTTCCCCTTGTCTCTGGTCTTACTTCCCATCCAGGCTACGGCAAAAAGGTTGGAACATGTGTAGGGCTTTCCCCTATTCATTTATAACACAGGGTGGATGTTAGAGGCCAGAAATGCCTGGGAAAATGCTAAGCTCTACTTAACCCTTCCCTTCTGGGCAATTTAGGCAACTGATCTAACTCACAACACTTGTAATCCCGACAGTCCACACGGGACTCATACAAGGGGCCTGTCTAGTGGCCATACATGGTTACAGGTGTTATGCGTGTGCCAAAACAAGAAAAATATAAGGAGAAAGGAAGAACAAAAAAAAAATAGTCCAGTATTCTAATATGAGTTTCCAGGGGTGAAAAAGAGGGGAGGAGAGAGGGAGGAAAAAAAAAGTAATGATACATTTCCCTTTTCTCTCCTCTCTTCTTCTCACTTCCATAAATTAATTAACATTCAGGAAGTCTTTTTATTTTCCTTTGAGCATCTTTCATCCCACCAGACGTTAACCGCCTCCGGATTTTCCCAAAAAAATTCTCCGTCCATAATTCTCAACTTAGCTGGAAATAACAATAACTTTCGAAGCATGGATATTTTTGCACAATTACATTTGGCAGTACAGCTGTCTTGCTTACAAAAGTGTTTTGCATTTGACCCAAACACATTTAAGGCTACATTCACACTTGGGGAGTTCATTGTTAATAGCACACCAAAGGCGACAATCAAGACATGCACTTTTGCAAACATTTTAAAAATACAAGGAAGAAAGCCCCTTTCAAGAAGAACTATGCACATTTAAGAATCGGTAAGCTGCAATATACGTTAATAAATGTTTGCTTTTAATGCTATATCCTAATATTATTTGTATTTAATACCTGTCAGGAAAGGCTCCCGGCAGTGCGTTTTTTCTTTCTGACTCTAAACACTCCTGCCTCTAAACTTTTCTAAATGCCTATGTTTGCATGGATACATAGGCTAACACGCAGGGGCGTTTAGAGGCAGAAAAAAAAAACCTCCAGGCGCCTCTACTAGGAGCAGAGTTAAAAACACCCAACGTGCATGATACTATACTATACTGTACCATTATACATTAGACATGTGCAATTTGTTTCGTTCTGAAATCGTTTTTTAACGAATTTCGACAAATTCATTAATTCGGAAATATCCAAATTAACGAAAACTCATTTAAAAAAAAAATCTGAATATTCATAAATTCAAAATTCGGAAATTGGAAAATTCGAAGATTCGGAAATTCGAAAATTCTTAATTCTAAAATCTGAAAACTCAAAAATTCTTAAATCTAAAATAATAACTAACTAATAATAACTTAATTATTAATAATTTAGATATTGAAATTCCCTTTCAAATTTTGGCTGTTAGTGAACGTAATGAATACAAATTTATCCGAAGTTACAAATTATCCGAAATAACAAATGCTGTATCTAAACGAATGGAACATAATGAGTTATTAACAATAAATAACAATAATAAAAACTTTTTTTATTATTATTATAATTATTATTATTTATTATCATTCATTTGTTCCATTTGTTTGATGCACATTCGTTATTTTGGATAATTCATAACTTTGGATAAATTTGTATTCATTATGTTCACTAATTTGAAAGGAAATTCCAATACCTATAATGTAATAGTTAGTTATTATTAGGTAGTTAGTTAGTTATTCTTTCAAATTTTCTTTCTTATTTTCGAATTTTCAAATTTACGAATTTTCGAATTTACGAATTTACAAATTTACGAATTGCGGTCATAACGAATGACCCGGGAAAAAAAAAGACATATGAAATGAAAACTATTTTTTTTTTACTGAAAAATACTATCATGGGAATGCAAGCTGTGAAGATACTAAATATAAAAATGATTGCACCAATGATGGCAACTGTTAACCACTTGTGGACCGCCTAACACCGATATACGTCAGTAGAATGGCACGGCTGGGCACAGGCACGTACAGGTACGTTGCCCTTTAAGTGCCCAGCCGTGGGTTACAGTCCGAAGCTCCGTGACCGCGCCCGCGGAACCTGTGGACCTTATCGCCGCCAGTGTCCCGCGATCGGGTCACAGGAGCTGAAGAACGGAGAGGTGAGTGTAAACAAACCTTCCCCGTTCTTCTCTGTGGCTTGTCACTGATCGTCTGTTAACTGTTATAGGGAACAACGATCAGTGACGTCACACGTCCAGTCACGCCCCCCTACACTCCTTTAGGGCACACTTAACCCCGTAGCGCCCCCTAGTGGTTAACCCCTTCACTGCCATTGTCATTTTCACAGTAATCAGTGCATATTTATAGCACTTTCGCTGTGAAAATGACAATGGTCCCAAAAATGTGTCAAAAGTGTCTGATCTGTCCGCCATAATGTCGCAGTCAAGAACGCCGCCATTACTAGTAAAAAAATGTTTTTAATAAAAATGCCATAAAACTATCCCCTATTTTGTAAACGCTATAACTTTTGCACAAACCAATCAATAAACGCTTATTGTGATTTTTTTTAACAAAAATAGGTAGAACAATACGTATCGGCCTAAACTGAGGAAAAAAAAAATATATATTTTTTGGGGATGTTTATTATAGCAACAAGTTTTAAACATTGCATTTTTTCTTAAAATTGTCGCTCTATTTTTGTTTATAGCCCAAAAAATAAAAACTGCAGAGGTGATCAAATACCACCAAAAGAAAGTGCTATTTGTGGGAAAAAAAGGACACCAATTTTGTTTGGGAGCCACATCGCACGATCACGCAATTGTCAGTTAAATCGACGCAGTGCCGAATCGCAAAAAGGGGCAAGGACCTTAACCTGCCGAATGGTCCGGGTCTTAAGTGGTTAAGAATGCCTAAAAGTATCGGCTCTACCGATACTATGTCAAAATAAATACTACAACTTCCTTATGAAAACTTCATTCACAAGGCAAAGCCACTGCTTCTGTGACATTTTGACAGGCACCATTGCACACAATTTCTGACTTTTAGAAAGTTATTAAATAATAAGATATGAGGGTTGCCAGGATGTGATTGTGACACCCACTAGCCGACAAAGAGTATGTTCCTACACCTTGAGGTACCTCTTCTATAGGGATATTGGTTGACAACACTTTCATTATGACAGGCTCACATCAGATTGAAATTTCTATCATTTGGAATGCAAGTTCAAGTATAAAAGATTTCATAATGAGTTTTTGTTGTAATAGTTAAATTTACAGCATTCCTATGAGGAGTCATAGTTCCTATAATCTGTCTGTCACTTAACATCATTAAGATAATTACATATAAGCAAATTCATCTGCTGGTTAGTTTTTGTCATGTCATTTGCGATGGTATTCCTGTCAGATTCATAGTGAGACTTCCGTCACTAACAAAGTGACGCAATCCACTTTTGCACTAAATTGTTTTCCATACATTTTGCATCTGGTCCTAAACAAGCAATTCTATACACATAATCCAAGCAACAATTACAAGAACATAGGTATTGATCTAGATATTTCCAGTCAGATTGTGAAACATCTATATGTCTTTAGTCCTTTGCCATTGTCTGATGGACAATCCTGTTTGGAAGAAGTACAATGATAATCCAGGATAATGCTTTTGTTTTGTCAAACAAATACAAAGATAATCTCCAAGATAAAATTTACCAACCAGCCAGCGACTAACCAAATTGACCTGTCTAACAATATGCCTTAAAGCGGAGGTTAACCCTCAAAATTAACTTTTTACCTAACCTATCTCCAGCCTTAATAAAGGCTTGTAGCATTGTCATTTTTTTTAAATGTGTAAACTTACCTGTTTTCAGCCTCACTTCCGGGTCTTCTTTCTTGCGGGGAGTGGGCGTGTCGCTCCTTTTCCCTGACGGGGAGCTCTGCGCAATGTCTACTGGGAGTGAGTGTTGATCCTCCCAGGAGACGATTGACGTGTGGGTAAAGCGCGTCATCGCCTTCCGAAAATATCCGTCAGGGACTCGGCTCTTTACGGCGCTATACGGCGCCTGCGCCAGCCGTGTAGAGCTGACTGCGCAGGCGCCGCAAAGTGCCGAGTCCCCCTCGGATATTTTCGGAAGGCGATGACGCGCTTTACCTGCACGTCAATCGTCTCCTGGGACGTCTTAGGAACGCCTACTCCCCGGGGGAGCGAGAACCTGGAAGCCGGGTGAATAGAACACAAAAAAACGTAAGTACAGCTGAAAAAAAAAATCCAGCATACTGTTGATGTCAGCAGTATGCTGGATGTAAGGCCGGGTACTAACGAGCAAACATCACATGTACATGCCAGAGGGCTTCTGTACGATGGCTGTACTAACCATCGTACAGAAGTCCGCGGGTAAACAATACGCGGGGCGTATGACGCGGCGACGTGGGCGGGCCTGCCATTTAAAGGCTTCCACGCATGCGTCAAAGTCATTCGACGCATGCGAGGGACGGCGGGCTCTCGGACATGTACGGTAGGTCTGTACTGACGACCGTACATGTCCGAGCGGGCAGGATTCCAGCGGACGGTTTTAAAACACGTCCAGGAATATTTGTCTGCTGGGAAAAGGCCCGGCGGGCAAATGTTTGCTGGAATTCGGCCCGCTCGCACCAGTTTCAGCATACATGTTTGGTCGTGTGTACGGGGCCTAACTGTATATAGATGTTTTAGGGTGAACCCCCGCTTTAAGAACAGGGGTTTAGTCTGCACACATTTGCAAATACATGCATAAGCCACAGATCCTGTCAAGGCACCCTGTTTCTGTAGTCCCTAACTATAACTTCTGAGTCTCCTCAATGGGAGCACATGTATTTTAATGGATAGGCAGAAGGCAGGTGAGCCTGGAAGGAGCCCACCCCTCCTTAAAAGGTAGAGGGTCACACTGAACACCCAGCACATCGCACTATGGCAGCAAAGATGTCACTGCGTTGCCTGACCAATATAATCAAAAATACAAACTGGCCACTGCCCCCACCTATACATGATCTTTGCAACAAGGAGCACTGGAGGGTGACATATTTTAAACAAATACAAAGAGAATTCCAATATCAAGCTTACCAACCAGCCAGCTATATGCTGGGTGTTCAGTGTGCCCCTGTACCTTAAAGAAGGTGTGGGCTCCTTCCAGGCTCGCCTGCACTCTGCATATCCAATAAAATACATTTGCTCCCATTGTGGAGATTCTCAGAAGTTACAGTTAGGCACTACAGAAAACAGAGTGCCCTAACGGGGCCTGAAGCTTATGCATGTATTTGCAAATGTGTGCAGACTAAACCCCTGTTCTTAAGGCATATTGTTAGACTGGTCAATTTGGTTGGTCGCTGGCTGGTAAGTTTGAGCTTGGAAATCTTTTTGTATTTGTTTGACATACTTCACCCTTCCAGTGATCCTTGCTGCAAAGATCAGTTGTAGTGCTCCCTCTCCCTTCATAACAAACAAACATACAACTTTTACATAGTTACATAGTAAGTGAGATTGAAAAAAGTCTATCAAGTCCAACCTATGTGTGTGATTATATGTCAGTATTACATTGTATGTCTCTGTATGTTGTGGTCGTTCAGGTGCTTATCTAATAGTTTTTGAAACTATCGATGCTCCCCGTTGAGACCACCACCTGCGGAAGGGAATTCTACATCCTTGCCGATCTTACAGTAAATAACCCTCTACGTAGTTTAAGGTTAAACCTCTTTTCTTCTAATTTTAATGAGTGGCCACATGTCTTGATAAACTCCCTTCCGCAAAAAAGTTTTATCCCTATCACAGCGCCTGTCGTTTCAGCCAATCAGGTGACAGGTAACATAGACCTGAGCACCTGATCGGCTGAGAGGCGGTTCAGTGTTAGGAAAGCGATTCATTCACTTTCCTGACACACAGCTGAGTAACAAGCGAACGTCCAGCATGGCGCCCGCTGTTCACCTGTTCACCTGTTTAGAGCCTATGGCTCTAAACAGGTGCTTTCAAAAATACCGCCGCTGTAATTCAGGTGCCCGGTGTCCGACAAGGGTCCAGACACCTGAATAGGGGAGTGGTAGCGGCAACCATAGATAGATTCATGCAATGCATGAATCTATCTATGGTGATAGACAGGTGGCAGGAGAGAGGGGGCAGCGCCCGTGTGCCCTTTATGGATTCTGCAGTAGTGCTGAGCTCAGCTGCTGCAGCAACAGAAGGAGGGAGAGTACACTGCCTGTTTGGGTCTAGAAAGAGGGAGACAAGGTAACTTAAAAAGGAAAAAAACGTCTGTCCAATAGAAAGTGCAGGCAGGTAGCTTTTAGGGCCAGATTCACAAAGAAGCGTCTATCTTTAGGCGGGCGTAGCCTATCCCAGATACACTACGCCGCTGTAACTTAGAGCGGCAGGTCCCGTATTCAGAAAGAACTTGCGCTCTAAGTTACCGCGGCGTAGTGTAAATGGGCCGGCGTAAGCCCGCCTAATTCAAACTAGGCTGGTAGGGGGCGTGTTGTATGTAAATGATTTGTGACCCCACGTAAATGACGCGCTTAACGAACGGCGCATGCGCGCGCATGCTCAGTATCACGTCGAATTTGCAAAGTAAATTACGCCCGCTCAATGCTTAGTCGACGTGAACGTAACCTACGCCCAGCCCCATTCACGGACGACTTACGCAAACAACGTAAATTACGACGCTGTTCGGACGTTTCCGACGTCCATACCTAACATGACTTACCCCTGCTTTATGAGGGGTAACTTTACGCCGGTCAGACGCCTTACGTAACCGACGTATCTTGATACGCTGGGCGCACGTACATTCGTGAATCGGCGTATGTAGCTAATTTGCATATTCGATGCGGAAATATATCAAAGCACCCCCAGCGGCCAGCGTAAATATGCACCCCAAGATACGACGGCGTAGGAGACTTTCGCCGCTCGTATCTAGGCAAAATTCATGCATAACTGATTCTAAGAATCAGGCGCATAGATGCGACGGCGCACATTCGGACTTACGACGGCATACATGGAGTTACGCCATCGTAAGTCCTTTGTGAATCTGGCCCTAAGTCTTTGTAACAACTTGGTAGTGTCAAAGCTTGACTGCTCCCTTATAATAAATTGGCAGATCACATTGGCCCAGATTCAGGTACATTTGCGTTTTATTTGCGGAGGCACAGGGCAACGATTTTGCCCTGTGCCCACGCAAATATTTTGCGCTGCCCTCGATTCACGGAGCAGTAGCTCCGTAAATTGCGAGGGCGCGCCGGCAAAATTGCCCGGCGTAAGCGCGCGCAATGTAAATGATCCCGCCGGGGGCGGGAATCATTTAAATTAGGCGCGCTCCCGCGCCGAGCATAGAGCGCATGCTCCGTCGGGAAACTTTCCCGACGTGCATTGCGGCAAATGACGTCGCAAGGACGTCATTTGCTTCAAAGTGAACGTGAATGGCGTCCAGCGCCATTCACAAATCACTTACGCAAACTACGTAAAATTTGAACGTCGCGACGCGGGAAGGGCGGTATACTTTAGCATTGGCTGCCCCTACTATTACGCTAAAGACGCCGTATGGAAAATCCGTAACTTGCGTACGCAGGGCCCGCGCAACTTTGTGAATCGGTGTTAGTATGCAATTTGCATACTATACGCTAATCACAATGGGAGCGCCCCCTAGCGGCCAACGCAACAATGCAGCCTAAAATCAGCGTGGCATAAGAGCCTTATGCCACGCAGATTTTAGGCTGCAGTCGGCGTTACGATGTTCCTGAATCAGGAGCATTCGTAACGCCGGCGCAAGTAAGCAATTGCGCTGCGTAACCTATGGTTACGCAGGCGCAATTGCTTACTGAATCTGGGCCATTGATGGCAGATTGGCTGCTTCTCTGGGCAATCTGTGAGAAGTTGTTTGTAATAAGCTGCCTCTTCCTAACAGAAGGAGAGCGTCTTAAGCCTGTAACATCGCTGCTGAGCAGTTCTGACAGTCACACGCATCATGATGGCTAAAGATTTAGATACAGTCACATCATGTTTAACACATTCCCAGTAGATTAATCAATTTTTTATAAATGGCAGTTTTATATGTCACAAATGTCATTTACAAATAATCCGAATTATCATAAATATGCGCAACATTCTAAGCTGCACATTTTATTAGTGTATGTCTGCATGAGATACCTAAATTTCATTTCATAGTGCTCACTGGAGTCTAGTAAAATCATGTTCGTCATTGTTGGGCGTTGCGGGCTGCTCTCGGGGTGTGGATCAATAATTACAGGGCATGTATACCTGCAGCCAAATCATCATTTAGCAAGCGAGAAATGATGAAGCCTTACTGTGTAAGTCAATGAATCATAGTTTGTGAATCTTAGATGGAGTCACCATGTTTGGATTTGAAGGTTCACATTATCATGCCGAAAAGCTAACATAGGAATGCAAACTTTTTTTTTTTTTTTATCTCACAGTACTACAATGTTAAAGGACAGTCAGCTAACATTACCAATAATGTATTCTATAAACAGTATGCAGTTTCACACCCAAGATCCATTTTATATCATGTATTTATTGTTTTTTTGCTTGCTTTTTATATTTCCTTGTCCAGCCCCTCCCCATGCCACCCTAACACTTAGGCATGAATGGCATGTCTCTGCTCCTGAAGACTCCTGGGGTACCAAAGAAGCTTTGCTGTGTTGGAACTGCTTCACCAGAGCTATTGAACTTACATCTCAACAAATAGAAAAGAATAGGACTTTAATGGTGCTAGGCCTCAAAACACAAATACAAAATTTATTAAAAACACAACTTTTCGAGTAGAAAAATATAAAACAAAATAAAGGACAATAAGTCCATAAAAACAATAGATGCATTTGAGAAGTTTAGAACACAAACTACCCCATACACATTCTTATGTTCAAATAAATATATAATCATGAGCATAGTGGGTATAGAAAACACAAGATAGTACAGCGCTATAAATGATGACCACCAAAAAATTGTCAATTGCAAACAAATGAAGTGAAATACTATATGACAACAAAAGAACTTGAAAAATTGTAGAGTAAAACATGAAAGAAAATCCAAATGTGAAAAAGTAGTTCATAAGTGATTCTTCATAGGTGAAAAGTCATATGTGACTAAAGTAGGAAATCCTCCACCAAAAAGGGACACCGGATAAGTGAGAATGTATTCTCCTTACCAAAAGGAAAGACCGGATTTTCAGCGGTCTTATGAGGCCCAGGGATGTTTATAACTAGTCTTCCCAAAAAGTGGGTATAGAACCAAACAATAAGCAGACTGATGGTAATCAGATTGATGACAGAAGGTGTAAGAGCCCAATGTGTTTCGCTGGTTAAGCTTCCTCAAGGGGACATTCAAGGGGTATCGTATCAATCCTATTCAATGTGAGTGAAGACCTGTACAGAGCAAACTTCAGGGCAAAAACAGTGCAACAGAACAGGGCAGGCCAACTAGGAAGCCAAGAGGTCGACCAATAGGGAAGGTTTACCATCCAACTTGTAGATACATCGTTCCAAAAGATTCAAAGAAGGTCAAGATAGTAGCCACCTGACAGGGTGTAGGTATATTCCACTGCAAACCATCCACTAACTGACCTCAATCGTTAAAAAGAAAGGAGTGGCATCAGCAGTCTTCTCAGCACCTGAGCAAGAGATAACATAATATCTCTTGTTCAGGTGCTGTGAGGACTGCTCAGCGGCGCGCTACATGCCCCAGGCTGGATGACTTACATGTACGTTATTCAGCTTGCCCATGCAGTATTCCCGCAGTAAATGTACTGTGGGTGGTCGGCAAATAATTAAGGATTTAACGTTCGGTTTTTGGTACTTTGTGCATATTGAGGTATTGTGGACATGATATAACACCTTATCCCTCTGTTCAGATGTCAATAGGAGATTAGGTCTCTTTTCCACTTTGTTAGATAGTCAGGGGAGAAATCGTCTGCATGTCTACATGGTTCTTGGTTGGTACAATCCCTCTTGAGTGGTGGAGACAATGTACCCGGAGTAGGTTCATGCAAAGTAAGATTCTGAATAGGGGATCATCAATTCCCAGTGGGAAGCCAGGATTTTGGATAATGCAGGAAAAGAGGGGAGGGAGATGGAGAGACATTTTCTGTCTTGAGCGGTTTTCTACACAAGGCCCATGTGGTTCCGATCGTAGGGTGGAATTTTTATGAAATAGGTACTTTATTGTGACACCAGGGTAGCGATGTACATGAAATTCTAGTTAAGTTTTGCGATAACCTATTATTTCATAGTGCTGTGGTGGCACCAGTCGACCACCCCTGTAAGGTTACAGGCAGCATAATAAAGCAAGACATCTTCTAGTGCAATTCCTCCCTTATCTTTTTGGAGTCTAAGGCAGGCCATAGATGATGCGATTTTTGTTCCTGCAACCAGGGCTTTTTTTCAGGGGGAACTTGGTGGAACTCAGTTCCACCACCTCTGGCTCAGGCCCTTTGGTGCCTGCTCACCACAATCACTTGTAAACACAGAAGTCTGGTTTCTGTGTTTACACGTGACAGCTCTGCACTCTGTATGTAATGCAATCCTGGTATTTAATGCCCCTTTAAGACCTTCCTACTATTCGTGACATTTTAATGACCACACCCACTATTTGATGTGATTTGGAGGGTGTGTGTAGGAGGAGGGGTTGTGTGGGGTCGTTGTTAAAGCGCGGTTCCAGGCATCATTTTAATAGCTCCCCAATCGTTCCAGAAATCATTGCAAACACTTGCCTTATATCCTCCAGCTCATGTTGTGGCCGTATCCATCATATGTGTGGGCATGTGAAGCCCAGTTCCTTTTTCTTCTTGGTTTTAAGAGAGAGGTGCATGCTGGGCGATTTTTAGGCACAGTAATGCCCAGAGACTCCTGGGAAATGAGTGTCATAATTTCCCAGGAGGCAATGGGGTCTTAGGACAGGAAGTTGAACCACCTAGGACTAGGAAGTAGGCAGTAACAGCCAGAGTAACAGCCAGATAGAAGTGAGTAAAAAAAATGTTTTCAATTTTTATTTATTTTCTTACATTAAAGGCAAATTGTTAATAGAAAGATCATTCTTAGGTTGGAACTCCACTTTAAGTTCCAGCACCTATTGTTGAAAAAAAAAGCCCTGCCTGCAACCATGGAAAAATCACTCAATCACCCTCAGCACAGTCAGTGTTGATGGGGGAATCTTTCCAGTGGAGCTATCGCATTCTCCCAGCATTGGGGGGTGGTAAGAGGTCCCTGCCTGGACAACACAGTGATTATTGCTAGTGGCTAAAACAGCTGGTATTAATCTCATGTAAACATCTGACATGGTGGTTGTACCCAAATCGATGTTTCTTTTATCCACCATGTGGAAACTCTGGGATCTTTCTATATAAAGAGCTCTACTCTGAGAATGATCTTTCTCCCATTGGCCAGCAAGACTATACCTCACTGGATATTCCACCAGTACATCTCTCTATACTGTGTGGTCTAGTTACAAGGTGCATGAGAGTATATAAATTTAAATCCCTGAAAAATATCAAATTTTGTGATCATGTACATTTAAGGATTTTGTATATATTTTTTCTTACATATGTGTACTTGTGTGATCACTGGACGGGTATTTAAAATTCTATTACCTACCTTTTTTGCAATATATTTATTTAATAGTATACTGTACATTATGTGTCAAATTAGAAAATACAAAAACGTTACCAGTACTGACGATCATCGCAAAACCGCATGACCAAATAGGGAGAGGAACACCATATAAGCCTCTGAAGAAGACCCCTTGAGGGGTTGAAACGCGTCAGTATTTCTTTGGCATACTTGTACACTGTTTATGTTTAGATTGTAAGCTCTAACGAGCAGGGCCCTCTGATCCCTCCTGTATTGATTGTATTGTGACTGTACTGTCTTCCCTGATGTAAAGCGCTCCGCAAACTGTTGGCGCTATAAAAAACCTGTATAATAATAATAATAATAATAATAATAATACGTATATGTCATTTTTTTGGTGCTTGCATTTCTGTATGTGTACACGAATCTAATTACCAGAGCTCATATTTTAACTATCTAATTTATTTTTGTACAATAAAACATTTTATCATATACTTGATTCCTATAATTTTCGATTTTGCTGCCTAAAACACCCACCGGGGGATCCTTCCATTTTTCTATTTTTCAGGGGTGAGCAGCACCTTCTTTCCCAGTTGTGTCTTCTCCATTCCACTGGATTTTTGTACTTATCTGTAAAATCCATTTCTTGGAGTACATCACAGGACACGAGTATGCTTTGATCGAAATCATTCCATTGTAGCTCTGACTGTATGTTTGGGGTTTTTGTCCTGCTGGAAAGTGAACCTTCTGCCCCAGTCTCAAGTATTTTGCAGACTCTAATGCCGCGTACACACGATCGGTCCATCCGATGAAAACGGTCTGATGGATTTTTCCATCAGTTATCCGATGAAGCTGACTGATTATCAGTCGTGCCTACACACCATCAGTTAAAAAAACGATTGTGTCAGAACGCGGTGACGTAAAACACGACGTGCTGAAAAAAAATGAAGTTCAATGCTTCCAAGCAAGGTTTTTTATCCATCAGATGATTTTAAAACAAGTTCCTAATTTTTTAACCGATGGATAAATAACCAATGGGGCCCACACACGATCGGTTTAGTCTGATGAAAACGGTCCATCAGACCCTTTTCATCAGACAAACCGATCGTGTGTACACAGCATAACAGGTTTTCTTCTAAGATTGCCCTGTATTTGGCTTCATCCATCTTCCCATCAACTCTGACCAGCTTCCGTGAACCTGCTGAAGAAAAGCATCCCCACAACATGATGCTGCCACCACCATGTTTCACGGTGGGGATGGTGTGCTCAGGGTAATGTGTAGTGTTAGTTTTCTGCCACACAAAGCGTTTTGCTTTTAGGCCAAAAAGTTACATTTTGGTCTGATCTGACAAGAGCAACTTCTTCCACATGTTTGCTGTGTCCCCCACATGGCTTCTAGAAAACTGCAAACGGGACTTCTTATGGCTTTCTTTCAACAATGACTTTCTTCTTGCCACTCCTCCATAAAGGTCAGATTTGTAGAGTGCACAACTAATAGTTGTCCTGTGGACAGATTCTCCCACCTGACCTGTGGATCTCTGCAGCTCTTCAAGAGTTACCATGGGCCTCTTGGCTGATTCTCTGATTAATGCTCACCTTGCCCGGCCTGTCAGTTTAGGTGGACGGCCATGTCTTGGTAGGTTTGCAGTTGTACCATACCCTTTCTATTTTCGGATGGTGGCTTGAACAGTGCTCCGTGAGTTGTTCAAAGCTTGGGATATTTTTTTATAACCTAACCTTGCTTTCAACTTCTCCACAAATTTATCCCTGACCTGTCTGGTGTGCTCCTTGGCCTTCATGATGCTGTTTGTTCACTAAGGTTTTTTAACAACCCTCTGAGGGCTTCACAGAACAGCTGTATTGAGATTAAAGGATCACTAAAGGATTTTTTTTTAGCTAAATAGCTTCCTTTACCTTACTGCAGTACTGGTTTCATGTCCTCATTGCTCGTTTTTGCTTTGAAGTTGCTGTAATTCTGCTGTGATCTCCACACTTCCTGCTTGTCTGGCTCCTTATGAAAAATCTCATGGCAGCTTTTCACTGTGGTCCAAGCTGTGTGTCTAAAACTCCTCAGAACCAATCAGATTAATTAAAAACAAAACACTGCCCTGGATTTGTTTGTTTTTGTTCTGTGGGTCTCTTTATTTCACAGAAACATGAAACCAGTTTAAAAACTAAAGTGAAACTGCAGGTACATTATATGATTAAATTTAATCTATTTTTAATCATTTTTTAAAAGGAATCAGTTAACTTGTATGTCTCTATACCCTGTAAACAGTCATTTCAGCAAAAAAAAGTTTTTCCTTTAGTGACCCTTTAAGTTACACACAGTGGGACACTATTTACTAATTAGGTGACTTCCGAAGGCAATTGGTTCCACTAGACTTTAGTTACTGGTATCAGAGTAGGGGGCTGAATACAAATGCACGCCACACTTTTAAGATATAAATTTGTAAAAAAAAATTGAGAACCATTTAGCATTTTCCTTCCTCTTCACAATTGCCACTTTGTGTTGGTCTATCACATAAAATCCCAATAAAATACATTTAAGTTTTTGGTTGTAATATGACAAAATGGGAAAAATGTTCAAGGGGCATAAATACTTTTTCAAGGCACTGAAAATCAGTGAGTTCAGTACCACTTTAACACAATGCACATTAACATGCAACACAACATGCATTATTGTGTATGCCTTACCGCACTGTGCATTGTGGTAAACCAAGTCCATAGGGGTTATTTACAAAAGCAAATCCACTTTGCACTACAAGTGCAAACTAAAAGTGCAAAGTGCACTTGAAATTGCACTTGGAAGTGCAGTCGCTGTAGATCCGAGGGGGACATGCAAGGGGGAAAAAAAATACAGATTTTAGCTTGCACATGATTGGATAATAAAATCAGCAGAGCTTTCTCTTTTATTTAGATTTACCCCTCAGATTTACAGCGATGGCACTTCCAAGTGTACTTTCAGTGCAATTTCAAGTGCAGTTGTAGTTTGCACTTATAGTGCAAATTGGATTTGCCTTTCGCAAATAGACCCCCATGAGATCAATTCAACAAAGGTACTAACGATAGTTTCTCTTTAAATAACAAGCAACATATACAGATTTTTTTTCTGTGTCCTCCGGCTCCATTGATTTCCCCCTGAGTACCATATATGGCAGCTCTCACTAGCACTGAAATTAAAATATCTTACAAATGATCAAGCAGCTTGCCTTAGCTTGTGTTTGCTTGTTTAGCTTCACTGAACATCTATATGCTTCCACATAGGCATCCAAATACCTTAACATTATACACGTTGGATCTATATTTACTGTTCAGCCTTGAGTTAAAAGTTTGCATGCTACATACTTTCATGGACATGACAATCTTGTTATCTCAGTGGCAGTGTAGAAACAAAATCAAACTCCTCCCTGAACTGATATTTCAGCTCATATTTCCACACAAGCATGTTGTCACAAGGGATGCTTCATCTAAATGATGTTGTCAGATAGAATGTCCATGATGCAGTATGAAGAAATAACTGGAAAGACAAGCTGCAGGTGACATATTCACTATGGGCCAGATTCTCATAGAATCGGCGGCGGCGTAGTGTAAGCCATTTATACCACGCCACCGCAACTTACTGGAGCAAGTGCCGTATTCTCCAAGCACTTGTTCCGTGATTTGCGGCGGCGTAGTGTAAATGGCCCGGCGTATGGCCGCGTAATTCAAAGGGGGCGGCTTGTATTCAAATTAAGCGCGCCCCCGCGCCGATCGAACTGCGCATGCGCCAGGCGGAAAAATAGCCCAGTGCGCATGCTCCATCTCACGACGGAAAACGTCAATGACGCCGACGTGAGCGTCATTGACGTAAAGTCGAATTCGCGGACGACTTAGTAAAACAACGTAACCGACGGAAAAAGACGATGCTGACCCGACGCCATAATTAACATGGCATACGGCGGACTGGCGTAAGATTACCCCTCATGTAGCAGGGGTAACCTTACGCTTACGGAAACGACGTAAACGACGACGACACTGCGCAAATTCGTTCGGGAATCGGCGTATCAGGCTCATTTGCATAGTCAAATGAGAACTGAACGTAAACGCCACCTAGCGGCCAGCGTCGAATTACATCTAAGACTTGACGGTGTAAGTGACTTACACCTGTCGGATCTACGCCGTATCTATGCTAAAATGATTCTAGGAATCATACGCATAGATACCCGGGGCCAAAAACAGAGATACAACGGTGTTTCAACGGTGTTTCCTGAGATACACCGTCGTATCTCTTCTGAGAATCTGGCCCTATGACTATTGGGAGGGAAGGTTGAAGCAATAAACTAGAATGGGAAAAAATTCACTACTGGAAGCAAGGCTGTATCCTGGCCTAGGCCAACAAGGCCCAGGCCTAGGGCAGCACTTTGCAGGGGGGCAGCACGGAAAGAGTCCCTGCCGGCTTGCACTACACTGTGATGCCTTGTACACACGGTCAGACTTTTGGCCGTGCAAAAGTCTGCCGTGAGTCTGTCGGAAGTCTGACGGAAAGAAAGAGATCAGGTTCTCTATCTAAGGTCCGTCGGACTTCGGAAAAAAAGTCAGTTGGAGGCTACACACGGCCGGACTTTCCTAGAAAAAAAACCTGTCTGACTTTCTTTCTTGGAAAATCCGGTCGTGTGTACGAGGCATTAGTGTAGCGCCAGTCTTATGAGGTGGACTGGGCTGAGAGGCAAATTAGTCTAGTCTAGCTTCCTCATAATGTTGACTGTTCTATCATCCTGGACCACAAACCTTCCTCACTGTGCTATATCGTTTCTGCTGCACCATTGGCATAGTTATACCTTCTTAGTCTTCTCCATAAAATTATCAGAAATTTGTGCTTAAAGTAGAACTATAGGCAACATTTTTTCATTTTGGATAGAGTAAGGGAGGGTTATAGCCCCTGTTCATTTTTTACCATCCCTGTCCCATTGCAGAGATTTCCCTTCACTTCCTGCCTCATAGCCAAACAGGAAGTAAGAGGAAATCTATGCAAATTAAGGGAATCCATTCCCCCCCCCCCCCCAGGCCCTCAGAACTAGGGTCCCCACTTGAAAAGTTCAGGGCGGGTCTTAAACAGAAAGGGGTGTGGCCTTGACAGTAAGGGGTGGGTCATATTTAAATTAGGGGGTGCACGTGCACATAGGGCAGCACAAAACCTAAATACACTACTGACTGGAAGTTAGAGAAATGAGAAGCCAATCGGTGATTCAACCCTCTGGTGTGTCAAACTGGATAAAATACTTTGTATTGTATTATGTAGAGTGTCATGCCCCTTACACACGACCGTTTTTAATGTCATGGAAAAAACAACGTTTTTCTCAACGTGATTCTTGTCAAGCCTGCCTTGCATACACACGGTCGTGAAAAAAATGCTCGTACGACAGCACTATAAAGGGATTCGGATGGCGCCACCCTTTGGGCTGCCTTTGCTGATTTTTCAGTCTGTTACAGCGTGACGAATGTGATATCTCCATTACAAACGCTAGTTTTACCAGAACGAGTGCTCCCGCCTCATAACTTGCTTCTGAGCATGCACATTTTTTTCCCGTCGTTAAAGCCTACACACGACCGTTTTTCACGACGTGAAAAATGACGAGGAAAATGAGAGCATGTTCTAAATTTTTAATGGCCATTTTTCACGACGAGAAAATGCTCTGGAGCCTACACATGGTCGTTTTTAACCCCTTCCATACCGCGCCATAGGGAAATGGCAGCGGCAGGAACCCCTTGCCGATCCGGGTGGACGTCATATGACGTTCTGTGTTCCCGGCGATCTAGGGCGGGCGCGCGGCAGCGCTCGTGACCCGGCGCGGGTGCCCGGCAGCCGCGATTGCCGCCGGGCACCCGCGATTGCCGCCGGGCACCCGCGATTGCCGGTAATCACAGCAGGAGTGTGGATCTGTGTGTGTAAACACACAGATCCACCTCCTGTCAGCGGTGAGGAGACCAATGTGTGTTACCCAGTACAGAGGAAGACACATCGGTCTCCTCCCCTTGAGAGTCCCCTCCCCCTACAGTTAGAACACACCTTAGGGAACATATTAACCCCTTCAGCGCCCCCTAGTGGTTAACCCCTTCCCTGCCAGTTTACACAGTAATCAATGCATATTTATAGCATTATTCGCTGTATAAATGTGAATGGTCCCAAAAATGTGTCAAAAGTGTCCAATGTGTTCGCCGCAATCACGGTCACGGTCACAGTAAAAAATCGCAAATCGCTGCCAATACTAGTAAAAAAATTTATAAAATAAAAATGCCATAAATCTATCACCTATTTTGTAGACGCTATAAATTTTGCGCAAACCAATCAATATACGATTATTGCGCTTTTTTTTTACCAAAAATATGTAGAAGAATACGTGTCGGCCTAAACTAAAGAAAAAAATAAGTTTTTTTTTTTAAATTGTGATATTTATTAAATAAAAAAGGAAAAAAATAGTGGGCTAGATTCAGATACAATTGTGTATCTATGTGCCGGCGTAACGTATCTCAGATACGTTACGCCGCCGTAAATTAGGGCGCAATTTCCGTATTCAGAAAGAACTTGCGCCCTTAGCTACGGCAGCGTAACGTATTTGGTCCGGCGTAAGCCCGCCTAATTCAAATGGGGATGATGTGGGCGTGTTTTATGTATATTCCCGTGATCAAGTCTATCCGAAGACGAAACGTTGGGAGGTTGGCGTGCTGACGTCACCGCGTATTGAGGACGTGCCTCGTTTGTTTGTTCGCCGGCCGGCTAAACTTGTCCTTGCTGTTTTTAAACGTCTTAATTGTAAGTGTTCTACTTACTTCATTTATATTAAATCTTGGCGGTACTTCACTATGTGAGTCTGTATATCTTTTTATGGTTCCTGGCTATCTGATCTCTGGATTGAAAGAACTTGTTTGACAAACGCCTCCCTGCTGTTGACCGTAACACACTGTCATGCAATATTGATCCCTTGAGGGTCGCCTAGTTCTGGTAAGGGTCAGTGTGTCTTTATGGTGGTGGTGCTCTAGCTTTACTTCACAGTGTCTGTCATTATTAGCCACCGGGAGTTAGTCTGAGTGTTTGTTCACCATACGGTTTTGCACTATTTTTTTCTGTTTTCTCTTTTTCTACTGGGCTGAGTCCACTGAAGCAAGAGCTTCTGCACCGTTCCATGTTGGATCTTCTGTTGGCTACACCATGGATGGCTCTTTTTGATCCTTGGGGATCTATACTTCTGGTAAGGGTTAGCCTGAACGTTTTCACTCGGATATTGTTCCAACACTAACCACAGAATTGGATTCATTTCTTATTTTTTGGACTACTGAAAAAAAAATTTTTTTACAAATTTTTTTACAATTTTTTTTACCAATTTTGTATGTGCACACTTATTGGGACTCTTAACCTGTTGATCTTTTGGTCACCTATACGAGGTGTCTCTAGTACAACTCTTTTTTATTTTTATTTTATATGGTCACTTATATATAATTTTTAGCGCAACTCCCACCTTTTATCATCGTGTTTTATGTATATTAACTGTGACCCAACGTATTTGACGTTTTTTACGAACGGCGCATGCGCCGTTCGTGAAAAAATCCCGGTGCGCATGCTCGGAATTACGCCGCAAATAGTCAATGATTTAGACGTGAACGTAACTTACGTACAGCCCTATTCGCGAACGACTTACGCAAAGATGTAAAATTTTCAAAACTCGGCACGGGAACGACATCCATACTTAACATTAGCTACGCCTCATATAGCAGGGCTAACTTTACGCCGGAAAAAGCCTAATGTAAACGACGTAAAAAAATGCGCCGGCCGGACGTACGTTTCTGAATTGGCGTACATACCTAATTAGCATATTCCTCGCGTAAATATATGGAAGCGCCACCTAGCGCCCAGCGTAAATATGCAGCCTAAGATACGACGGTGTAAGACACTTACACTGGTCAGATCTTAGGGAAATCTAGGCGTAACTGATTCTATGAATCAGTCGCATAGGTACGATGGCCCGCACTCAGAGATACGCGTCATATCTCCTTTCTGAATCCGGGCCATTGTGTTTTTTTTTTAAATTGTCGCTCTTCTTTTGTTTATAGCGCAAAAAATAAAAACCGCAGAGATGATCAAATACCACCAAACGAAAGCTCTATTTGTGGGGGAAAAAAACCCATAAAGATTTAGTTTGGATACAGTGTTGCATGACCACGCAATTGTCATTCAAAGTGCAACAGCGCTGAAAACTAAAAATTGGTCTGGGCAGGAAGGGGGTGAAAATGCCCTGTATGGAAGGGGTTAATTGCATTTTTCTCGTCATGAAAAACGGTCGTGTGTACGCGGCATTACTCTTCATAATTAAGTTTAAAAAAATATGGTTACACTTACACTTACTTACAAGTATATTGCCACAGTTTTATGGCCCATGGATTGCATACAGACACCTGTACAAATGTATTGCAGAATATGGCTGTACATGGCTATATGCAGGTATATGATCCTAGCATAAACATATATAAACAAACAGACTGTCTGCATCCAAGGGCATATGTTCCTTACACTTATGCATGTTAACTCTAGTACCCACGTACAGATGTAATTTTTAATTTATATTCTTACAGTGGGATGTACACAACACTTGAAGCTCCCAGGCACCAAAAAACAGACAAATTTTACGCTGTATGGCCAAATACACTTATGTGCATGAGCCCTTAATCCGCTCATATTTCAACTTTGGCAAATCCACAGAAGGAAAGATTTTTTTTTTTTAACCGCTTGCAGACCAGCCGTCCTCATTATACTGCGGCAGGTCAGCACGATCCCATGAACCGTCGTAGCTGTACGTCAGTCCCTTTAAGTGGATCGCGGGGATGCCAATGCTAGTGACTGGCGATCGTGGGCACGAGAGGCAGAACAGGGACGTGTTCCTAATAGCTAGGAACCACAATCTGTCATTTCCTCTAGTCAGTCCCCTCCCCCCACAATTAGAACACATAGTCAGGGAACACATTTAACCCCTTGATCGCCCCCTAGTTTTTAACTCCTTCCCTGCCAGTGACATTTATACAGTAAACAGTGCATTTCTATAGCACTGATCGCTGTATAAATGCCAATGGTCCCAAAAATGTGTCAAAAGTGTCCGCCATAATGTCACAGTCTTGATAAAAATCGCATATCGCCGCCATTACAAGTAAAAAAAAAATAATTATCAAAATGCCATCACCTATTTTGTACACGCTATAACTTTTGCGCAAACCACACCTATTGCGATTTGTATTACCAAAAATATGTAGAAGAATACATATTGGCCTAAACTGAGAAAAACATTATTTTTTTTAAAAAATGGGGATATTTATTATAGCAAAAAGTACAAAATATTGTGTTTTTTCTTTTTTAACATTTACAGTACGCCTTTTTTGTTTATAGCGCAAAAAATAAAAAGCGCAGAGATGATCAAATACCACCAAAAGTACAATTTTGTTTGGGTGCAGCATCGCACGACCGCGCAATTGTCAGTTAAAGCGGGGCAGTGCTGAATCGCAAACAAAGACCTGATGAAATGAACCTGGGACTGATTTATTAAAAAAAGTGAAGTGAAGTGAAATAAACACGGGCCTGCTTTACTGAAGTGAGGTCAAGGTCCTGCAGTATATAACTTTTCACTAGGAGTTTTTATTTGGTTTTTACAGGTGAAATGTACACAGAAAGGCAATAAGCCAGCAGTACAATACAGATGAACAATATAGGGTATGCAAGTTGGTAGAACAACACTGCAGGAATTACAGTACAAGGCATAAAGTCCAAGTCAACAATTAACATTCGTAGCAAACTAAATATTACCTCATACAAGGTATACTGTGGGAAACGGGGACAGGCCCCCCCCCCTGGACACCCCTTACGGGATCATGACTGTGTCCAGGACCTGGGCCAGACCCCCTTCCCCGGAACTGAGAGCCATTCAAGCGATATAGCTAAACACAAGTTTATACAAGTAGTTTAGGGGGATAAACAGAGTAGTAATCAGAGAAACAATTAACTCATCCTGGTAGTCCTGGTTAGATAGCTAAGTCAGACTGGAGGTAGTGGAAGTGAAGGGTTGTTTTTGAACCAGAGTAACCATGGGTGCCAGTGTCTGAGGATTTTGTCCTTCTTTTTATTCCGTAGCGCCAGTGTTTGTTCGTAAATAAAATGTAGATGAGTGGTTTGGATCAATTCTCCTAGAGTTGGTGGTGTGGGGTTTTTCCACTTCCTAGCGATGTTCAGGTTCGCTGAAAGTAGGATGTGGGCAAATGTATGTTTCAAGTGTTTCGGGTATCGATCCAGGTCAAGAAGCAGGATTGCTATGCTAGGTGTAGGGGCAATTGGCAAATGGTATATTTCGGATAGTAATCGGAAGATTGAGTCCCAAAAGTGAAATAAGGAGGGGCAGCTCCAAAAGGTGTGAAGCATATCTCCCTTCTCTCTGCAGTGTCTCCAGCATTTATCGTCCCGAGGTAAACTATATTTAGATATCTTATCAGGAGTTAAGTACCATCTTTGTGTGATTTTAAAGGACATTTCCCAGAGTGTAGAGCAGCATGTGACATCAAAAGTTGAGTTGCAAGCTGTAGACCATTGTTTTGTTATATATGTGCGACCTAGGTCTGATTCCCATTGGAGCAAGGGGGTTGTTTTAGAGAAAACATTGTTTTGTTGGAGAACGTTGTAAAAGAGCGATATTCCTTTTAGTATGGGTTTGGGATTACTAAGAAAGAGCCAAGCAGGGCGGGGAATGTTGCGTTCCCATGAGGGTGATGTTTGGAGGTAGTGTCTAGTCCTTAAGTAGAGGTAGAGGTCTGAGTTAGGGAGTTGGTATTTCTTTTGAAGGTCAGGGAATGATTTAATATCATTATCACTGAAAAGATCATTAATATGCAAGATGCCTTTCTCTCTTCATTTTGTGTAAGAAATCAGGTCAATGTTGTGTTGCAGTGTTAGTATGGGGATCCTTAGCTTGAACACATCAGGGTGATTATGACTTAGGCCCCGTACACACGACCAAACATGTCTGCTGAAACTGGTCCGCGGGCCAGTTTCAGCAGACATGTTCGGTCGTGTGTAGTTACGAGCGTACAGAATTTCACCGTACATTTGCCCGCCGGGCTGTTTTTCAGCAGACATTTATTTCCAAACTTGTTTTAAAACCGTCCGCTGAAATCCTGTCCGAACGGACATGTTTGGTGGTGAGTACACAAAAGCAACGTACAAAAACCCCGCGCATGCTCAGACTAAATGAGGCCACGGGAGCGCTCGTTCAGGTAAAACTCACGTTTGTTTGGGATATGGCACATTCGTCAATAGAAAGATGGGTGCCTACCCACGTGCACCCACCACGTGGGTACCTACCGGAGCATGATGGGACGGTGATGCCTATATAAATGTGATGCAAGGCGCGCTTCCATCATTACAGCGACAACAGGCGACGAGGCAACATCGGAAGAAAGGAAGAGAAGACCCTGACGCCACAGAAGACCGCGCTGGCTGCCTGTTTGAAATCGAGCTAACACACAAACATAGCAGGCAGCCAGCGCTGAAGAAGAAGGCACCGGAGAGCTGCAGAAGAACCGGGGTTCGCCGAGTCAACAGCGGAAGAGGGGAGAAGATGGAAGAAGCCCCCCGGAGTCCGGAGAAGCCCCCCCCGGAGTCCGGAGAAGCCCCCCCGGAGAGCGGAAGAAGAAACCCCCCCGGAGAGCGGAGAAGACCCCCGGAGAGTGGAAGAAGAAGCCCCCCCTGCTAATTGAGCTAATAACGAAGACAGGGGGGGCCTCCGGAGCAGAAAAATAAAATATTTTAAAAAGCCTTGTGTTGTGTGTTTATTAACTTTTACTTTTTGCCTCCAGGTGAATGGATAGGGGTACGATGTACCCCATATCCATTCACTTAGGGTGGGGGGCCGGTATCTGGGGGCCCCCTTATTAAAGGGGACTCCCAGATTCCGATAAGCCTCCGCCCGCAGACCCCGACAACCAATGGCAAGGGTTGTCGGGAAGAGGTCCTGTCCTCATCAACATGGGGACAGGATGCTCTGGGGTGGGGGGGCCCGCAGTGCGCCCCCCTGCCGCAGAGCACCCAACCCCCCCATGTTGAGGGCATGCGGCCTGGCACGGCTCAGGAGGGGGGGGGCGCTCGCTCGTCCCCACTCCCATTCCTGGCCGGCCGGGTAGCGTGCTTTGGATACGGGTCTGGTATGGATTGTAGGGGGACCCCTACGTCGATTTTTCGGCGTAGGGGGGGTCCCCTTACAACCCATACCAGACCTAAGGGCCTGGTATGCTCCTGGGGGGGAACCCATGCCGGTTTTGTTTTTACAAATTGCCGTGGAGTTCTCCCTCGGGAAAGCATACCAAATGCCGTCGCTGGAATGGGCTTTTACAAGGTGTGACTAGTTTACACTTTGTAGAACCAGCCCTAATTTTACACTTGCAAAATAACACTTACGGCGCAAAAAGGAAGCTAGAAAGCTTTGTGGATCGCCTTAAGTGCTAATTTGCATACTAGCAACGGCATTTCGACTCGAAATGCCCCCAGCGGCGGATGCGGTACTGCATCCTAAGATTCGGCAGTGTAATTCAATTACACATGCCGGATCTTCTGTCTAACTTTGGAAAAAGCCTTTTGAGGATCGTTTCCAAAGTTACACACAGACTGAACAGCAGTTAAGTCGGAGTATCTCTTTTGAGGATCTGGCCCAGTGTCTCTTGTTTACAAAATGCTGGCCAGCTCTGCCCCATTGGTTGTAGCTAACATTGTTTTAATACATGCCGCCCCTTTGGTTCCATTGAAGGAAATAATAGAAATCTAGAACCATACCCAATCATTAAAACTGACAGCATTCATCAAGGCACTATTGCATGTGTAGATATCCTGCCCCTCAGCATTGAATACATGAAAGACACTTCCTAATGACCTCTGTCCAACCAACACAGAACAATACTTGGCCTGATCTGAATACACCCTACATAAATTGGAATGAGGTAGAGCATTTTTGGCATCTATATTTTGTGATGTCTACAAAAGCATTTGGCTACTAAAATCACATTCTGGTATCCAAGAGACATGATAGCTTAATAAAACTGTGCAACCAACAGACCAAACCCCCATCCCATGGCTCTCCATTTTATAGCCCGCTGCTGATCCCATGTTTAAATTTCTTACCTTCCTCTCTCAAATTCCTCGTTTGTCACGCTCGATGAATTACCGCGTAACCTACGTAATCACGTCATGCGCCTTTTATCCACTCCGCGTATGTATGAAACGCCGCCCTCGTCACCTTTGCCATGCCCCTAATCAATTGAAAATGTAAATATGGCATTAACTGTGTAGGTTCTGGAATCGCGCGAATATTCTCCGCGTAACCTACGTCAACATGTTGTTTGCATTCGCGACACTCCGCATATGCATGAATCCCCGCCCTCATCTCCGCCCATGACGGGACATTTCCTTGTTTCCACGCCCCTAATCTCTGTGGGAAGGAAAGATGGCGATGTCACACGAGCGGGCACGGAGCTCTCATGGCGCAAGTGAAGGGACAGAGGCAGGACTGTCCCGATCCAGGCCAAAAAGATATAAAGCCACTAATATGGCGTTCGAAGAAATGGTGGAGTTGGTTTACATCATGAGGAGGAAGGATTATGATGGTGAATGTGGGCCCTACAAAACACCTAACCGTAGAAAGTCACACATAATGGACAAGGTGGCAAGGAGAATGAGGAGAATGTTTGGTGTCACCAGGTCCAAGGAGCAACTCAGGAAGCGTTGGTCCGACTTGAAATTGAGGGAGCCACATCACATGAAGAAGATCCTCAAAATTCTGCGGAAAAGTAAGTCCATATTATTTAAGGGGGGGGGGGGAATGTCTGCAAGAATGTGTTGACATGTAGTTTTTGACATCTGCCTCCTTGGCCTGCTTGTACTTTTGAACACGTGTAGATACTGTATTGTGTTTATGTCAAATAACAACCTTTTCCAAATATTGTGAAATAGTAACATGCGTAATATGACATTGTTTCGCAGAAATGCGAGGTTAGTCCAGGAACAACACACCTGGACATGGCTGACTGGCCCCAAACTTTGTTTGCAAACATTGTTGAAAAGCAAAATCCCAGAAATTTAATTGAGTGAATGTGACAGGCAAACAAGATTTATTCTCAAAAATGCGAATAAAGCATATGTTTTCACATCTGGAAATGCAAAGCACATGTGTCTCAACAAACAAAGGATATTTATTTGGAGGGTCGACGAGAATTAATGTTTTGGGGGGACATCCATGTGTGTCACTTCTTAGCAAAAAACGGGCAGGATCAGAGCTTGGCCTAGAACTCCGCCAAAAATTTAGGATTGCTGAAAGAAGAAACAAACAAAAATCCTCAAAAATGTCTCGTCTATGCAATGTGTGCGATTTATGCTATACAATATCAGTGTGCTGATGAGTATACCTTTTGTTTTTTATTATTTCTTATAGGGGAAAGAAGACGCCAGCAATTGGAGGAGGCAGAGAGGGCCAGACAACACCAAAATCAAATACCTCCACATGAGGAGGATGTGGAAGGAAGAGAGGAGGATGTGGAAGGAAGAGAGGAGGATGTGGAAGGAAGAGAGGATGATGTGGAAGGAAGAGAGGAGGATGTGGAAGGAAGAGAGGAGGATGTGGAAGGAAGAGAGGAGGAAGACTTAACTTTGGATTTAGAATTCGGTGAAGATGAGGCGGAACTGGACGAAGCAGAATTGAGTGATTTTGAAGGGGTATTGATGGATAAAGAAGGAGTTCTGGAAGAAGATGGAGGAGTCGTGGATGATGAGGGGGAGGTGGTGGAAGAAGGAGGAGTCGTGGAGGATGAGGCTGAGGTGGTGGAAGAAGGAGGAGTCATAGAAGATTGTGAAATTGAGGATGTTGAAATGATCAGACCATCAGGTCAGTGTCACCCCAACATTAATAGGGCCAAAGATATGCAGATAGGCCGGAAACTCTTTACATATTTTGAATGCCAATTTGTTTGTTTTTAGGGGATGAAGATGGTGTAGCACATTTTTCACGTGCAAGTGCTTCAATAATTGTACAGCAGGTAATGGAGTGCAGCACGGAAATGGACAACATGCGGGAAAGGATGGTCGTCATGGAGCAGAATGTTCGAAATGTCATTTCAGAGTGCAGCACGGAAATGGACAACATGCGCCAAAGGATGATAGTCATCGAACAGAATTTCAAAAATATCATTGACATGATGGGCCGTGTCAAAGACTGAATCACCCCCCGCCCATCCCCCGCCCCCAAAACCATTTTTAATTTTTGTACTTTACAATACGCCAAAATTTCTAAATGCACACACAGCGTGCCAATATGTGCTATCTGCCATCACAGAATATCTATTGTCTGTGCTTTGTGGGTACAAACCCCTCCTCGATCCTCAAGTAGTTGAGAGGAAGAAGGGTTTGCTCCCACAAAACACAGACATTGATCACCCATGATGTCAGATAGCACATGTGGCCATTTGTCTGTTTAACCAATGACATTTGGCGAATTCACACTGAATGTGTGCATGTAGAAATTTTGGCGTGTTCCAGTGTGAAAGCACACCATCCATGACTGACTGCTGTTTTTAAAATATATATTTTTGTGGTGTTGATCTTGTTTTGGTTGTAAATGTTTACAGTTTCAGATCACAAAACGAACAATAAATATCACCAAAATAAAAAAGTACAATAAATCTCAGAAACAAACAAAAATCTTTTGCTCAAAAAAATTAAATAAGGACCCCAAAAAATATATATAAATAGCTTTATTTAAAAAAAAAAAAAAAAAAAAAACATTTTTGTTGGGTTAAAAAAAAAAAAAAAAATATACAATAAAAAATCCTAAGCAAAAAAAGTTTTGGGAGAAAAACACTACCCAAAAATGTTAAACTGTTAATAAATTTCTTTAAATAAACCAAAAAATATTCTCCAAAAAAACATTTTGGGAATATTTTTAGAAAAACACCCCAAAAATATGAAAAAAATAATACATCTTGGTTACTGAAAACCAAACAAAATAAAACCTTGATTTTTAGGAAAAACTATAAAAAATAGACGTTTTGAAGTGTGTATATATCTATATATATATATATATATATATATATAGATAGAGACAAGCCAGCAAATTCTTTGGTAGATTTTCACAGAAATAATTATTACATTGTGTTTCTATCAGTATTCTTGCTAATCACTGTAAATAAATAAAGAAAAACAAATAAAAAATTTATACCAAAAATGTACACCACAAAATTGCAAAAAAATGTTGGAATCCAAAAATGAAGCATTTTTTTGGGAATAAGGACTAAAATAAAAAAACAAATTGGTGACATCAAAAGATGAAAAATGAGTGGCTTCTTATTTCTAGACTGAATACCCAGTTTGTAGATGAGTGAATAATGTGCAAATGTGGTTAGTTAATAAATCTGAGTAAGTAAAATTGGCACTAGAAGTGCACTATTTTTGGTAAGAACCAGGATGACAGAAAAAAAGAGAAAAAGCAGTAATGACAAACAACTGTATAAAGTCCAATGGTCTAATTATTTATTAGTTATGAGAATATTCCTTTCTTTTGGGGGCCGAATTAGAAAGAAATATGATCTGGCATAGCAATGGCCCCCCCACCCATGAAGTACTCAACATATTTGTCGCGTACCTCACGAGCAGATAGGGGGGCCAAGCCAGCGCGACCAGTGTCCAGCCCAGGAATGTTATCTGAGAGTAGTCCTGCCTCAGAGCCCATGGGGGGGTAGGTACGACTGGGAGTGCCTGCGTAGAAAATTGTGCAAAATGCAGCAGGCAAATATAATGGTGTTCAATTTATATTCCGCCAAATGTATCGATGTCAGGAACAGGCGGAACCGGTTGGTGAGGATCCCAAAGGCATTCTCGACTACCCTCCGAGCCCTGGACAACCGAAAATTTAACACCTTCCTCTCTAAGGTGAGGGTCCTCTGGGGAAAAGGCCGCATTAGGTGAGGTCCAAGCCCGAAAGCCTCGTCCGCTAGGAACACAAACGGAAGTCCTTCCACATTATCTTCATCTGGTGGCAATGCCAGACCACCAGTTTGGAGACGATCATAGAAATCAGTCCGTGAGAACACTCCCCCATCTGACATCCGGCCGTTCTTCCCCACGTCCACATATAGAAACTCATACTGTGCCGACACCACCGCCATCAACACGATACTATGATAACCCTTGTAATTATAATAGTAGGACCCCGAGTGGGGTGGGGGCACAATGCGGACGTGTTTCCCATCTATTGCTCCACCGCAGTTAGGAAAATCCCACCGCTGGGCAAATTGGGAAGCCACAGACTGCCATTCCTGTGGTGTGGAGGGTAGCTGTGGGGACAAACAAAAAAAGAGATTTAGTACTTTGGCACATAAACATAGCAAACATAATCCTACAAGCATCCTTGTGCAACTTTACATTTTTCAAATAGCATTTTCAAATTGTGAAGGGAGAATTTCGGGGCACAAATAGATAGGCCCACTTAATTAATAAGAGACTCCCCAGCCCTGGGGACAAAACACTTTTAAGGGGGGGTGGGGGGTGTTTAAACTGTTTAAAAATATAAAAAAAAAAATTAAAAGAGGCAAGGTGGGGGTTGGCCCTAAGATAGCATGCTGGACAGGTTAATATTGGGTAAGGTCCAAATATGCAGGTAGGCCAAAAGAAAAATTACATGTAAAGCTTATATCAACATGCATAGGGAGAAAAGGGAATGTTAGTTAAACACACAGCATATCTGGGAAAGAAAATAAATAGTTAGTTGCCCACATTATTAAAGACACATTGTGAGGTTAAAATGAGGGAACTTACCTTAATATACTCCTCCTGCAGAACTTTGATGATGGCAGCACACGTGTCCGGTATGATGACCCCAAGCGCCTGCGGAGAGATGCCTGTCGAGAACTTGAGGTCCTGCAGGCTCCTCCCAGTTGCCAGGTACCGCAACGTGGCAATAAGCCTCTGCTCGGCCGTGATGGCTTGGCGCATCACAGTGTCCTGCCTCGTGATATAGGGGGACAGAAGATCCAGCAGACTGTTGAATACGGGGTCCGTCATGCGGAGAAAATTCCTATAGTCATTAGGATTATTCTCCTGGATTTCCCTAAGCAGAGGCATATGTGAGAACTGGTCACGCTGGCGCAACCAATTCTTGGTCCAGAAACGCCTCCGCCCCCTGTTTCTGGCCAAAGTACTGGAATAATGAACATATCCAGCAGCCATCCCATAAACAGCACCAACTCGCGAAAATTGACGCTGCTGCTCCATCATGGCTTCAAACCGGCCGGCTGGTCAGTCAAGAACACACTCCAACAGAAAGCACAATCAAATCCAGCGGTACCTGCAAAGAACGCACAACACACAGATACGATCGCACAGTACGAAGCTGCAAAGCAGAACGAACTGCACGCCTGTACCCGAATGCCAACTACGTACCCACAAGCACACGCACTGAACGAGAATATACTACCTGCTAAAGCCTGGAGACCGAGAAGCGCGAATCAGCTCTAACCAAACCTTCACTAACACGAGCAAAGTCGTAACTAGCAAAAGCGGAACAGAGGGCGTCGCCATTGACTTTGGCCTTTCCCTTTATAGTGACGTCAAACGTGGTTTACGTGCACGCGTTCTGGTCCGCCGGGAAATATGGTCCGCTGGTGTGTACAAGCCAGCGGGCCAAAAGACAAAACAGCCTTGTACGCCGGAAACAGCCCGTCGGACAGTTTCCAGCGAACATGTTTGGTCGTAAGTACCCGGCCTAAGGCTTACAAATTTGTTCCAAACTCGAGCTGTGGCTAGGATAGTGGGAGGAACAAAGGAGGGTATTTTAGTCAAGGAGGAGGTAGAGAGTAGCCATGTGGATAATTCTCCACTTGGTACGTAGGAAGCTTAAATTCGCCCCCATATGGTATGCGGGGAAGGCGAGAACCACTCCCTGACCTGGGTGAGCAGCGAGGCCATGTAGTAGTGCCGGAAGTCCGGCTTTTCAGGGTTTGAAATGCGTGCATTTAGCCTTTTTACCTTGCCAGATGAAGGAAGAGAGTGTCGTTTGTGGAGATTTAAAGTAGTAAGAGGGAATGACAATTGGAAGAGTTCCGAATAAGTATAAGATTTGTGGAAGGTGAAACATTTTAAATGCCGCAAGGCGGCCCATCCAGGACAGCTCCTGAGACGCTAGCCTGCGCAGATCCTCTTGTAGTTTATCACGAAAGATAGTGTAATTATGTTTAAAGAGCAGTTTAGTAGTTTTGGTCAGCTGTATTTCAAGATAGGTTATGCTTAGGTCTGCCCATGAGTATGGGAACTGTTGTAATAGTATTCTCGTTGGAGAATTAACTCCTAAGTTTAAAATGTGAGATTTGGATTCATTGACTTTGTAATAGGAAATTCTGCTGAACCAGGCTAGCGTCTCCTGAACTGCCGAGAGGGATGCAGTAGGATTGGACAACATTAGTATCACATCGTCCGCAAAGAGGCTGATCTTGTGTTCCTGGCCCCCTATAGTTATTCCTGTGATACTCGTGTTAGAGCGTATGTGTTGTGCAAGAAGTTCTATCGCCAGGTTGAATATTAGGGGGGAAAGGGGACACCCTTGCCTGGTGCTGTTAGAGATGGGAAACAGGGATGATAAAGAATCCGCTGAATATACTTGTGCGGAAGGGGCAGAGTAGAGAGCCATAATGGCACTGTTGATTGATCCTGAGAATCTAAATTGTGATAGTGCTGATGAGAGGTACCCCCAATGAACACTGTCAAGCGCTTTTTCAGCGTCTAGGGACAGGAGAACAGAGGGGGTACCGGAGCACCCAACCTGGTGAATAATGTTGATCATCCTCCTTGTAGCGTCAGAGGCTTGTTGGCCCCTCGTGAACCCTGATTGGTCCATATGGATGAGAGATGGAAGGATATTAACTAGCCTGTTGGCGATAACTGAGGAACAGGAAGTGACAAATTCAGACAAAGAAAAAAAACATTTAGAAGTGAAATTGAAGGAAAGGATTAGTGAACCAACAATGCAGCTTAAAGGAACCTATTAAGAAAATAAAAAACAAACCTTTACAACCCCTTTAATGGCACCTTAACTTTAAACTGATGACCAAACAAGGCTTTTAAAATGCTGCCTATGAGAAATTTAGGGGACTGAATTTTGTTTTTGTTCTGCAATGCTTGACATGTCGGGTATTATATTTGTGCACCAATACTAAAATTGCATTTTTCATTTCAAGCCTGCTTCAGGTGAAGGCATTAAACCAACTGACAACCCAGATATTTCAAAGCCATTTCCACCTGAGAGGAAGGAGGAGATTTTTAAGCTGAATATCTATGCAAAGATGGACAGAGCATGTGATTCCTTCATCCTCAGATCAGGAAGGCCAAGATTTTTTTGACAGCATACAAGATAAACTCCAAATTGCAGAGGAATATGGCTACTTGCCAAGGTAAAAACAGGATCTAAGGTTTATTTACTGACACACACTGGTCAACATTCAATGACTGGCATGCACTAACCTACACTAAGGCCCCTTTCACACGGAAGTCTGTTTTGCCGCAGATAAAAGCATGTTTATGTTTTGCTGGAATTCAAGACTCCAGGCACAGCGGTCAGCTGCATTTGTACAGTGCGATTGGCTGCAGTTGCTGCCAATACCAAGCACTGCGTTTGGTATGAATCTTGAGGAGGAACTCCGCGCCAAATTTCAAATAAAAAATTGTCATGGGTTCCCCCTCCAAGAGCATACCAGGCCCTTGGGTCTGCTATGGATTTTAAGGGGAACCCCCCTACGCCGAAAAGATGGCGTGGGGGTCCCCCCAGCATGCAGCCTGGCCGGTCAGGAAAGGGGGTGGGGATGAGCGAGCGCCCCCCCTTCTTTAATTGTGTCAGGCCACATGCCCTCAACATGGGGAGGTAGGTGCTTTGGGGCAGGGGGGCGCCCTGCGGCCCCAACCCCAAAACAACCTTGTCCCCATGTTGATGAGGACAGGGCCTCTTCAAGACAGCCGTTGGTTGTCGGGGTCTGCAGGCGGGGAGCTTATCGGAATCCGGGAGCCCCCTTTAATAAGGGGGCCCCCAGATCCCGGCCCCCCACCCTAGGTGAATGAGTATGGGGTACATCGTACCCCTACCCATTCACCTGGTGGGGAAAATTTTTAAGAAAAAACACACTACACAGGGTTTTTAAAGTAATTTATTAGTCAACTCCGTGGGGCGTTCTGCCGGGGGCTCCCGCTTTCTTCTTTTAAGCTTTTAAGCTCTTTTCCGAGTGGGGACCCGGGCTTCTTCGGCGTCTTATCTATTGTCTTCTGCCGGGGGGGGGGTCCCTGTCTTCACCGCCGCCTGGTTCTCTCCTGCTGGGGGGGCCCGCTTTCTTCTTTAGCTCTTTTATCCCCCCCCCTCGCCGGGCTTCTTCGACATCTTCTGCTGGGGGGGTAAAGACCGGGACCCCCCCCGGCAGAAGACAACAGAGAAGATGCCGAAAAAGCATGGGGCCCCCGCTCGTAAAAAAGCTTAAAAGAATAAAGCGGGGGCCTCGGCAGAACGCCCCCCGGAGCTGACTAATAAATTACTTTAAAAACCTTGTGTAGTGTGCTTTTTTACATTTTTTTCCCACTAGGTAAATGGGTAGGGGTACGATGTACCCCATACTCATTCACCTAGGGTGGGGGGCCGGGATCTGGGGGGCCCCCTTATTAAAGGGGGCTCCTGGATTCCGATAAGCTCCTTGCCCGCAGACCCCAACAACCAACGGCCAGGGTTGTTAGGAAGAGGCCCTGTCCTTATCAACATGGGGACAGGGTGCTTTGGGGTGGGGGGGAATGCAGCCTAGCATGGTTAAGGGGGGGGGGGCGCTCGCTCGCTGACCGGCCGGGCTGCATGCTCAGATATGGGTCTGGTATGGATTTTGGGGGGACCCCCACGCCGTTTTTTCGGCGTATGGGGGTTCCCCTTAAAATCCATAGAAGACCCAAGGGCCTGGTATGCTCTTGGAGGGGGAACCCATGCCGTTTTTTTATTTGAAATTTGGCATGGAGTTCCCCTCAGAATTCATACCAAACGCAGCTGACACAGTGTACTGCGGTTACCTGCAATTATGTGCTGATAGCTGCGGGACATCGCAGCTGGATGCATTCAGTTCTATTTTTTCTATTCGCACAAAACCACGGGTAACAAAACCACAGGTAACCGTAGTGTGTAAAGGGTGTCTTAGGAAAGCATTGTGTGCTTCTAGCTGTGGAAAAATCTGCAGCTAAAAGCACCATTCTATCCGTCCGTGTGAAAAGGGCCTAACAGAGGATGTCCAGATGTACATAAACAGACTGGTCCATGCTTTAGAGAGATGCACACAGACATACAACCAAATTAGGGGAGAGTAGATCGCACACAGATTATAGGATGAGGCCTACTACAAACATACTGTATACCAATTCATAGTGATTATACAGAAGAAGGAGCTCTATGGGTTAAGGATCCATGTCAAAATTGGTTTAAATGTGGCCTACAAATGCCAAATCATGTAGCATGTAGTGTGTGCTAGATGTAGGTTAGGATTTTTGTAGCATAGGTTTGTTAGTATAGGCAAATGTCCATCGGCCACCCGCGATCACTACACAGAATGCCAGAACAGAGATCTGTCAATGTAAATAAACAGATCCCGTTCTGACAGGGGAGTACAGTGTGATCGTCTGTTCCTAGAGATTAGGAACAGTGATCTCTCTGTACTCCCAGTCAGTCCCCTCCTCCCACAGTTAGAAACACCTCCCAGGGAACACATTTAACCCCTTGATCGCCCCCCTAGTGTTAAACCCTTAATCAGTTTGTTTTTATAGCTCTGATCGCTGTATAAATGTCAATGGTCCCAAAAAAGTGTCAAAAGTGTCCGATCTGTCTGCCGCAATATTGCAGTCCTGCTAAAAATCACTGATCATCGCCATTATTAGTAAAAAAAAAAAAAATGCCATAAATCTATCCCATAGTTTGTAGATGCTATAACTTTTGCGCAAACGAATCAATATACCCATATTGCGATTTTTTTTTTTACAAGAATACATATTGGCCTAAACTGAGGGAAAAAAATTATATATTTTTTGGGGATATTTAATATAGCGCAAAAAATAAAAACCGCAGAGGTGATCAAATACCACCAAAAGAAATCTCTATTTGCGGGAAAAAAAGGACGCCAATTTTGTTTGGGAGCCACGTAGCACGAAATGTCAGTTAAAGCGACACAGTGCCGAATCTCCAAAAGTGGCTTGGTCCTTTAGCTACAAAATGGCTCGGGGGAAAAGTGGTTAAACTCTGGAAAACTGTTTTGAAAAAATGCAGCTTAGGCAAGTTTTTTAAGCTTAATTTTCCCTCAGGATAAACAGTGTTTACAAGAAACCAGGCCTAAAGTAAAACGGCTGTTTTTTTGTTTGTTTTTTATTTATGTATGTTTGTCTATAGATTGATTAAAAAAAGAAAATATTTTTTGCAAGACAATATCGCTACAAGAAAGTCGTGTTTGTTCCCACAAAATAATATACAGTATTTGTTACTTTGTTATATTAAGTAATAATGATGAAGCAATCCCTGAAAAAAACAGGCCCATAGCAGAAGATATAAACATTGCTTTGACCCATCCGGGGTATACGGCTGCAGGAGCTGAAGTGGCTAAAGAAAACCCTTTCATGACTCATTGTTACATATCTCTACACTGACTAGTAAAATAAACACAGGCTGCATTGAATTGGGGCCTCCACATGGCAGCTAATTGATGTTGGGAGACCTTAGAGTTAAAGTAACATTCCAGCTTGGTATGTGACAATGCTCCCATAAATTACATGCAAGGTCAAAAGTGTAATGGGAACAGAAATGGGCATTCCACTGAACACAGGCTAAACTGGTTCACCAGCTTCTGAGGTGCGGACTTAATGCTGTGTCCACTTTTGATAGACATGGGAAATTTCTGTCCAGACAGATAATCTCATTACATGAGAGAAGAAACAGGCTGAGTGGAACATTTACAAGTGTACCTAATAATTAATGAAAATTACTATAATACATATAAGGCTATAAAAGCTTCTCTTCCTCTCTCTGATTCTCTCCTTTTCTGCTCTTTTCCTCACACTGAACTTATTGTAGAAAAGGATATGTCAACCTTCACCTAATAAAACAACACATTGGGGGTTATTTACGAAAGGCAAATCCACTTTGCACTACAAGTGCAAACTACAAGTGCAAAGTACAGTCGCTGTAAATCTAAGGGGTATATCTGAAATGAGCAATTATGTGCAAGCTAAAAATGCATTTTTTTTTATTTTCCTTTCCTGTCAGTCCAATTTGTAGCGCAAAGTAGATTTGCCTTTAGTAAATAACCCCCATGGAGTCGAAAATAGAAATTCAGGGAAACATTTTATATATATATATATATATATATATATATATATATATAGTACTGTGCAAATGTTTTAGGCAGGTGTGAAGAAATGCTGTAAAGAATGCTTTCAAAAATTTACAAGATGCAAAGTGAGCGAACAGAAGAAAAATCTTGATCAAATTAAAGGGGTTATAAAGTTTTTTGTTTTTTCACCTTAATGCATACTATGCATTAAGGTGAAAAAATACCTTGCACTCTCCGACCTCATTTTACTTACCTGAGCCCCGAATCTCCGTGGGCGCGATCCTGTGTCATTCTTTTCATGGCTGATTGGCTCCTCATTGGATAGATTGATAGCAGTGCAGCCATTGGCTCCCACTGCTGTCAATGAAATCCAGTGACGCGGCCGCCGTGGGCGGGGCAGAGTCATACACTATATGAGTGTATAACACAGGAGCGCGTTCGGGGGTCATACTTACCTCCACTGTGCAGTTCGTTTTGCACAGTGGAGGTTAGTATGACATGTTTGTTATTTAACCCCTTGGGATCTGCGCTATGGACAAAAGACGTCCACAGCGCGGCTCTCAAGTGCCGAGTGGACGTCTTTGGACGTCCTCTTGTTGTCATTCCCCATGCGCGCCGCTGGGGACGCTCAGCGGGGAAACAACGTGCCCGGCGCATTGCTGGGAAGACGATGTGTGTGCCTGGCAGCCGTGATGTCCGCCAGGTGCCCGCGATTGGCGGTGACAGCAGGGACGTGGAGCTCTGTGTGTAAACACAGAGCTCCACATCCTGTCAAGGAGAGAGGAGACCGATCTGTGTCCCTTGTACATAGGGACACAGCATCGGTCACCTCCCCCAGTCAGTCCCCTCCCCCCACACAGTTAGAACACACCCAGGATACACATTTAACCCCTTCCTCACCCCCTAGTGTTAACCCCCTCACTGCCAGTCACATTTTTACAGTAGTTAGTGCATTTTTATAGCACTGATCGCTGTATAAATGTGAACGGTCTCAAAATTGTGTCAAAAGTGTCCGATAGGTCCGCCGCAATATCGCAGTCCTGACAAAAAAATTAATAAATCGCAGATCGCTGCCAATACTAGTAAAAAAATCATAAATCTATCCCCTATTTTGTAGGCGCTATAACTTTTGCGCAAACCAATCTATATACGCTTATTGCGATTTTGTTCAACAAAATAATGTAGAAGAATACGTATCGGCCTAAACCGAGGGAAATTTATTTTTTTTTTTTTAAAAATTGGGATATTATTATAACAAAAAGTAAAAAATACTGTGTTTTTGTCAAAAATTTCTGTCTTTTTATGTTTATAGCGCAAAAAATAAAAAATAAAATGTATAGAGATGATCAAATACCACCAAAAGAAAGCTATCTTTGTGGGAAAAAAATGCTAAAAATTTAATTTGGATACAGTGTTATATGACCGTGCAATTGTCATTCAAAATGCGTCAGCGCTGAAAGCTGAAAATTGGTCTGGGCACAAAGGGGGTTTAAGTGCCCAGTAATGAAGTGGTTAAAAAAAAAATCAGAACCTTTAGTATCACTTTAATATTTTGAGTGACTACCCTTTGTCTTCAAACCAGCATCAATTCTTACACTTGCACAAAGTCGGGAATTTTGTAGGACTAAACACTTCAATACAGGGAACCTATACACCTTCCTGCCCAGATCAATTTTCAGCTTTCAGCGCTATTGCACTTTGAATGATAATTGCACGGTCATGCTACGCTGTACCCAACCACCATTTTTATAAATTTTTTCCCACAAATAGAGCTTTCTTTTGGTGGTATTTGGTGGTATTTCAAAATATTGTATGAAAGAAAGAGGCTTAGGTTTTTCCTACGGTGCCATTAAAGTCCACCTAAGCCTCTTTCTTTCATACAATATGAATATATAAAAATGTGGTTGGAGGGAAGCTTTAGAATGGCAAATATGGGCCAGATTCACATACAAATACGTTACGCTGCAACCTTAGTTTTACGCGATGCATCTCTACGGAAACGACGTAAATTTAGAGGGACGGGCAAAGCGGACGTTCGTGAATTGGCGTAACTAGTCATTTGAAAATTCTACGCCGACCGCAATGGAATCGCCACCTAGCGGCCAGCCTAGAATTGCAGCCTAAGATCCGACAGTGTAACACAGTTACACCTGTCGGATCTTAGGGCTATCTATGCGTAACTGATTCTATGAATCAGGCGCATAGATACGATAATCGTATCTCAGAGATACGACGGCGTATGAGGAGATACGCCGTCGTATCTCTTTTGTGAATCTGGCCCTATGTTTTTATTACAAATTATGTGAGCAGACTGCAGTTCCTCTTTAATGCAGCAGATGAAAGACATATCATGCTTACTTCCGTTCAAGATCCAGGTACACCCCTCTACTGTTTGGTTTTCCGAGTATTATTGGGAACATGAGTTGGGACCCCCTGACGAGGGGGATGTGAAACAACACGTGGTAGTGAGGAGATAGGGGTCGGGGGAGGGATCACGCCACTGGAAGGTTGTGGCGTGGTGTCCATCCTTAAATCGCCCTTGTTATTAAGGGAGAGCTTTTTCTGCCATAAGAACACAAGACCTGATTTGTAATCATCACTGTCCCTGATAAACTTCTTTTTCTTTTTGGCTTTCTGTTCCTTCTCCTCCTTATCCAGTGTTTTAAGCAAATTAGTGGAGTGGGTGTTATACTCATCACCGTTTTTAAACGGCGTAAGAAGATCTTTAACAAGCTTAATTTCGTCATCCAATCTAGCCAACTTATCTACCCTCCTTTTCAGGAGGAATCGCAAAAAAGCTACCCCTGACTCATTAAAATAGTTGTACCAACCAACAAGGTCGGTGTCACCCTGATGGGGAGACACTTCCCATCTTAGACTTCTTGGTACCATAGACCCCTTAATGTAAGTCTCTAGAAAAGCGACATCCCATTGGGTGTGTATTTCAGCTACCAATAGGTTTTTAAGTCGCAAAAACAGACCCCCTACATCAGTACCTGGGGTTATGGGGGTAGAGTCAACTGCAGCTTCTTTTCTCCATTTTATTATGGATGTTTTTGACTTTCGTTCCAAACGAGTAGTTAATTTAGAAGGGCTTTTTGACTCTACCCCCATAACCCCAGGTACTGATGTAGGGGGTCTGTTTTTGCGACTTAAAAACCTATTGGTAGCTGAAATACACACCCAATGGGATGTCGCTTTTCTAGAGACTTACATTAAGGGGTCTATGGTACCAAGAAGTCTAAGATGGGTAATGGGTAGTAATCTTGGGTAGTAATCTTGTTCGTGAAATATCCAGGCAGGAAATGGCGTGGATCCATAGGGTTAAAACCTATACGCCATATGGGCTGAATATCGACACAGATATTAATGCCTTTATAAACAACTCCTAGACTCACTCACTTAGTCCATATTGTGCCATCACGTGTCATCTTACTCAGTTCATATTATGCTATCACGTGTCATCTAGAAGTATATGGTTTTTCTAAATATTGTTTAAATAATGTTTTTATTAAGGTTTTTATGTTCTATACTATGGAGTTGACTGCCCTTTACAAACATGAGGTTCTGTGTATTTGAATGTTAACATATCAGAATCTACCTACAGGGCTCTCACTTTTGTCTAATTGCAATATGTCAGACATTAATCTGCTGTGAACAAGATATGTATCCCAGTTTATCATCTACATTGGGACTCAGCTTTTTTGATTGTTCCAGGTTCCATTTTTCTATTTTTATATTCGGGGGTTGCTGGTATTTTTAAATTCCATTTTTATCAGTGTGGATTTTTTATGCCTACTTCGATTTTTTATTTTTAATTCTTAATTTTATTCTAATGAGCACTACCCATGCTAGTTGCAAATAGATGAGTATCGCTATTGGATCACTCCGCAGCACTCAGTTGTTTGCTATGTCCGGTCTCTGGAGCGTTCATCCAGCCTTCTCCCAACGGAGCCGTGTAATTGGGTGTAATATGACCAATTGATCGGCACGTCTGGGTTTGGTTTGTACCAAAACGAGACTTGACTAGCATTTACATACAGAATGCTTGTTTTCAATCTGCATTGCTACGTAGGGCTCCTCCGTATGGTCACAGCATCACGCCGCTGACGTGTCACGTGATCGCGAGTGACCACGTGACGCGGAAGTGATCCCTGCGTTCCAATTACGAATCTATTGAATGTGTTTCCCGCAGCTGTTTTTTGCTTTACGCTGCGGGATTCTATTTGTTTTTAATGCACGCCGACTTGTGAGTAACATATGACAACATTAACGCTATTAATAGCGTTTTTTGGCATTCGTCCCGCTAGCGCATGCGCACTATCACTGGTTTTGCTTCCAGGATGAGGCTTGGTTCACCCAATCATGCGCAGGCGCGGCTGATGACGTTAGTTCCTCCCATATCGGCGTTTTGCTATTTTAAGGGGGGTGATTCGGTGTGTTGCCCGTGCCCCAGAGGAAGCGATTTGTCGCGAAACCAGGTCGGGCGGAACGTGCATCCACATCGGTATCACCCCCCGTTGACTGCACTTATTCCACACCATTGATGGGTTGTCTGGTCTGCTTCCGGCCGGAGCTCCAACTTGACAAGCCTTTCAAACACTGCTAATCTGTAAGTGTTTTTGTCTTTACCTTTAAATAAAACAATTTTTTACGGATTTACACTATTGTGGCCCCCTATGTTTTTTATGTGGTATGGTCATCGTATCCTCCAACACGGGAGCGTAACAGAGATCGACATCCGGATTGTCCATACAGGCCTTTACTCTCCAGAGTATAAATCTTCATGCTACCTGGGGTCTTCTTTTAACTAAGAGACCACCGGGAATCTGGTAAGCAGATTAATTTCTCGTTTGGTGGAGGTTTCTTTTTATCGGATTGTCACTTATCATCATGGATTTTTCTTTTCTTATTCACTGGTGAAAGGACGTATTGCTTTTATCAAGGACTTTTTTTGATATTTTGTTGTTCATTTAAATTCCTCACATTACTCACGGACAATTAATTTTATTCGTTTTTGGGTATTTTCATATTATGTGTAGGGCATCTTGTTTTTTCCTTGCGTTGGCATGCCTTGAAAAAAAATGTGACAACACACCTGGTGTGAATGGACCCTGCTGAGGTCAGTGGGTATTAAAGTGGAGGTTCACCCGGAAATGACAATTTTTAAGATTAGATTGAGGCTCATTTTGTGAAGGGGAATCAGGTATTTTTTTTTTAATCAATGCCGTACTTACCGTTTTAGAGATACATCTTCTCCGCCGCTTCCGGGTATGGGCTGTGGGACTGGGCGTTCCTTCTTGATTGACAGTCTTCCGACAGGCTTCCGACGGTCAATTCTATCGCGTCACGATTTTCCGAAAGTAGCCAAACGTCGGTACGCAGGCACCGTATAGAGCCGCACCGACGTTCGGCTTCTTTCGGCTACTCATGACGCGATAGATGCGACCGTCGGAAGCCTGTCGGAAGACTCTGTCAAGAAGGAACGCCCAGTCCCGAAGACCAGACCCAGAAGCAGCGGAGAAGATCGCTCTCTAAAACAGTAAGTACTGCTTCGTTTTTAAAAAAACTACCCGATTCCCCTTGACAAAATGAGCATGAATCTAATCTTAAAAATTATTTTTAGGGTGAACTCCCGCTTTAAGATAGATTTTTGTAAGGGGTGACCCATCGGTAGAAAACTAAAATTTTAAAACTTTTTATCAGGGTCATTTGGGTAGTTTCTGTAGTCATTATGATCTAAAAAGAGTAAACACAGTTGATTGATAATAAATGGCTCCAACCAAATACTAACCACGAGTGAAAGAAAAGTTTTTTGTGTTATGATTCATATTCTCTGAAAAATGGCCAAGAAATCATAAATTCTGACAGGGTATGTAAACTTATTAACACAACTGTAAATTGATGTGTTGTGAGAAATGTGTTTCATCTATTTTGAACTGAACATTTTTTTGGGGGGGTTTTAGCATTTCTATTTTCCCATTGTAATTTTTGAAACTATCATACACAATATGCATGCATAACCTGTATACTGTGAAAGTATGCTTTTTGCTGAATTTATAGGACTATTGAAATTATAGACGCATTTCTTATTTCTTGTTATAGCTTTTTTTATTTTCCCTAAAGGGAAACTCTTTGATTTTTAAGAAACCATTACCCTCATTAAAGCGCTTGTTAACCCCAAACAAAAAACGATCACGGCCCCTCCCACAGAAGACATCTATCAGAGCTGGAAAGTGACCGCGAGTGATGAGACTGGCCGGTAGACAGCTAATACAGTATTTAGAACACTCGTTTTTAAATATAACATACACATTGTGCTATGCCAGCCTCTAATAGAGGGACTGGCATAGAGTTAAATGCATGCCTTAACAAACACTTTAATGGTGATACCCCAGCAATCAACCCTGATTGATTTGTCCACAATTTCACCAATTGAATTTTTTTGTCAGTATATATTTTTTTAATATTTCTACTATCTTTGCTGGTGGCAGTGAGCATAGTGGCACAAATGAAAACACAAACTGGTATTCCAATACACATCTAACATCTAGAAGCAAGGTTAGCCCTAGGCTACAAATGGGGACAGTCGCTCAAACCACCAAAAATGATATTTCGATTAACCCATTTTATATTATTACTGTAATGCAGTCAGGCTGGGCAATTGGTAATAAATGTGGGCTACTTTTTTATTATTTAACACTACTATTTTCAGCAGCCCCGTGCTAGCAGTATGCTAGAAAGCCTCAACACAGAGCCCAGTAGTTCTAGGTCTCCAGCAAGTCAATACACCCCCTGTCCAGTGCTCCAATAATCATTGCTGTTTAGGGAGTGCAACCACTGTTGGTTGGAGCACTGTGCAGGGGCACGTTGGACCACTGGTTGCTCTGTGGATGCTGAACAGAGGTCTGGCTGCCTATCCTTGCTATAACAAATAGTTGTGTTCATTTTTTTTTTAAAAGAAGCCCATATCTACCATGTTTCCTCGAAAATAAGACCTACCCCGAAAATAAGATCTAGCACTATTTTCGAGGAGGGCTGCAATATAAGCCCTACCCCAAAAATAAGTTGTATTGCAGCAGCACCTTTTGCATTATATGATCCTTTTACTGGTATGTTCATACTTGGGATTCAGCCCTAACCTGAAAATAAGCCCTAGTGTGTTTTTGGTGTGCAAAATTAATATAAGACTGTGCTTATTTTGGGGGGAAACACGGTATTACTGTTTATACAGTCTGATTTTATAACAGTATTGATATAGAAAAGTCCAAATATGAATGTTTATGAAATCAGACACTTAATTCTGTCCATATTTCTTGGGAATAAAACTTTAGAAAATCCTTTGCAAACAATCAATCCTGTCGACTATTCCATGATCAGTAATCTTGAGAGTATCTGCATAGGTTTGAGGGGGGGGGGGGCTCCCAGACGTGCAGTTTAAATAAATTCCTGCTGTGATTTGTTATAGGCTGGATTGGGTGATGATCATCTATTTCATATCTATTGTACCACTAAATAACAGAGTAGACAGGCCTTTCTAAAGACTTGTGACTGTGTTACCTTTTTAACTGGGGAATTTTGTTTTTACTTTTTACAAATTTTCTCGTTATAACTTTATGTTTACATACATATAGTATACAGTGGTCCATTCCTCCTAAATATCCAAACACATTTTTTCTTGGGTGAAAAGGCAAGTATCTGAATTAAAAAGAATTGTGAGATTGCTGCTGAATATATTACTGAACTTTGATAACATTATGTACTTACACAGTCAGATTAGGAGGACCTACAAATCTCACCACTTTAACCAGCATGTCATGTAATACAATAAGATTAATTGGTGGAATGGTAAGTGTGGCTTATTCAAATCCTAAAACTGCCTCTGACACTTCCACAAAATCATTACAGGACTAACCTGACTATGACGCTAAAAGGCTCATTGAAGATGACAGAATTTGTTGAAATTTTACAAAGTATGGGAAACCTGTAGCAACTGGGTAATTTTATACAGTGATATTTTTGTATAGTGGAGCATTGCATAATATCTATCTATATCTATCTAAAACCAAGCTCATAATATTTCCTCCCTTGACTTCTCTCTCAAGATCAATGGCACAACTATCAGTTAATCACCACCTCAGGGTGCTAGGGGTAACCCTGGACTCTGAACTGTCCTTTCAGGCCCACATCCAATCCCTGTCCAAATCATGCTGCTCCAACCTTCGCAACATCTCCATAATACGCCCCTTTTTAACCAATGACACCACAAAGCTTTGAATTCACTCCCTGTTATCTCTCGCCTCAACTATTACAATTTCCTGCTCATTAAATATCCTCTATATAGGCTATGCCCACTTCAGTCCTTCATGCTGCCATACTCATCCACCTTGCAAATCGTTCATTTGCTAGTACCCATCTATACCAATCCCTCCCCTGGCTTCCACTCTCCCATCCTTTGGAACTCCCTACCCCAATCTGGCAGACTATCTCCTAATCTATCCACCTTTAGACGATCCTTGAAAACCTTTCTCTTTAGCAAAGCCTATCCTGCTTCTAATTAATACACTGTGGGCTAGATTCAGGTAGCCAGGCGCATTGTTATGGCGGCGTAGCGTATCGTATTTACGCTACGCCGCCGTAAATCAGAGAGGCAAGTGCTGTATTCACAAAGCACTTGCCTCCTAAGTTACGGCGGCGTAGTGTAAATGGGGCCGGCGTAAGTGCGCCTAATTCAAATGAGGATGAGGGGGCGTGTTTTATGTAAATGGGTGGTGACCCGACGTGATTGACGTTTTTTACGAACGGCGTATGCGCCGTCCGTGTACATATCCCAGTGTGCATTGCTCCAAAGTACGCCGCAAGGACGTATTGGTTTCGACGTGAACGTAAATTACGTCCAGGCCTATTCGCGAACGACTTACGCAAACGACCTAAAAAAAAATTAAAAATTTGACGCGGGAACGACGTCCATACTTAACATTGCGTACGCCTCATGCAGGAGCAACGTAACACCGGAAAGCCTTATGCAAACAACGTAAAAAAATTCCGCCGGGCGCACGTACGTTTGTGAATCGGCGTATCTAGGTCATTTGCATATTCTACGCCAAAAACGACCGAAGCGCCACCTAGCGGCCAGCGTAAATATGCACCCTAAGATACAACGGTGTAAAAGACTTACGCCAGTCGGATCTTAGGCTAATTTCGGCGTATCTTGCTTTCTGAATACAGAAAGAAGATACGCCGGCGCAGCTTTGAATTTACGCGGCGTATCTATAGATAAGCCGGCGTAAATCCTTGCCCTATGTTTTTACTTTCTCCATCAGCTCATCCTCCACAGTTATTACCTATTGTATCACTTGACCCTCCTGAGATTGTAAGCTCTAAAGAACAAGGCCCTCTAAATCCTCTTGTACCAAATTGTAATGTAACTGTACTGTCAGCCTTTGTTTTGTAAAGTGCTGAGCAAACTGTTGGCGCTATATAAATACTGTATTATAATAATAATAATACGATTTTCAAACTACACAAATAGGACATATAATGTGTCTGGTCCTTTATATAAGATAGATATTCATTCTTCATATCTAATCTGTCAATTCCCTTATTTTAGGATCTTGGAGGCAGAGCACACTTTTGCTTTGTTTATTTGTCCATTATATTGCATTTTTTCTAACACTTTACGTTGTGATTTACATAGATTAACTAAGGAAAAAATAGTAAAGTTCTCTTCTGAAGTGTGCAAATATAAACCAGTATCTATATTTATGCTACACAAAAAGACATAAATAATACCTATAACAAGCCATGTGCGTTCATATATATTACATATGCAAATAAATGTGCTTCCACACTATGGGCTAGATTCAGAGAGAGTTGCGCCGTCGTAAATTTAAGCGTATTCTGGAAACCAGATACGCTTAAATTAGGCTAAGATACGAGTGGCGTACGTCTCCTACGCCATTGTATTTTAGGGTGCAATATTTATGCTGGCCGCTAGGTGGCGCTTCCGTTGAGTTCGGCGTAGAATATGTAAATGACTAGATACGCCGATTCACGAACGTACGCTTGCCCGTCGCAATAAAGATACGCCGTTTCCGTAAGAGATACGCCATGTAAAGATAAAGCTGCTCCCTAGGTGGCGTAGCCAATGTTACGTATGGCCGTCGTTCCTGAGTCGAAATGTGAAAATTTTACGTCGTTTGCGTAAGTCGTCCGTGAATGGGGCTGGACGTAATTTACGTTCACGTCGAAACCAATACATCCAATACATCCTATATACTATACGCTACGCCACCGTAACAATGCGCAAATCTACATGTAACTAGCCCTATATCTTATGTGGACCAAATAATAATAAAATATTAATTCCAATATATCAGTGTCCTAATATCCACAGAATATATATGTGACCAGTCCACAGAAGATCTAGTAGATTAATAATCGTATGGTCAGAATTAAAATCTTTACCGTGCCTCAAGTATTCTCAGTCCACTCAATATGCGCCTCAATACCACCACTGTGCACTAATTGGTGTACCCTCACCTTCCAAGTTGGACCCACTATTATAAAGAGGAGGTCACATAATGCTTGGATGTATCTTATTTGCTCTCCAGGTACTCCTCTCAGTATTGCTGTTAATTACTTTTTCACCAGAAAGCTCTCTGTCCCAAGATACTCAAAGTAGAGGTAGAAGAAAACTTTATAGTGAAAAACCGATTGGTAACTTTTGTTTAAAAAATAAAATTGCACTTACAAGGTTGGATAACCACTTCAGGCCAGAAAGATGTTACCCCCTTAATGACCCAAGCATTTTTTGCGATACGGCACTGGGTTGCTTTAACTGACAATTGGGTGGTCGTGCAATGTTGTACTCAAACAAAATTGACGTCCTTTTATTCCCACAAATAGAGCTTTCTTTTGGTGGTATGTGATCACCTCTGCGGTATTAATTTTTTGCACTATAAACAAAAAAGAGCAAAAGTTTTGGGGAAAAAAAGCTATATTTTTAACTATTTTTAACGTTTTTATCCCCAAAAACTATATTAAAAAAGAACGAATTTCTTCCTCAGTTTAGGCCGATATATATTCTTCTACATATTGTTGGTAAAAAAATCGCAATAAGCATATATTGATTGGTTTGCGCAAAAGTTATAACGTCCACAAAATAGGGGATAGATTTATGGCCTTTTTATTATTATTATTTTTTTACTACAAATGGCAGTGATCTTCCACTTTTGACACTATTTTGGCTAAAAATAGCCACTGATTACTGTATAAAGGTCACTGGCAGGGCAGGGGTTAACACTGGGGGTGATCAATGGGTTAACTATGTATTCCCTAGTGTGTGTTCTAACTGTGGGGGGGGGGTGGGCTCACTAGAACATGACAGAGATCACTTCTCCCGGGACCAGAAGATCTCTGTCATGTCACTAGGCAGAACAGGGAAATGCCTTGTTTGCATAGGCACTTCCCAGTTCTGCCTCTCCTCGCCCGCTACCCGGCTTCAACGAAGGGATGTACGGCCAGCCCAGCCCTGCCATTGTGCTAACGTACATCGGCGTGCGGCGGTCAGCAAAGGGTTAAAGTTGTAGTAAACTTGGGCATGAATATTCTAGCCACTAGAATGAATAACACATGTTAATACACACATCAACAGACGCAAATACACACCAAAATTAGCATTTTTTTTATGCTGGACTTTTCTGCCAGCTTCTGGAAGAAATATCCAGCCTAAATGGGATTATTTTATTTTGCCTGTGTGCAAGCATCCTTAAAGTGGAATTCCAGGATAAAGCTAACCAATCTTAAAAATGCTCCCTACCCCCTCCTAACACCTATTCTAACTTATCTGTGTAAGAATGGTCTGTATACTTACTTATTTTCAGGGCAGTCTGGTCCAGTCACATGATCTCCCCTGTGTCAGCCAGCCCTGGCTGCAGGGGAAAGGAGGGGCTCTCAACAAAGTCCGGTAAAGCCTGAGCATTGACATTAGCCATAGACTTTAATGGCCCATCCGTTGTTGGTGCTCCCTTATCTTCCCTGCAGCTGCTGCCGGCTGACACAGGGGAGCCAAGTCATGTGCCCGGACTGGAGCAACCTGAAAATAGATAAGTGGCACCTCACCCTGTGGTCATTGTGACATTTGTAAATATGTTTCAAACAAAGAAAGGTTCAAATTACCCAATGGTAATTGGCATTCTACCAAGACTTTGGTCACTTGCCAAACCACAGGAGTAATATATTTAACCCAATGCATTTGTGGATGCTTTTATGTGGGAAAAACCAAACGCTGTTTCTTTAAGAGAATTAGGGACCACATCAAACCAATTCTCAAAAAGAAAGTTGTCACAGCAGTGAGCCTACATGTAGCTACCCATCATGAGTTTGACCCCAATGTAATCTCATTTTTGGCTCTGGACCACATCCCCCCAGATTCAAGGGGAGGTAGTGTGGATTCAGCCTTGCTGCAACTTGAAGCCAGATGGATTTATAATCTAAAGGCGACTCAATATCCAGGCTTTAATGAAAATCTAAGTTTCAAAACTTTTCTCTAGGATAGTGTTCAATGTCTATCTTTATCTTTAATACCTTGTTCAGTCATTCCCTATTCCCTATTCCCTGTCTTCAGCACTAGTGGGTTTATCCATGTTTAGGCTGTCATTCTCCCATTGTTTGTATATTGGTTCATTTATTTACATATTCATATATTTTCAAACACCCCCTTTCCTGCCCCTCCCCCTCTCCCCCTAGCTCTATCTTGTTCATTGTCTGGATACCCCGGAATTACCAGGTGGTATTCACTTGGCATTAGTAAATAGTTTTTCCAATTGTTAAATGCACTATTTTATTGTAGACTCAATTGTTACACTGCTGAGCCGCAACATTGCCTGTGCTAAATTGAAATCCAAGAAGCCATATCGGCCCTGCCAAGGTTATCATTGTGAACTACAGAACAAAACCCCATTATCAAGATGAGGAGAGGATGAAAGCACCGTACGCACGATCGGAATTTCCGATGGAAAAAGTCCGACTGACTTTTTCCATCAGAAATTCTGACGTTTGTATGCCCCATTGGAGTAATTCCATCGGAAATTCTGATTAATTCCATCGGAGTTTACATAGAAAACATGTTATAGAATTGTTAGAGAACTGTGGGTATAGAATTGGGTATATGTGATTGTACGATATTATTATTATTTTGTTTCTTTTGGTTGAACTTGATGTCTTTTTTCAACCTGACTAACTATGTAACTATGTAACTATGTTCTATTTTACTCCAATGGAATTCCGTCAGAATTCCAATGTGAATTTGGTCGGACAAAGGTCCGATCATGTGTACAGGGCAGAAGTCTTCTGTAGTCCAAATCTGAAGTGAGCAGCCAATGGTGACAGTGCTGCTCCTTCATACAGTGCAGTTGGTGAGCATTGTCATCCTAGAACAGGAAGATCATTACTGGTAGCATCACCAAGTGTAAATAAAGAGAAAAGGCCTGAAAATGTTTAATTATTTTACCAGCACATCTAAGAACCAGTAAGCTGAAACATATTACATTTTTGTTGAGGTGTTTAGATACACTTTAAAAGAATTATGATTATTATAAAATGTAGGAAGATTGCAAAGATAAGTATAGAAAATGTTATCAAAAGCATTATTGTTGATATTATTATTATATAGGATTTATATAGCGCCAACAGTTTGTTGGGCAGTTTACAATGTATGGGGGGGGGGGGGGGGGGGGGGAGTACAATTACAATACAGTTCAATACAGAAGGAATGGGAGGGACCTGCTCATGGAGCTTACAATCTAAAGGCATTAGCATCTGCTATTTAGCATACAATGTGCATAAAAAGTACTGTCAATGATAACATTCTGAATGTACTATATTGTTATTTTCATTGATTTACTGCACAGTGTGAAACAGTGATTGGTCCCTGTGCATTTTGAATATAGTAATACACTGTATACTGTAACTGTTTGCCCATTACTCTTTTAAAAAATAGTATCAGCTGTAAAATGTAAAACAAAATATACAGCATATTTCATTTTTCTGTATAGCTGCAATAAGAGCAATTTGATCATGCAAAACAATTAACATTTAGAATACAATATATAATTCATTAATAAGTCTTTGTTGACTTTTAATTATATGAAGAGATAAGTAAACTGATATAATCCGCTTTTTTTTCTATTTTGAACAATGGGATGTTGTTTTAGCAGAATGACAAGAAAAATGTATCCCTATAACAGATTAACATTCCTTAGTGAAATAAATGTCACCACTGCTATGGAAGTATTGAATACTAAGTCCAAAACAAGTCGCAGAGCCAAGAGGGCTTCTTGGGATACATCCGTGAGGCTCCAAAAGTTAGATTGAAAGATTGTCTCGGTGACCTGTAGAAATCCAGGAGTACCTTGTACTGCAAGTAGCAAGTTATTTTTGTGGAGTGTAATTAATTTCAATGGTCATTCTGTACAGTATAAATGGGGTCATTGGTTCATGCTAGAGTGCTCCTGATAGATAAGAAAAGGAAAGAAAAGCATCAGGCTGTCTATGTATGTGTATATACAGTGCCTTGAAAAAGTATTCACACCAATTGACATTTTTTCACATTTTGACATGTTATAAACAAAAAATTAATTGTATGTTATTTGGTATTTTATGTGATAGACCAATTAAACGTGGCACATAATTGTGAAGTGGAAGGAAAATGATAAATGGTTTTCAAAATGTTTTACAAATAAATATGTGAAAGTGTGGCCTGCATTTGTATTCAGCGCCCTTTACTCTGATACTTAAATCTAGTGAAACCGATTGCCTTCAGAAGTCACCTAATTAGTAAATAGAGTCCACCTGTGTGTAATTTAATCTCAGTATAAATACAGGTGTTCTGTGAAACCCTCAGAGGTTTGTTAGAGACGTTGTGGAGAAGTTTAAAGCAGGGTTAGGTTATAAAAATATTTCTTAAGCTTTGAACATCTCATGGAGCACTGTTCAATCCATCATCTGAAAATGGAAAGAGTATGGCACAATTGCAAACCTCTCAAGACATGGCCGTCCACCTAAACTGACAGACTAGGCAGGGAGAGCATTAATAAGAGAAGATGCCAAGATGCCCATGGTAACTCTGGAGGAGCTGCAGAGATTCACAGCTCAGGTGGGAGAATCTGTCCACAGGACGACTATTAGTCATGCACTCCACAAATCTGGCCTTTATTGAAGAGTGCCAAGAAGAAAGCCCTTGTTGATAGAAAGTTTGCAGTTTGCGAGAAGCCATGTGGGGGACACAGCAAACATGTGGAAGAAGGTGCTCTGGTCAGATGAAATAAAAATTTAACTTTTTGGCCTAAATGCAAAACTAACATTGCACATCACCCAGAACACACAATCCCCACCGTGAAACATGGTGGTGATAGCAACATGTTGTAGGGATAATGTTCTTCAGCAGGGACAGAAAAGCTGGTTAGAGTTGATGGGAAGATGGATGGAGCCAAATACAGGGAAATCTTAGAAGAAAACCTGTTAGAGTCTGCAAAAGACTTGAGAGTAGGATGGAGGTTCACCTTCCAGCAGGACAACGACCCTAAGCATACAGCCAAAGCTACAATGGAATGATTTAGATCAAAGCATATTCATGCGTTAGCATGGCCCAGTCAAAGTCCAGACCTAAATCCCATTGAGAATCTGTGGCAAGACTTGAAAAATGCTGTTCACAGATGCTATTTATCCAATCTGACAGAGCTTGAGCTATTTTGCAAAAAAAAGAATGTGCAGAAATGTTACACTCTAGGGGCCATATTCTGAGAGAAGTTACGATGGAGTATCTCAGGATACTCCATCGTATCTCTCTTTTTTGGCCCGTGTATCTATGCGACTGATTCTTAGAATCATTTTCGCATAGATACACTTAAGATCCGCCATGTGTAAGTCACTTACACTGTCGGATCTTAAATGTAATTACGCCGCCCACCGCTAGATGGCATTTACGTGAAGGTCTCATTTGTTTATGCAAATGAGCCTGCTACGCCGATTACCGAACGATTTCGCGTCGCGTACCCGTCGCTAACGTCGTTTGCGTAAGCGGAAACTTACTCCTGCTATATGAGGAGTAAGTTTCCGCATGTACCACGTAGGCCATGTTACGGATAGCGTCGGGTCCGCGTCGTGTTTTTCCGTTGGCTACGTCGTTTCCCTAAGTCGTTCTTGAATACGACTTTACGTCAATGACGCACACGTCGGCGTCATTGACGTTTTCCGCTGAGAACTGGAGCATGTGCACTGGGCTTTTTTAAGCCCGGCGCATGCGCAGTTACTTAGAATCGGGGGCGCGCTTAATTTGAATAGAAGCCGCCCCCTTGAAGATACGCGTGGCTACGCCGGCCCATTTACACTCCGCCGCCCCAAACTACAGAGCAAGTGTTTGGGGAATACAGCACTTGCTCCTGTAGTTTGGGGCGGCGGAGTGTAAATGCCTTACGCGCCGCCCGCGGACATTTAGAGAGAATATGGGCCTAGATGTGCAAAGCTGGTAGAGACAACCACAAAAAGACTTGCAGCTGTAATTGCAGTGAAAGGTGGTTCTACATCTATCCTTTACGTAGATCCATATATTTGAACTGGTATGTGCATTATATTATCTAATTATTTAATAATTTGGATAATATTAAGAGGTTTATAGATTCCTTAATATATGAGGTAATCTTTAAAAAAAAAAAATCTAAATTATTATTTTAAATATTTTTATTCTTTTTACTTATTTGTATTTCCTTTCTCATTTGGATGATACTATGCCTATAGAAGTACTGAATGACGAAAAGAGGTAGTAAAAAGGGAATATTCGATATTAAATGTATTTTAATGTTTACATTTATATATGTCTTTGATGTATCTCCCGCTATTTTTATTTTATTGTAATTTCTTCTTGTTTTAAAAATAAACTTAAACTTGAATGAAAAAAAAAGAAAGGTGGTTCTACAAAGTATTGACTCGGGGGGGGCTAAATACAAATGCATGCCACACTTTTCACATATTTATTTGTAAAAAACATTGAAAACTATTTATAATTGTCCTTTCACTTTACAATTATGTGCCACTTTGTGTTGGTCTATCACATAAAACCCCGATAAAATACATTTACGTTTTTGGTTGTAACATGACAAAATCTAGAACATTTCAAGGGGTATGAATACTTTTTGCACGTACTGTAGAAGCTTTAATGTTCCAAATACCATAAACTTGTGTGACTGGAGATAACAAGGACAACAAATCTGTTAAAAATAAAACTTCAGGGGCAGGCATATGTGCTGCATCATGTGTAATACTGTAAAGTCTTATGATTTTTATACATTTGCAATACTACACAGCTAGGTAGGTAGGGGACACGTGTAGATCCCAATTAAGCATTTAGCATTCCAGCTTCTTTTGTCACCTCTGCTTTTTTGACTTCCTCATTGGGCTATGAATGAGTAGGTCAAAATTACAAATCCTTCTGTAGGTAAATAAATATGCATTTTACTCATGTCTCTAGTCCATTATCTAGGGCTTTACTTTAAAATCTGTGGTCTTGTTGGCCCTGGATCATGTTATTGTCTTTATCTAAAAATAACTTATCCATGGCCACTACACATTCAAAGTTCTCACAGTTTTGATTTTGTATAAAATCAACTGGCAACTGTTCTGCCTGGTTTGTTTTTACCAGAGTAAAATACTATGCAAATACTACAATTGCTACTAAAGTGTGGTGTTTCTCATTGGATCTCTAATGTCTTGTACATACGATCAAAATTTCCGATGAAAAAAGTCAGACAGGATTTTTGTTCTTTTTTTTTCAGAAGAAAAATTCCGCAAATTCCGATCGTCTGTGTGAAACTCCGACAGAGAAAAAACCATGCATGCTCAGAATCAAGAATCAAGTCGACGCATGCTCGGAAGCATTGAACTTCATTTTTCTCGGCTCTTGATAGTGTTATACGTCACCACGTTTTGGACTGTCGGAATTTGGTGTGACCGCCTGGATTTTTGAAGAAAATCAAAGCATCTGTTGGGGTCTATAAGGAAAATAATTTGGATTGTAAGAGGAAACCAATGCACCTGTTGGATCGTTGGAGGAAACCACAGATCCTGTTGGAACGTAGGAGGAAACCAGTGTACCTGTTGGATTGTGGGAGGAAACCACCGTGTCCCTTGGATTGCAGGAGTAAACCATTTCTCCTGTTGGATTGTGGGAGGAAACCACTGTGTCCCTTGGATTGCAGGAGTAAACAATTTCACCTGTTGGATTTTGGGAGAAAACCACTGTGTCCCTTGGATTGCGGGAGTAAACTATTTCACCTGTTGGATTGTGGGAGGAAACCAAGGATCCTGTTGGATTGTAGCCGGAAAACAGTGCACCTGTTGGATTGTGGGAGAAAACCACTGCATCTGTTGGAATGTAAAGCCTCATACACACGATCGGACTTCCATCGGACAAATGCGTGGATTTTTGTCCAAAGTGCATTGGCCGTGAACTTGTTCTGCATACAAACGGCAAAACTTTTCCGCCAACATATACAAAACTACGTCGTTTTCTGCTCTTTATCGCCACCCTTTGGGCAACTTCTGCTAAATTTTGTCTGATGGTTAGCATTGGTTCGGAGCATGCGTGTTTGTACTTTGGATTTTAGTCCATTTGTGTACACACGATCGGATAATCCAACTGAACACATTTGTTCTCAGACAATTTGAGAGCATGAACATCCAAAATTTGTTGTCTGAAATTCCGACAACAGTTGTCTGATGGAGCATACAACCGGTCGGATAATCCACCAAAACTCATCCATCAGACAATTGGACGAGGGATTCTGTTGGGTAGTGGGAGGAAACCAGTGGAACTGTTGAATTGTGGGAAGAAACCAGAGATCTTTTTGGACCATGGGAGGAAATCAGAGCACCTGTTGGATTGTGGAAGGAAATCAGAGCCAATTTTGATTGTGGGAGGGTATTATATACAAATCCCAGGTGCTGCAATGCAAAATTCTTACAATTTAGCAAAAGTGTTTCCCTTTAATGTTATGTCCCAGACTTGTTTTAATGTACCACATGCTATAAAGTCATGATGCTCAATTTCATTCTAATCTTTAGGTCTGTTTATTATGGCATTCTCGGCAACATTTTTCAAAGGTATGATACCTGAAAGCAGCAACAATATATACTGCAAACTTAAAGCCCATCTCTGGGCAAAACTGAACAATGAAGTGGGGCTTAAGCCGGTCTTAGATGGAGTGATTCTCTTTCCCACAACCATGGGTTGATGGGGGAATCCCTCCTGCAGAGCCATTGTGCTCTTCTGACACGGTTAGTGAGAGCCCTATGAAAATCAGACAGGCTGGTTGTACACATATTGATCAATTGATCAACTTGAGTACAATTAGGATGTCCATACATAGTTCGAATCTCGGCCGATTGAGCTGGGACTCAAACCCTCTATGGCGGGCTTTAGATGGGAGTCTGTTTTGTAAAACGTATAACATTTCTGTGCATGTCAAGATAACACAAGTCCAGTAATGTATCATTAAGGGTTGGAGAGCCTGCAATTGGTGTTCACCCTGATATTTTGTCTCAAGTCAATAGGAACTGATAGCCGATGCATAAGTCTCCACAGGAATGTTTACATTTAGGAAGAAGGATGAGGAGACAGGACATGTTCATATCTTAACACTTGGATTTCTGTGTTATTCTTACATTGACTTGGGTGGGGGTCGAAATGAACATTTTATTTCATTTTCCTCCAAGTTACTGGTGTATAATAGGTGTTAAATTAAATCTGAACTCTGGGCGCAAATTTTTTTTTAAATATATTTCTAGACCCAGATGATACCACATTGTGTGCACAAAATGCATTTTCAAACCCAAGTATTACCTTGTAGAAGATCTTATAACCGTGCTGTAAATAGCCTGTGCAGAGGACTGAGCTGTGGAACCAATATTACAGGCTGCCTGTAATATTGGGAGGAGGGGGCAGAGACAAGACCAGTCTCCAGGGATGCTGTTAAAAATCACAGGGCCCCGTACAGCCTACCTTAAAAATCATAGCCCCCCACCCTCGGCCAGAAGTGACTGAGGACATAGATTTTATCAGTCCCTCTGATAAAATCTCTGAAACTCTTTGCTTATTCACATACTGAAGCATAGTAAACACAAAATGCTCCACCCTTTGAAAAACTGGATACCAAGCGCCTTGAGGCGATTCAGTTTGTATGTGTAGCGCTATACAAGTTATTCACTCACTCACTCACTCATAACGGTTATGCAGTAAAAATGCAGCATGAAAGTACAAAATGAACAACATCCTTACCCTGATCCTAACTAAGATAGCGTAGTGGCCCAGGCATACCTCCATGAGGTGAGAGTCCATAATGGCATTGTCCATGGCTGGGTGGCTGTCTGTGATCAATGGTTTCTTCTGTGCCACTATTGCACCCACAGGTCAATCTGCAATACACCTGTACCCTGTTCCTGTTCTCCAGAGTCCTTAGATATTGTCTGATCCCTATTTATATCATAGGTGGGCCAATGGGACCCAAAATCCCCGGAAACTGAGCTGTAAATGTTTAACCCTTTCCCCAGCCTAGGCCGGCTGCTGGACCACTAACTGCACATACATTTTCCGCCTGCCTACAAACATGCTAACTTGAAACAGCATTTCCTATTTACAAAGATGCTTTGTCCCTTCCGAACAATCCTGTTTCACTGCTTTTATTTTACTTGCTAGCTGGGTATGCTGAACCATTTTCAAAATGTTAAGTTCACTAATGAAGGCTGTAAAATGGTAATTGTCCGAGGCAGTAGATTACGGTTAACTTCAGTCAGCTTGGACATTTTTTGTACATTTATAGATGCTCTGCATTTTTTGTAACCAATGTCCATTTGATTAATCTAAGTTCATACTATGTTGAATTAAAATCTCTCTCCTCCAGGTTTTTTTGCTAAGAATGGCTTTTCAGCACTTAAAGTAAGCCTGTGTGTGAAACCATTCTCTATATCTATGGGTAATAGTAGCCCTTTAGTTATGAAAGCCTATACTGCCCTCACTGTTTAAAGTGATTGTATAACAAATATGTTATACTTACCTGCAATGGTAAGCCCCAATCCTACTCTTTTGGGTATGCCCACTGGCTCTCTTCCCCACTTCTGTTTCCCCATAGCAAGTGGCTTGCTATGGAGGCATTTGTGCAGGCTCGCTCCCAAGCCGAACAGTGCATCCACTGACACACAGGGTAACTTGACTCCACCAAATAACCCCCCCCCCACACTCTCCCTCCTCACAGGCTGTGACTAACCGCAGTAAAAGCCAATGCCTCCAGCTGCTGCCTCCATGTCCAGTAAGTAGAGACAGACCTGAGAAAGCCACAGCTCTCGGGGCATGGCACTTGATTGAGATCAGGCTCAGGTAAGAATAAGGGGTTGCTGGGGTGGGCTGCACAGTTTTTTAGGTTAAAAAAGCTTCTACCTTTACAACCACTTTAAAGCCAGCCACAGATTATGCGATTTTCTTTCCTGTTACCATGAACACAACCAGTGCTGATGGGGGAATCCCCAATACGGAGGTATTGTGTTCTCCCGTGGGGAGGGGGGGTGAGGGCAGTCATAAAATACGACGGCTGTTCCGTCGCTGTTCCGTTGTCCATACCCTAACATGACTTACCCCTGCTTTTGGTGGAATAACTTTACGCCGACGTACGACTTACGTAAACGGCGTAGATTACAGCGACGGGTGGAAGTACATTTGTGAATCGGCATATCTCGGTCATTTGCATATTCGACGCGTAAATCAATGGAAGCGCCCCTTGCGACCAGCGTAAATATGCGCCCAAGATACGACGGCGTAGAAGTCTTACGTCGGTCGGATCAAGCCAAAATTCAGGCGTATCTTGTATTGAGAATTAGGCGCATAGATACGACGGCGCATCCGTAGACTTACGCTGCGTATCAGAAGATACATCGGCGTAAGTCCTTTCTGAATCCGGGCCCAGATTCTTATCTGTCTAAATTCTTCTCAATTTACTACTTTCCGTTGAAACTAGGATATCCAATGTCCTAACTGGCAAAATGAATGGTAAATATTCTACTACAGATGTTGGTTAATATGTAGGTAAGTCCGTTATATAAGCAGAGTAACTGATACCCCATCATTATAATTACCCTTTTATAACTATATTAGTGTATTTGTGATTTGATGTGAGCTGCCATTTCTTTAATCAGCCCTTTGTAAATATAACAGCCAAAATAACTGGGCATAGAAAGAGTGAATCACTGTGTGAATCAGAGAATCACTGGTTCTGGCAATTTAAGACAGTCAGAGAATTGGAACTAACCTAGAAAGTGTCATATTTGCCTGAATTCAAAAAGAAGATTTGTTGATGTGTCTGGTAAATAAAACAAATCATTACTCGATACTGTTTAGACTATCCCTTGACTAGACAGAGAAACTGTATGTGTGTAGTTACATAATTGTGCCGTCACAATGTACCTCCGCCATAGGCTTGTTTTCGTATTGCTGAGAGTGATTCATTCATTTTCTTGAATAATCCTGTCAATCACACTGATAAGGGTTGAACACAATTTAGAAGACAAAATCTGGTTGCTATGGCTTTAGGCAAACATTGTTGTGTTTGTACAGTGATACCTGTAGACTATCACCACCTGAGTCAAAGTTTGCTGTATTGGTGTAAATAGAAATGCAAGGAATGGAGTTGATTTATTAAAGTCAAATATACTTTTCACTTTGTAAGGGAACTTCTCCAGAGCTTAGTGAATGTGGTAAAATTTCACTTTGCAAAAAATCCCCAACCATGTGCTAAGAAAATAAAAATACTTCCTCTCAGGAAACAGTGACCAAAAGTGGAGAGCAAATGGACTGAAAACATTGGAATTAATGGTACTGCTGTGCCTCAGGCACATGTTTAGGAGGGCTGGGTCTGGAAAAGACAACACTAAACATGCCCTAAACATGTAACCTTTACCTCCCACTGTCCTTAGATCATTTATAAGAAACATAAGCCTTTCTTTATTTTCCAAGGAATGTTACAGCCTTATTCCAAAATTTGATTAAAAAAAAAAAGATTCAATTCAATATTTTCCTCAAAATTCTACAAACAATACCCCATGACGACAACGTGAAACAAGTTTGTTTGAAAGCTTTACAAATTTATTAAAAGCAAAAAAAAACAAAATCACAAGTATATAAGTATTCACAGCCTTTGCCATGACACTCCAAATCAGGGGCGGACTGACCATTGAGGCACTCGGGCACTGCCCAAGGGCCCCATGCCACTAGGGGGCCCCATCAGGGTTGCCAGGCTCAGTAAAACCAGGGACAGTATGTACAAATCTGTGTTTTTTTTACATCTGTCCCTGATATGTACGAAACCGACATGCTTTTGATGTGAAAATTCAGAGATTTTAGCTGCCCCGCCTCTGCACTACCTCCTGGCATGGTGGCCATCTGTAAGCCCGGGGGCCCCATAATCTTCTATTGCCCGGGGGCCCCATGAGTTGTCAGTCCGCCCCGCTCCAAACTGAGCTCAGGTGCATCCTGTTTCCACTGATTCTCCTTGAGATGTTTCTACAACTTGATTGGAGTCCACCTCTGGTAAATTCAGTTGATAGGACATGATTTGGAAAGGCACACACCTGTCTATATAAGGTCCCACAGTTAACAGTGCATGTCTGAGCACAAACCAAGCCATGAAGTCCAAGGAATTGGCTGTAGGCCCCCGAGACAGGATTGGATCAAGGCACAGATCTGGGGAAGGGTAAAGAAAAATGTCAGCAGCATTGAATGTCCCAATGAGCACAGTGGCCTCCATCATCCATAAATAGAAGAAGTTTGGAACCACCAGGACTCTTCCTAGAGTGGGCCAAACTGAGTGATCAGGGGAGAAATGCCTTAGTTAGGGAGGTGACGAAGAACCAGATGCTCACTCTGACAGAGCTCCAGCATTTCTCTGTGGAGAGAGAACTATCCAGAAGAACAACCATCTCTGCAGCACTCCATAAATCAGACCTGTATGGTAGAGTGGCCACTCCCCAAAAAAAGGCACATGACAGCCCGCCTGGAGTTTGCCAAAAATCACCCGAAGAACTCTGAGACCATGAGAAACAAAATTCTCTGATCTGATGAAACAAAGAGTTAATTCTTTGGCCTGAATGGCAAGCGTCATGTCTGGAGGAAACCAGGCACCGCTTATCACCTGGCCAATACCATCTTTACATTGAAGCATGGTGGTGGCAGCATCAAGCTGCTGGGATGTTTTTCAGCAGCAGGAACTGGGAGACTAGTCAGGATCGAGAGAAAGATGAATGCAGCAATGTACTGAGACATCCTTTGATGAGCACTCTGGACCTCAAACTGGGGCAAAGGTTCATCTTCCAAAAGGATAATGACCCTAATCACACAGCCAAGATAACAAAGGAGTGGCTATGGGACAATTCTGTGAATGTCCTTGCGTGGCCCAGCCAGATCCCAGACTTGAACTTGATTGAACATCTCTGGAGAGATCTGAAAACGACTGTGTGTCGATGCTCCCTATCCAACCTGATTGAGCTTAAGAGATCCTGCAAAAAAGAATGGGAGGAACTGCTCAAAAACAGGTGTGTCAAGCTTGTAGCATCATACTCAAAAAGATTTGAGGCTGTAATTGGTGCCAAATGTGCTTCAACAAAGTACTGTGTTTCCCCAAAAATAAGCCTGGGTCTTATATTAACTTTGGCAACAAAAGACACAGTAGGGCTTATTTTCGGGGGAAGGTCTTGCCATGTAATGTGCTGTCCTCTCTCTCCCTCTCTCCCCCTGCTTGACAGGAATCCCCAGTGTGAATGCTTGTAAAATCTTATAATCCACTCTTATTACAGTAGTATATAATGTACAATGTGTGTGGTTCTGTAATATAATTTGTGCCAAATATCTTCATTAAAGCGCCGATCTGCGCTTCTGTGACCCGCCGGAGCGCTCTTCCCACACAATTATATTACAGAAACACACACATTGTACTACTGTAATAGAGTGGATTAAGGATTTTACAAGCATTTTAAACTAGGACTTATTTTCGGGGTAGGGCTTATATTGCAGCCATCCTGGAAAATATTGCTAGGTCTTATTTTCAGGGTAGGTCTTATTTTCGGGGAAACACGGTATTGAGCAAAGGCTGTGAATACTTATGTACAAGGGATTTTTTTTTTTTTTAATAAGGCTGTAAAGTATCAAATTGTGTAAAAAGTGAAGCGCTGTGAATACTTTTGGATGCACTGTATGTTTTCAGTAATTTCTTTCCTGCTTCCGGATACTCTAGTTGCTTGTCTGTCCCCATCCTTACCAGTTCCTGAATTTCTATGTTACTCAGAACTAGTAGGAATGAAATCAGGACTATTAATCTGCTTACATGTTCCCAGGTCAGCAAGACAGCCAGGCACATTTTCAGAAGGAGAGGTCATCAAATACAGCTATATGTCACTCACTATATGTCACTATGTCACATCGATTTAGCAGCGCCTCACCAATTTGCAAAAGTAGTTCCTGCACTACTTTTGCCGATTTCAGTTGTGACTTCAATGGATATCTGTGCATGAAGCCCCACAGATGTCTATCAAGTAGCAGCTGAAATTGCACTGACCTTGCTACTTTGAAATTGCCTTACTTCAAGTGAAGTAGCGCGATTTAAAAGTAGAATCAATGTGAAGCAGGGCTAAAGGCCAGATTACACTACTGTGGTTTATTGCTGTGCATTAAGTCCTGGTTCACATTGATGCTACTTTGAAATTGCACTACTTCACTTGAAGTAGCGCGATTTCAAAGTAGCAAGGTCAGCATGATTTCGGGTGCTACTTGATAGACATCTGTGTGGCTTCATGCACAGATGTCTATTGAAGTCGCACATGAAATCAACAATAGTACAGTAGTGCAGGAACTACTTTTGCAAATCGGTGCGGTGCTGCAAAATCAGTGTTGCACAGATTGGAACAGTGCCATTGCCTCGAATAGGCTGCCACTTGTCATGTTATTTGATCTCTCAAATCGCATGACAAATCGCTCCAATGTGAATTGACGTGAGTTACATCATGCATTGCCGTGTGGTGCGTTAAGGCAACCCATTCAATATGAATGGGCTGCCAGTGCATATCAGTGGACCTTTAAATGTAAATTACCCTTTTTTGCACCTCAGCACACTATCCTTGCACTTGTTATTTACTGGTCTTTACCTAACAATTCATTAGGGTGCCACTCATGATAAATGGCACCGGTGCATTGATTTGTGTTGTGGTATCATGTGTTACTGCAATACATACATTTTAATGGGCCCGGAAAATGTCAATAAGGCCAATCACCCAAATCCCATATAAGTTTTAACAGGTAATTTCAAGAGTTGTTTTTAGTCGTCTTGAATTTTTATGATATAATGCTAAGTGATGCTCCATGAAGATCCTTGTTCAGGCATCTGCTGTTATGGGGTGACAACTGTCTCCAAACGTGTTTCTGCATTGGCATCCTATCACATGGCTACCTTGGTGAAGACAACAAGCATCTGTACCAACACACATTGCACAGGCATTGGCCAGAGTGCTGTCTTTAACACAAGGGCAGCTGCCATGGGACAAAGGACAAAAGGGGCAGGTGCCATGGGTCCAGTCATTGTAGGGGGGCCCAAAACAGCTGCCCCTTGAGCCAGTGCTGCTGCCCTCCAGGATCTGGAGTTCTGCCACCACTGGTGCTAGTCATGCTGGCTGCTTGCTACTGTCCTCTGGGAGAGAAGCGCTGCTTCTGTATTTACAAGAGCGCCCCTCTCTGTGCAATCATTCAGACCCCTTCCTGCTTCACACATCTATCTCTGTGAAAACGGAGAAGGGAGGGGGCGGGGCATCAACACAGACAGAAACCAACATGCTGTGAGTTATAGCTGCTCTTCTGTAGTACCACTCTATTGTTTTCTAGTTGGTCGGAGAGAATTTGGAGGAAAACGCTGTACTTGGCAGTAGTGGGATGAGCTCTGAACTGGAATCCGAGGGGAGGAGAGCTTTGCACCTGGGGGAGGGGGATAGAACTTGGATGTACAGCACAGACCTCAACCATGCATTCTGCACATAGCTCACCCCCTCAACAATGCATTCTGCACATAGCGCACCCCCTCAACAATGCATTCTGCACATAGTGCACCCCCTCAATCATGCATTCTGCACATAGCGCACCCCCTCAACCATGCATTCTGCACCCCCTCAACCATTCATTCTGCACATAGCGCCCCCCCTCAACCATGCATTCTGCACATAGCGCCCCCCCTCAACCATGCATTCTGCACATAGCGCCCCCCCTCAATCATGCATTCTGCACATAGCGCACCCCCTCAACCATGCATTCTGCACCCCCTCAACCATTCATTCTGCACATAGCGCCCCCCTCAACCATGCATTCTGCACATAGCGCCCCCCTCAACCATGCATTCTGCACATAGCGCCCCCCCTCAACCATGCATTCTGCACATAGCGCACCCCCTCAACTGTGTATTCTGCACATAGCAAACCCCATCAACCATGAATTCTGCACATAGTGCACCCCTCAACTGTGTATTCTACACATAGCGCACACCCCATCAACCATGCATTCTGCACATAGCGCACCCCTCAACCATGCATTCTGCACACCCTCAACCATGCATTCTGGGGGGGGGGGGCTGCATGCTGAAAGTTTTTTACCTTAATACATAGAATGCATTAAGGTCAAACAATTTCTGCCTTTAGAACCACTTTAAAGAAGATGGCGCCATAAACTGCACACATACGAAAATGAGACTGATAGTGTTGACTGATTAAGTCCCAACTCTGTTTTTTTTAAATACAGTTTACACATGAGTACTGCCTTTTCCAAGGTAGATTAGAATAGTTTGGAAACATCAGGACTTTTAATTGCTTTTGACACTGTGCCCATAAAACTACTTCAACCCAATGTGGCTGCCAGTGCTTGGTACTCCTGCCCGTACATGTTAACTCAATTTACTGCAGGGCACTAAAGATAATGAAGAATAAATGTAATTCATTGTGGGCGTTCCAGTATTCTGTGTATCAAATTCAGCTCCCACACTGAATTGTCATTTACCATTTGGGCTTCATAACTCTAGGAGTGGCTGTTATGTCAGATTATAGGTGTACAGCCAGTTTCCCTCAGGAATACATGTAGTCACTGGCATCCTAGACAAGCTTCAGCGTGCAACATTTTCTTGGCATTTTTTAATATGTACATTGTATAACCTTCTTATTCTGGGATAGAACAAAATGCTCATTAACTCTGAAGAAGCGGATGTATTACTTATTTTACCCTCACTCCAGCAAGCTCTGTTCTTGTCTCCTACACTCAGAGCTGTAGACAATCCCTTGGTGTCACCAGTTTTGCAGAATTACCAACCCGAGATTGACTTTTTTTTAGTGACAAAACATCAGAAATTTAGTGATGGAGCACATTTTTTACTGATAACCTGAAATATTACAGACATTTTATATGATAAACTAAGACAATCAATCTTTAAAGGCTGTATTTAAGGCCAAATTTTAAGGACAAAGCAATAAATGCACATAATTTGCAAAGAAAAAAAAAAAAGGTATTTATTATTTTTTCCTACAGAAGCCTGCAATGCATTGCACCTGAGATCTGTGGATCAGTGGATTGTGGTTGCAATGTCAGGCTCCTGCAGACAATTCCTCCAGCTTTTAGCCCATACCTCAATACAGGCTTTCGAGTAGAAAGCTGGAGGAAGTGTCAATGGATTAGCTAACTCTTAGTTCAATGAGAGCTACAAGCCATCTCCCACGGTGGCAGAGGGAACTTGTAGTTTATTTATTCATAGATCCATGTGAATAGATCAAGTGGCTGTGCAGCCAAAGCCCTGCATAGCTGCACCACTTTGAAATGTGATATGAGCTGTGGGAGAAAGAAACCTGCACCAGTTGTCACAAGGGGGTGCTCAGGGGGCCTCACCTTTACCATAGTTATGGTGTAACATGTAACATGTTGCTAAAGCACCTCAACCCTCAGTGCATTAGCAACATGTTACACCATAACTATGGGTGTAACTTGTAACATGTTCCTAAAGGTGAACTTAGGGCCAGATCCACAAAGATCTGCCTATCTTTAGGCAGGCGTAGCGTATCTCAGATACACTACGCCGCCGTAACTTAGAGCGTAGTTTCCGTATCCAGAAATAATTTGCGCCATAAGTTACCGCGCCGTAGTGTAAATGTGTCGGCGTAAGGGCGCGCAATTCAAATTACTAAGATGTGGGCGTGTTTTATGTTAATTCATCTTGACCCCACGTAAATGACGTTTTTTTTTTAACGGCGCATGCACCGTCTGTGGGGGTATCCCAGTGCGCATGCTCGAAATCACGTTGCAAATAGTCAATGCTTTCGACGTGAACGAAATTTACGCAAAGCCCTATTCGCGAACGTTTTACGCAAACGACGTAAACTACGGAAAATTCGACGCTGTCCCGACGTCCATACTTAACATTGCGTAAGCCTCATAGACCCAGGGGTAACGTTACGCCGAAAAAAGGCCTTACGTAAACTACGTAAAAAAAATGCGCTGGGTGGACATACATTTGAGGATCAGCGTATCTAACTAATTTGCATACTCTACGCGGAAATCAACGAAAGCGCCACCTAGCGGCCAGCGTAAATATGCACCTAAGACCTGACGGCGTACTAAGACGTACGTCAGTCGGATCGAGCCCACATTCAGTCGTATCTTGTTTTGTGGATACAAAACAAAGATACGACGGGGCATCGTAGAACTTACGCGGCGTAAGTTCTTTGTGGATCTGGCCCTTAGTCTTTAGAAACAGTGCAAATAATATGTAAATGTAGCACTACCCCCGAAGGAGCTGCTGGTTTATTTTGGGTGGCATGTTACCTCTGTGACTCCGCTGTCTAGGGTAGTTAATGAGATTTGTAGTAATGGAATGTCCACACAGCAGGTGTCTTTTTCTTGTGCTTTTATTTACCCAACAAGGTAAAACAGTTAAACTTGGTGAAGAATAGAGGAATAGCAGAAATAGAGACCACAGATTCAGGCGTATGTAAAAGGGAAACAGTCCTGCTTCCAACGACAAACCTTCACTTCGCCACTCCAGCCGAAATGGGTATAGCGCAACTGGACAGGCCTCTCTCACAAGCCTGGCAGCCAGAATGACACTCGAATTTGGGGTTAAGTCTCTGCCACAGACTTAGAATTGAGATAGCAGAGATAATCCTCCTTGATAGACTTTGCGCCTGAATCCCCTTTAGGTAGGTTGCAGTTAGGTTACTGACTGACAGGTGACCAACGTCCAACCTTTCAGTGTCCGGTTACCTTGATCCCCGGTGGATTGTCGAGACCCTATTAAATCGCCAGCCTCTCTTGGCTCTCCTCAGGCGGACTCCCCACCGAACAGCTTTCTCTCAAAGGAACAACGCTTGGGATCTTCTCAGGAGTGGGGAACCAGTCGATCACTGGGGCCCAGCCACAGCTCAAATGTTCCGAACCAATGTGGTCCCGGAACCAGGAACACGCGTGGCACGCGCACCCCGGCCCGGTAGGCCATTTCGCCAGGGCGCCGTGATGTGGTCACCCCAAAGTTGGGTGCCACACTGGAAGAAGACCCCGACCCAATGGTGTCTGTCCCATAAATACCCTCCCCCAGCATGCACAGCGAGGAAACCCCCTCCTGATAGGCTGCTGGGGAGAAGCACTCAAACCTCGACTCTACTGCCGCCACCTGTCGTCCTGGGGTGGCATCAGCACCCCAAAAGCGACAGAATGAGCCCACAGCCAAGCTGAGACAGAGACCCAGATTCAAACAAATCAGCCCGATCAGAGCTAACTAACTCTCTGACCCCCTCTAAATTTAAATTAGCACTGATTCTTAGAAGTAACCAGGCGCTACACAAACATTAACAAAACTCAAACTAAGTTATCTGCCAGGCTTTACAATTAAAAGGTAAAATGGGCATGGCCAATGGGAAGGTCTTAAAGGGGAATGAACATAATCTGTGCCTGCTGTATACACTGCACACATATACCACAGTTCCTCTAACCACATGTGTCTCACAGGCACAAACAAATCTCAGGACCAAGGATAATTATTTTCAGTGTCCACAAAGTGCCACCACCTTACATCAGGGCCCCCAGAAAGACACCACTTTACATTAGTGCCCCTAAAGTTCTACCACCTTACACCAGTGCCACCATTTTACATAAGTTATCCCCAGAGTGCCCTTACCCTACATCAGTGCCACGACCTTATATTGGTGATCCCAGAGTGTCACCCACCTTACGTCAGTGTCCCCACCCTACATCAGTGTCCTCAGTGTGCCACCACCACCTTACATCAGTGCCTGTTGCCATCAAAAGCCACTCCCGATGTGCCCCACTGCACAATATAGCTGGTTCTGTAAGTGCACATGTATAGTTCAGAGCTGGGAACAAGGGGATTTTTGGGGCACTTTTCTCCTGTTCATGGACAATTATGGACAGGAGACAAGTGTCTGATTTTTACAAGCCATCCATGAACTTGCAGACAATTGGCAGCACAACTGCATTGTATGTAAAGGAGGTACAAGTGCAACTGCAGCCTGGAGTACCTTAGAGAGCAGGCTGTAAGGGGTTGGGCCACATTGGTTGACAGTTGGCACCATGTGGACCCTGGACCCATCACATTTCTTCTTGATTGAGACAGTTACCAGTCTCAATCTATTTTATAACAACTATTTTGTTACCCTAACCTGGCTTGAAGCCCAGTCACATACATATTCCAGGCTTGAGGCCTGTTACTGAAAATAAATAAAAGTCCAGTCCAGATGCATTTCAATGGAATTACTGCACACACTCAGCACATTTCTTAGATTACAGGCACTTTGCGGTACAATTAAGGCTCGGCAAACACGGGCTGAAAATTTCCTGAAAACAGTCATTTGGCAGGAACCAGATGACTTTTAGTTTGTGTGCACAGCTGTCCGTTCTACAGAAGTCAGTCTTACATCCGTCTTCTGTCAAATTGTCATTCTGCCAGCATCCAGCCAGTATTCGATCTGTGCTGGCAGCCAATGGCTGTGAGTGCTGATCAGTGTGTTCTGGTAGAAGAGAGTTCCCCTCTCAGAATACAATAGCACAGCAGGGGAGATCACCACAATAACATCACTTGTGATCTCTCAGGTTTTTTTTGTTATTCAGCCCACTGCGTTGAATGAAAAAAACATGTGTGTACCAAGCTTGAAGGCCCGTATACACGTGCCAATTATCGGGCGGCATCTACCGGTTCAATAGAAACCGGACAAAATTTTAGGTGATAGTATTGACATTGGCTGAAAAACTAACATGGTCCAGAAACATTTAGCCAAGACATACAAAGGTCTTCAAAGAGCTGAACACTGTTATATTTAAGCCATTGTTTATAACTTTTAGAGACTGGCATGGTACTACTAGATTAATGTAAAGCCAATGTTTTGCCCATATTTTAAAAGAGATCAGAGCCTTTACCAAGTAACTAGAGACCTGCTAGTTTAACTTCTATAGTCAGGAAGATACTGGAGATAGTCAGCATAGATTCATGAAAGATAGAAGTTGTCAAAAAATTCTGATTTCTTTTTATGAGGAAGTAAGCAAAAACTTGGATTTTGCCAAAGTGTTTCTCACACACGGCTAATGTGTAATTAAAGTCTACAGGCTTGGAAAAATCAGTTTGTAAATGGATAGAAAACTGTCTAAAAGACAGAATTCAGAGAGTAGTGATTCATGATTCAAACTCGGAACAGTCTAAGGTTGTTAGTGGTGTACCCCAAGGTTCAGTGTTGGGCCCTTACTTTTTAATACATTTATAAATGTAATAGTGTCTGGTATTAAAAGTGCAATTTTAGTGTTTGTTGATGAAACCAAGCTATGCAATGGAATAATGTCCTTACAGGATGTTTCCAACTTACAAGACAATCTCAATGTACTGTTTAATTGAGCAACTATGTGGCAAATTAGGTTTAATGTTGATAAATGTAAAGTTATGCACTTGAGGGGTTAACATTATGCATGCATCAAATATACTAGAAGGAGAACAGCTTGGGCAGTCAGTGGTAGAGAAGGATCTGGGTGTTCTGGTAGATCAAGAAATTAATATTATGTAATGCCAAACTGCTGTTTGGAAAGCTAGCAAAATGCGTTCCTGTATTAAAAGAGGTATGGACTACAAATCATTAGTAAGACTTCACCTGGAATAAGCAGTTCCGTTTTGGATACCAGTGCACATGCAGGATATTGGAGAACTGGAGAAAGTGCAGAGAAGGGCAAGCAAACTGATAAGAGGCATTAAGGAGCTCAGCTATGAGGAACGATTAGCTGAACCAAATGTATCCTATCATGAGAAGAGGGGATTGAGAGGGATATGATCAACAAGTATAAAAGTCCATATAGTGAACTTTCAGATCAATACAGAGGAAAAGGAGAACACTGTTTACATATGGAGGAAAATAGATTTAATCTTCACATACAGAAAAGAGAATATAAGTTATTTTCTGTAATGCATAACTGAACCTTATTTATTTATTTATTTATTTCAGATGTTTATATAGTGCTGACGAACTACTCAATGCATACATGTATGTATATTCACATCAGTCCCTGGCCTCACTTATGCCGCGTACACACGATCGGTCAAACCGATGAGAGCGGTCTGATGGACGGTTTTCATCGGACCAAACCGATCGTGTGTGGGCCCCATCGGTTATTTATCCATAGGTTAAAAAGAAGCAATCTTGTTTTAAATTTAACTGATGGATACCTAACCGATAGAAAAAAAACGATCGCTTGTAGGCACGTCAATCGGTTAAAAATCTATGCATGCTCAGAATCAAGTCGACGCATGCTTGGAAGCATTGAACTTCGTTTTTTTCAGCACGTTGTTGTGTTTTACGTCACCGCGTTCTGACACGATCGTTTTTTTAACCGATGGTGTATAGACACGACTGACCATCAGTCAGCTTCATCGGTTAACCAATGAAAACGGTCCATCAGATTGTTTTCATCGGATGGACTGATCGTGTGTACAGGGCTTTAAAGGTCCCTAAAGCTGGCCATACATTGATCAAAATGTATCTGGTTCAGCAGGGACTGTCCAAATTTTGATCCACGTATGACCACTTTGGTTGTACAGAAGCAAATCTACTGATCGACTTCTGTTCAACCACCCTGTTGGATTTTCCCCTCTCGATCAGTGTTTTAAGCTGGATGTTCGCATCTTAAACCCTGATGAACCTATTGCTTTTTCTGGTTGGAGGCCTGGGGTTTTTAGGGTTCCTTCGTCTTTTGGTCTTGCTGTTCTATGTTGATTTTTATTGCACTGCATACTCTGTCAACATCCATAGCAGGTATTAATATGTATTGAATAGACAATTGATATACAATACTCACATGTCAAAATGTAATTAAAAAGTTGATTGACTTGTGTTTTTTTTGTTCTTCCTGAAGAAACAGGCTTTGTCCTGTAAAAGGCATAGAAAAAAAACATCTTGATGCCTCCCTGTGAATGTTTGAATTTGGGGTCACATAATTTTGCCTAAGCAGACCAATTTGTTTGTGAAACGTGTAACTTATTGCTTGGGATTGTACCTTTTAGTAAACAAATTTAGATACTAGAAGATAATTGTTTTTTTTTTAATTATTATTCTTATGGTGTGGTACTGTTAAAGTCCTATTTAGTTTTTAATTGCTTGGGGAATGCTTTTTCGTCATCTGAAAAAGATAGTCAAAACTCTTTATGTCTCAAGCACAACCTGTGGCCTGAACTGGCTGAGTTTGCCATCTAGGTCATAACTTGTCTATAAAATATCTTATTGGATAGTGAAGCCGATGACACAGTCCATTGTAAATAAACAAAACTGACACAGTTTAAAAAGATTTATTAATGAGCCAATCATAGATAAGAGACAGCTTTCACCTAATTCTTCCAGAAGAATAGATCAATTTATCATTGTCATGCTTGCTTGCTCCCAAAATCCCAACTGCCTTAACATAACAGAGATTCAGTGCATATTTGCCTTTTAACAGACAGACTTTGCGCATTATGTAAATGGCTTTCTCGCAACCCTCCAACACTAGCAAGGGTACAAAGTGATCTCTGAGATCTTCTCTATATTAAAAATTAGCATTGTGGGTGGTTTTAGTAGTGACTCTCAAACCAAACGATTATTCCAATGCTGGCTACGATTTGTAAATAAAACGAACAAGTCTTTCAACCTTCAGATATTCTCTGGACAGTATGCCATATAGGTCCTGAGAGGGAATATAGATAACATCTAACTAAATAACAAAATATGGTTCAAGTACATGATGATCATTAACTTCACACCCTAGGCTAACCTAGGGTGACAAGTTTGGGTTACCCATTAAACATTTACCCAAAAAATGACACTGATGAAGCTAACTAGCTTTTACGTTTTTTTTTTTATGTTACTTAGTTAAAGATTTGAAGTTTTGTAGCAGATCAGCCCATAAAGGTCGCAAGTGCACTGTGCAGGGCTCCATTCTAAAAGAAGTCTATTAGAGCTGTCATTTTTAACAAGCACGTGAGTAGAGCCTGAGGCTCTAATTGGCTTGCTTTTCATTGTCCTGGGGGTGTAGAGCACCTTTGATTTTAACAAATCAACATTTACCATTGCGTCACTTCCGGTTTCTCGTCCCGGCCTATCAGGAGACTGAAATTTTTTAACACGGAAGCCGCCTGGTATCAGGGAAGACGTGACAGCCCAGGCTGGAGGCTTCACATGCAGGTAAGGACCTGAAGGTTTTTTTTTGCACCCCCCAACAATAATTGAATAACTATTTACAATGCAATGTATAAAACCAAGCAAAGCAAAGAGTTGTATATGGAGAACCAACAAAGTTCAACTTTATTGAAGCAATTGTACAATGGTATTTCCCACCCTACCAGACACCAGTGAAAATGGTTTAAAAAATAGACAATTGTCATACAAATTGGCACATTAGGATCTCAATCGCATCTGCAAAACGTAACAGGGCGCAGCGGGACCTCTAATCACACTGTGCATGTTACCTGTCTCGTCTCTACCTGACACACGGCTATGGAGGGCCTTTGAGAACTGCCAAAGCTTCACCTCAATCCTTCAGTGGGAGCTTTAAACCAAAGATACAGCAGGAGTGTGCCACTGTGAAGTAGCTGGAGCACTTAACTGGAAACAGAGTCTGGAGTTAGCGTTTGGAGCCATGCCATTGACGATCGTCTTGAATAGAGGAGAGATCAGTTGTTCATACCCCCATCGGAGAATGCTGAGAGCCTGATGGCCACGGCTTTTATATCTCCCTACAATCTTCATTTTGCTATCTACGCTGGCCCAGCTCCATCTGATTATCTTTTCATGACTGTGCTGTCACAATCAGCAATGCAAGTGATCTATAGAAACTAAGCAGTCAGTGAGTTGATTCCAAGTAGCTATCTTTAGCGTGAAGGACTGATATTTCAACAGATGAATGACTTCTTAATGAATTAATCTGTTCTCTCTGTACAAGCGCCTAAAGATCTTTAATGTATGCTGTTAATCTGAATTCTCCACAATTCTTGCTCCTATCCTACTTGGATCATCGGATCCACTACTCTGTTTGATGGGAATCAGGAGACATCCATTGGTATTTTACCATCATCTGTTATCAGTACTACTAGTCCTATGTATCAAACTGAAGCTGACAGTTGTTCAATTTGAAGTAGAAGTCCAGCCTGAGCTCATTTGGTCTAAGCTTCTCCTATGGGTCACAGGAGTGCAATTCGTTTTGCATCCAGTGACCCTTTTTCAGCAGAGAGCGGTCTGAAGTCCACTCTCTGCTGACATCACTAAGATCACTCCAGGCACCGCCTCATCTCAACTTCGGAGTCTGGATCCGCCGGGTGCCTGGAATGATGGCTGTTTCAGCCTCTCAGCGAGCCGCAGTATCGCAAAAAATGGCCCGGTCATTGAGCAGCCAATTCTTCAGGGGCTAAAGGCTCTTTAAAAAATAAATAAATAAAAATAACAAACATTTTATACATATCTGCTCTATACAGTGGCTTTACACAGAGTACCCATGATCCTCCTCCTCTCGGGTCCCTCGCCAGTGCTCCTGGCCCCTCCTTCCTGCCCAGTGCCTCCAGAGCAATCAGGTTGCAATGGAGTAACCCAAGCAGGCTTGATCACTCGCGTGTCTATTCACACACAGAGCCAAGGCTCAGACCCACCCCTCACTCTCCTGATTGGTTCAGTGGTTGTGATTGACAGCCAATGAGGAGGCAGAGTCCCCGGAGAGCCGAGGCACTTGTGCACATTGCTGGATCGGGATGGGGCTCAGCTAAGTATTAGGGGAGGCTGAGAGGCTGGGGCTCCTGCACACAGAGATTTTTTGTTTTTACCTTCATGCATAGAATGCATGAAGGTAAAAACCTTGAGTTTCTCTGCATAGGGGTCCTCTGCAGTGTATATCTACCACAGTGCACAATAATAATTGCTTTTAAGGTATATATATATATTTACTATGGCACAGAGTGCATGATGCAATGTTTGGAGTTTACTGTTACCTGCCCCTTTCCCTATGAAGCATGCTCTTTATGCTGCAATAGCAAGGTAATAAAAATCTACGTGTGTCATAGGTAGCTCCAAACATTTTTGAACTGGTAAAGCTGTGCAGGAATGCTTTGTTAATTCTTTCATGTCTGTAGTATTTCCAAAGAATAAAGCCAGTATATCTGCACGTTTACCAAAAAATACTTTCCACATAGCCTTCCTATACATTTGAAGATACTAAACCTGATGCTACTGATTTCACAATATCTGTCATGATATAAATCAAGCAGCGGTGTGTTCTATGAATTTGTACACACCTGTTTTGAGGAGACAGGAAAATGTGAATCAGTGCTACTTAGCGCAGGTATGGAAAGATCTGACGAATAAATGAGGCCTTAATGAAAACCTCATCATTTCGTATGTCACGTTTATTTTAAATGATATTACACAATATTCACTGAGACACGTTCATAAAAAATTGTGTTCTGAAACTAGAAAAATGAAGTCATTGGTGTTATAAAAATCTATATGTATTTAAGTAAGGACTGTTGACAGTCACAAGTTAGTCACCATTTTATGTGTCGGACGTTAGCCTTGAGATGATTTGGGCTGTGGCAATGCAGCTTAAGGCCTAATGATTCATTTTCTATTGTAATCACTGGATGAATCTATAAGAATTTAAGTCTTGGTGTGCTGCATTGTTTTCATATAAACAATTGTAGATTTTGTAAAAACCACTTAAAAATGTTTAATCATTTTTCAAATTCAAATCAATGGTAGTTCTTTTACTATTTTAGAATTTCTGTACCAAGGGATACTTTGACTTTACTCATTGTTTTAACTGTAGGTAAGTCAGTTGGGAATATCAATTAACCTCTGTTGACGTAAACTTCTACTCCAAACGTAGCAATTAAAAGTGAAATTCCTGCAAAAGAGAAACGATGACAAGTTCCACCAACTAGATTCTACAGTTTGCCATGAATTATTTAAAAAAAGGATAGGCTGAAGATTTTAGACTTGATAGATGCTCTTGTACAAACACACAAAGCCTCGTACACATGATCGGATATCTAAAGGAAACTAGTCCGATGGATTAAGCTGACTTTCATCAGTCTTGTCTACACACATCAGTCAAAAATCCGACTGTGCCAAAATGCGATGACGTAAAACTTGATTCTGAGAATGCGTGGATTTTTGACTGATGGACTTCCACACAGACGATCGTTTTTTTCTATCGTTTTTTTATCTATAGAAAAAATTTAAATCATGTTCTATTTTTTTTCACCGGTGGAAAACAAACCAATGGGGCCCACACGATCGGTTTTTCATTGGACAAACCGATCGTGTGCACAGGGCTTTAGACTTAAGCTGGATGGATACCTCCAATTTGTCAATATAGCGTGTCCATTAAGCCACCAAAACCTCTGTAAATGTAACCAGGCACACATATAGTCACATACAAAAGACTTTCAAGTCAAACTTTTAGGTTGAGCTTATAGATATGATGAAATTATGACCACTATTAAGACAGAAAACCTCATCCAACTTTATTAAGCAACCTCGATACTTATCGCTGTACATACATTGTTCAGCATACATTCTATCACAGTGTATGAACTCCTGCACATGCATGGAATTTATGTCATCTCATGCAGGACAATCAAGATGGACAAAGACTGGTGCCTGGGAAAAGGTGCCAGCACCAGCAATGGATCTCACGGGTGTTAGACCGTTGGAGCTAAGGTAAGTATTGCGGACTTTAGTTCCGCTTTTAAAAAAAAAATCACTTACATAACAGATTCAATCATCCATATTAATAGCTTGTCACATTCTATACCAGTTAAAGATATAAAACATCTTGGTGGGATTTTTAAGGCAATTTTAAAGCAATAATAAAGAACTAATATATATAAAAAATATACATGTATTAATACAAAGTTTACATGATAAAAAAAATTCCCATAGGTGGAACCACAAAGAAAAAACACATGTACGGTACATGCATCACAAATTTTACACAAAGGTTAGCAACGCGTTGGACTTTCCCCAATACTCATCATCATCAGTAGTTTGTATGGATGGTTTCAAGTCATGTAGTAGGGTACATGTTTTTTTCTTTGTGGTTCCACCTATGGGAATCTTTTTATCATGTAAACTTTGTATTAATACATTTATATTTTTTATATATAATTTTTCTTTATTATTGCTTTAAAATTGCCTTAAAAATCCCACCAAGAGGTTTTATATCTTTAATTTACTCAGGGATGACGCCAACCTGCATGAGTCTATTCATTTTCTACATTCTATACCAGTGGTCATCAAACGTTTAAAACAAAGGGCCAGTTCATTGTCTCTCTGAATGTTTGGGGGCCAGACTGTGGCAGTAGGAGTAAAAACATGCCCCAGCATCAGAGATCAGTATCCAAGTGTCAATGGTTATTTGGAGTAATAAATGAATTGGTGTCAGTTGCTAGTGGGAGTAACAAATGTCTCTGCGTCAGTGGTCAGTAAAAATAATACATGCCCTCTGTCAGTAGGGATATAATATGCCCCATCATCAGTGGGAGTAGCAAACAATCTCAGCTTTAAGCGCTTCTCGACCAGCTCCTGTAAATATACGGCTGCCGGATGGCTCTCCTGCGCGAATCGCCATATACAGGGCAGGACTTAGGGTGGTGGGGGCCCCTGGGCTTGAGTGTTGAAGGGGCCCCCTGAAGCCGAGAATTGGGGGGGATCGAAGTTGTTGAGCGGGGGGGGGGGGGGGGGCGAATTGAAGTTGTTGAGGGGGGGAGTGCCTCTCACCTGTGCCAACAGCCGGGGCCACAGACTGTCATTAGCCCGGCTCTCGGCTATCTTCCCTTCAGCAGCCACAGTCCTCCACACACCACTCCGGTTCCTCCTGCTTCCGTGCTGCCTCCTCTTGCAGTGCGGGAAAATTAACCCTTTTGCCGGACTACGGGAAGAAGCTGTCTGTGCGGGAAAGTCCCACAGAATCCGTGCGTGTTGGGAGGTATGCGCAGGGCCGCCATCAGGAATTTTGGGGCCCCTTGCACAGCTTAAGGCATGGGCCCCCTGAAGCAGAGAACCTAGGGGGGGTGGGGGTGCTGCCGCCTGAAATTGAGAAGCGTGGGGGCTGCCGCAAATTGAGAAGCGGGGGGGCCTTTACAAAAAAAAGAAGAAATAAAGAAGAAAACAAATATATATAAATATATGTAGCCATCCGGGGCCCTGGGGACCTCTGGGCCTTTTAATAAAAAGAAAAAATAAACCTCTGGGCCCTTTAATAATAAAAAAAAAAACATTTATAAAAAATACATAAAAAAAGGGAGGTTGCCAAACCCGGGGGCCCTGGGGACCTCTGGGCCCCTGGGAACCTCTGGGCCTTTTAATAAAAAATAAAAAAATAAACATTTATAAAAAAAATAAAAAAGGGGGGGGGTTGCCACATGGGGCCCTGGGGACCTCTGAGCCCTTTAATAAAAAAAAAAATATATATATATATATATAAAAAAAAATGTATTTTTTTTTATAAAAAAATAAAAAAGGTGGGTTGCCATCCGGGGGCCCTGGAGACCCCTGGGCCCTTTAATAATAATAATAAAATATATATATATATATATATATATATATATATATACATATATATATATTATATATATAAAAATAAAAAATATATACAAAAAACATTTTTTTACAAAAAATAAATAAAAAAAAGGGGGGTTGCCATCCGGGGCCCTGGAGACCCCTGGGCCCTTTAATAATAATAATAAAATATATATATATATATATATAATATTATATATATAAAAATAAAAAATATATAAAAAAAAATATTTTTTTACAAAAAATAAATAAAAAAAAGGGGGGTTGCCGTCCGGGGCCCTGGGGGCCTCGGGGCCCCTGGGGACCTCAGGACCCCTAAAAAAAAAAAAAAAAAAAATTTTTTTTTTTTTTTTTTTTAAAGGGGGCCCCCTATTGGGTGGGGCCCCTGGGCTTGAGCCCAGTCAAGGCCAATGGTAAGTCCGGCCCTGGCCATATATATATATAAGGTGGCTCCTTTAAGAGCCATAGCAGGCGCGTGCACCCGCTACACGAAGGGGGGCCCAATGCGCGTGGCCGGCAGGCGCTATCACCGCCAGCCATCCGCAATCACTGGCATGAGAGCCAGAACAAGAGTTTGTGTGTGTAAACTACACCTCGGTGTCAGTGGAAGTAATACATTTCTCAGTGGAAGTAATAAATACTATAGTATTAGAGGTGCCCCATCATTGTTTTTTAGTGGAAGGAATTGTGCCCCTTTATTGCTGTTCGGGAGTGAGTGGGAAAAATATACTGCCCCATAATTGGTATTCAGTGGGGGTAATGTGTCCCATCATTATTGTTCAGTGGCACTTACTGTGTAGGCTCCATGTCCCACACTGCTTTTCATTTTGACATCTTGTCTGGGACTATACAGGCATTATGTGGCAGGAGATCATTCAATTTCAGTGCCTGACACATGCTGCCACTCTACAATGACCCACTGCCAATTTGCTCTTTAGCTTGCAATAATAAAGCCCTGCATACATGACCTTCCCATTTCAGGAAATGTGTTTACAGCAGCCAGTGGGCCATAACCAGACTTCACTATAATGCAAAAACACATCACTTTAAAAACAATTAACTTCCCCTAGCCGCGGAATTTGAATTCCGCCGGGGGAATTACCATACGCCGCCGCAAGTTTTGAGGGAAGTGTTTTGTGAATTACCCACTTGCCTCAAAAAATTGCGGCGGCGGATCTTAAATCACATAGGTTACGCGGATCTAAAGATCCGCTAACCTTTGTGAATCTGGCCCTACGTCTTTGTTTGGAGGCGGCCATCTTAGTGGAGGCAGGATCTTTGCTTCCTTATGTTAGAACATGGTGAACCGTGACTAGCACAGTAGTGATGCTACAAAATTCCACTCAAAATCTCCTAACTGAGCCTATCAGTTAGGGGCAACAGTGGCTTAAGGAATATGTAAACCCAACATTTACTGATATGTGCCTGCTGTACCATGTACTTGTATGAAAATGTATACTGTTATTTTTTGCATTGCTTCCTTTATGTGAAATCCCTAGTGTTCCTTCCAGTAACTCTGATTTCCTTTTAAACACTGACCTCATTAGACAGAAGAGTACAGCATGGTCAGTTTTCTAGCTGTGCGGGGAACTCATCCCGCTCTCCTCCAATGATCAGACTTATCCTGACACACACCCCACACAGTAATTCACTGACAAGATTGGTGTGCTGTTATTTCTCCTCCCCCAGCTCTTATGCAGCTGAGAACAGAGAGAATGTAATCACTTCTATAAAAGGGTTACAAGGTTTTTATGTCTTTTTATATCTATAAATTTCTGTTTTCATTTCTGTTATAACTGAATGGGTTGATTTATAAGGTGGGGGTTTAGATAACTATATATCTGCAGTGCACGAATAAAGTATATCAGGCTGTAGGCAGAAGCACACTCGCATAGCAGGAAGTGCACTGCTACTTATTAGGATAAATTCCACACAAAGGAATATTTTCAGGGTACTGATTACATACAAATATCGGGCCAGATTCACAGAAAAAGTACGCCGGAGTATCTGCTGATACTCCGGCGTACTTTCAAATTTGCCGCGTCGTATCTTTAGTTTGAATTCTCAAACCAAGATACGACGGCTTCTGGCTTCGATCCGACAGGCGTACGGCTTCGTACGCCTTCGGATCGTAGGTGTAATACTTTGGCGCCCGCTGGGTGGAGTTTGCATCGTTTTCCACGTCGGGTAGCTGTTTACGGCGATCCACGAAGGTACGCGCGGTCGTCGCATTCTCTTACGTCGTCGCTAGTCGGCTTTTCCCGGCGTAAAGTTACGGCTGCTATTTCGTGGCTTATATTTAGACTTGCCATGTTAAAGTATGGCCGTCGTTCCCGCGTCAAATTTTAAATTTTTTTTTTGCGCGTAAGTCGTCCGTGAATAGGAAAGGACGTAACGCACATCGCCGTTCAAAAGATTACGTCGGTGCGACGTCATTTTGCGCAAAGCACGGCGGTAAATTTCAAAACGGAGCATGCGCAGTACGTTCGGCGCGGGAACGCGCCTAATTTAAATGATACACGCCCCATTTGAATTAGGCGGGCATGCGCCGGACAGATTTAAGCTACGCCGCCGCAAGTTTACAGGTAAGTGCTTTGTGAATCAAGCACTTGCCCGTAAAACTTGCGGCAGTGTAACGTAAATGCGATACGTTACGCCGCCGCAATTCTATGTGAATCTGGCCCATCATTTCTAATTTTTCCTATAACTTAGGAGATCTTCACTTTATTATTTCAGCTCCATTATGTTAAACCAATGACCTTTGTCATAGCAAAACTGGTTAAATAGCAATGAAGCATCCTTAATCTTTGAAAAGACAAACTACATAAAAATGAACATGCAATGCCTCCACTATATCTAACAAAAGAACAGTGCACAAAGATTTACATTTTCAAGCTTTCAACAGTGGTTTAAAGGCCAACGCTTTTAATAAATTAGGATGGATGCCAGAATCTGGCATTATAATTCAGTTGCTCAGCAGTTTCATCGTTGGGCTACACCTAAGTTTTTGGCAAGGACTGTTAAATGCTCTATAACAAAGGGGAGAGCCTTTATTTTACTCAAAGCATAAACAGGTTGAGGCTCAGGCTAATTGCAATGCAGTAATACATACAGTTCATACACATTATTGATTAGAATCTGCATTCTTATTATTTGTTATTTATTCTAAAACTTTGAAAGATTTCCATTTTTATTTTGTGTGTTTGTTTCCAAATGAATTTGTAAGCATTAAGGAGAAGATTTAAAGCTTATTTTTGGATGTTTTTTTTTTTTTCTGTGGACATATACAGTCTTACCTGTGCAAGCAATGTGATATAAGCATTGCTTTTGATGATCGCATGAGAACCCAGCACCTGCAGAATATAAATGCTTTTGACCATCAAAAGTGTCTCGGAAAAATACAGCATGTGTGAAAATTGTGAATAAAAGTGGCTGATGTGATTTTCTTTTCTTTTCATAAATAGCACATGATCATCTCCACAAATGTACTGCACTCATTCCATAAAGCCCTGTACACACGACCGGGATATAAAGTCCACCTGGAATCCCGAAGGAAAACCAAGAACCTGCTCGGTAAGTTTCCCCGTGTGACTTCTCACACGGCCGTGTTACCCGTCGGGAAAACTGCAGGGAGAGCTTTGGCCGGGAATCACCAGCCGTGTGTAAGCTCCTTCGCAGTGTTTCCCCATAGGAAAACTGCTGGGTTTAAACCCGGCGGGAATCCTGGTGGGAAAATAGAGAGCAGGTTCTCTATTTTCCCACCAGGATTCCCGGCAGTTTTCTTGTCTGGAAAGCTGCGAGGAAGCATACACATGGCCGGATTTCCCAGCCAAAAGTTTTCCTGGTAGTCTTCTTGGACAGTTTGAAGACATTGTTGAGTACTCAGGGGTTCTCATCCATGCACGGTGAGGAGTTCCGAGTTAGTCTGGCTGGAGAGGAGAGGACTGGGTTTAGTACTCTCTAGATTGCTAAATCCTTATTAGGGACCCATCATATTAAAGGTTCAAAGAGTTTTGGGTGGGAAGAACCCCCAAACCCTGATTACATGGACTTTGGTCTGGTAGGGGCTAGCCCAAGTCCCTCAGAGATTAGAAAAGGAAAGAGTCAGCTGCTGGCAGTGAGAGAGTGAGTGGCACACCTGTGTGAACAGGGTAAACTGAACTTAGGATTGAGCCACAGTGGCTGAGCTGTGAAAATGTCCTCCTTGGGACCCCTGAAGCCAATGGGAAACCCCAAAACCACAGAGTGGGACTGGTATAGTGGCAATTTTATTTTAGAAGTGTTCTGTGATGTTGTGCACCTGTGCTGTATAAAGAAGCCATAACTGTCAGCCAAATAAACATGGGTCTAGGAAAACATGTAATTCAGTTATAAAGAAAATTAGGAACCTTCTACAGCTCAATAAAATACGTTTTTCTTTTTAAAATCACACAGCATGTTCCAGTTACTATTGAATAAACTGCAGAAAACTATCAATCTTAATAAGGTTACACACCAGCTTGTAAAAAAAGAGTAGACCTGCATAAATAAATGATGTCTCTAGGAAAAAAAACACGTTATAACATTCAGAAGAATGAAATAAGATAAAAAAAGCCAAAATGTTCAATTCATTGCTATTAAATTGAAAGCAACTGTTGATTCTGACAGTTCTCAGATAATAATATGCTTCCGTATGCTTCCAGTTTCCCATCTGCCTCTGCTCACACCCTACGCGTTACGTCACCTTTACATAACTTCATCAGTAGATCAAATGTTTTGCTTAACCACTTGCCGACGGCGCACCGTCGAAATACATCCACAAGGTGGCTCTGCTGGGCGAGAGCACGTAATATGACGTCCTCTCTCCCAGCCGCCACTAGGGGCGCGCGCGCGCCCCCGCTCGCCCCCGACTCCCGTGCGTGTGCCTGGCAGGCGCGATCGCCGCCGGGCACACGCGATCGCTCGTTACAGAGCGGGGACCGGGAGCTGTGTGTGTAAACACACAGCTCCCGGTCCTGTCAGCAGGGGAAATGTTGATCTTCGGTATGAACCGAGGATCAGTATTTTCCCTAGTGAGGCCACCCCCCCCCCACAGTAAGAACACACCCAGGCATACTTAACCCCTTCCCCGCCCCCTAGTGTTAACCCCTTCACTGCCAGTGGCATTTTTATAGTAATCCAATGCATTTTTATAGCACTGATCGCTATAAAAATGCCAATGGTCCCAAAAATGTGTCAAAAGTGTCCGAAGTGTCCGCCATAATGTCGCAATACCGGAAAAAAAAAATCGCTGATCGCCGCCATTACTAGTAAAAAAAAATATAATAAAAATGACATAAAACTACCCCCTATTTTGTAAACGCTATAACTTTTGCGCAAACCAATCAATAAACGCTTATTGCGATTTTTTTTAACGAAAAATATGTAGAAGAAAACGTATCGGCCTAAACTGAGGAAAAAAAATGTTTTTTTATATATTTTTGGGGGATATTTATTACAGCAAAATGTAAAAAAATATTCATTTTTTTCAAAATTGTCGCTCTATTTTTGTTTATAGAGCAAAAACTAAAAACCGCAGAGGTGATCAAATACCACCAAAAGAAAGCTCTATTTGTGGGAAAAAAAGGACGCCAATTTTGTTTGGGAGCCACGTCGCACGACCGCGCAATTGTCTGTTAAAGCGACAGAGTCCCGAATAGCAAAAAGTACTCTGGTCTTTGGGCAGCAATATGGTCCGGGGGGTAAGTGGTTAACAAATGTACCTAATTTAAAAATACTACACAATGGGAGTGTCTCTATATTTCCCTATGTTTTGGGCAAGCTTAACCAATGGAATAGATACATGAGAGTGTCTCAAAGGAGAAATCACCCATCGGCTAGATCAGGAAGCTAGAAAGTAACCGTGGAGAGTCCCTATTGGAGAGTGGACACAGGAGAACCGATATATCTTGAAGGATTATTAATACATGCTTTAAGTATGAAGGAATTGAGCGTTCTGTAAGAACAGTGGTGACAGATATATAATCACGGACAACACATTTTATATAGAGGTGACAGAAAAGAAAGAATATCAGATACTTTTTTATCCATATGAACTTTAATATAGAATACTGGAGCTTATTTATTGTTTATTTGCATATAGATTAAAGAAAGACACATTTGTTTGATTTTTTTTTTTTTTGTATATTATTATCTTTATTTTATCATAGAGAAAACAAAGGAACAATCCAATGGTGCATTGTCATATTCACAGTTCATCTATTCTAAATAATACATAGATATATCTACAGTTTATCTAAATATATGTATACATATCTGTCTTCCCCTGTTATATCTATACTTGGGTTGACATAGTAATTTACCATACCTATATCTTTATATCTACCAATATTTAAGTTTATTTCCATGCTTCACCATTACTATAATCATAGGCTCAGAGGTATTTATCCAAGACTTCTATAATCCTCCTCTTTGTTTTCCCTTCTTTACAAGCCCAAATATCCCCCCCCCCAAGAAAAAATATGTGTTTGATTTCAACCAATAAATATTTTACTTTATATGTATATATATACAGGGCTTTTTTTCTCAGAGAATAGGTGCAGGACCCCCCCCCCTTCTGAGTCCCCCCTTGTCTCCGCCCCTACCTACCTCCAAGTACTGTCCTTTGATTCTGCCCCCTACCCACCTCCCAGTACTGCCCCAAGTATCATTTACTAAATAATTTGTATGTAATTTGTTCTTGTCTAATAACAAGAAAAGCAGTAAAAATAAGATGCACTGGAGCCAGCAACAATAGACCCCAGCCCAGTAATAATAGATCCTTCCAAGCAACAACAGATTTCCCACCCACCAATAATAGACCCCACCCCAACAATAGGTCCTCCCAAGCAACAAAAATTCCCCTCCCAGCAATAATAGACCCCACCCCAGCAACAATAGATCCCTCACAAAATAATAGAATCCCCCAGCAACAACGGTCCCCACCCTAGTAACAATAGTTCCCCCCAGCAATAGACCCCACCCCAGCAACAATACTTCTCCACGCAATAGACATCCCACACAGAAACAATGGACCAGCCACAACAAAATACCACCCTCAGCAACAAAAGATCAACCCCAGCAACATTAACCACTTGCTTACTGGGCACATAAACCCCCTTCGTTCCCAGGCGAAATCACTGCGTCGCTTTAACTGACAATTGCGCGGTCGTGCGACGTGGCTCCCAAACAAAATTGGCGTCCTTTTTTCCCCACAAATAGAGCTTTCTTTTGGTGGTATTTGATCACCTCTGCGGTTTTTATTTTTTGCGCTATAAACAAAAAAAGAGCAACAATTTAAAAAAAATATATATTTTTTTTACTTGTTGCTATAATAAATATCCCAATTTTTTTTTTAAAAAACTATTTTTTTTTCCCAGTTAAGGCCGATACGTATTTTTCGACGTATTTTTGTAAAAAAAAAAAAAAAAAATCGCAATAAGCGACTGGTTTGCGCAAAAGTTATAGCGCCTACAAAATGGGGAACAGAATTATGATTTTTTTTATTATTTTTTTTTTTACTAGTAATGGCGGCGATCTGCGATTTTTATTGGGACTGGGATATTGCGGCGGACGTATCGGACACTTTTGACACAAATTTGGCGCCATTCACATTTATACAGCGATCAGTGCTATAAAAATGCACGAATTACTGTATAAATGTGACTGGCAGTGAAGGGGTTAACACTAGGGGGTGAGGAAGGGGTTAACTGTGTAGCCTGGGTGTGTTATAACTGTGTGGGGGGAGGGGGGTGACTGGGGGAGGGGACCGATGCTGTGTCTCTATGTACAAGAGACACAGATCGGTCTCCTCTCCTCTGACAGCACGTGGAGCTCTGTGTTTACACACAGAGCTCCACGTCCCTGCTGTCACCTGCCGTGTCACCGACGATCGCGTGTACCCGGCGGACATCGCGGCCGCCAGGTACACGCATCGGGTCTTCGGCGATGCGCCGGGACAGTTTTTACCCGCCGCGCGCCACCCAGTGGCGCGCGCGGGTAATGCACATACAAGGCCGTGTTTAAACGGCCACTTGGCACTTGAGAGCCGCGCTGCGGACGTATTTCGTCTATAGCGCGGATCTCAAGTGGTTAAACCCCCACCAGTGACCATACATCCCCCAGCAGACAGCTGCAATAGACCCTCCAGCACACCACTTGCTATTACATACATTTGGTGCTGGAGGTGCCGGAACTGCGTTCCCCCACGTTTCCGCTGAAAAAAAAAAATGTATATATATATATAAAAATCTGGCAATGGTTTGTTTTCACGATTTATTTATTGTGACATTTACACAACTGTTATTTTCACATATACCATTGTAGAGGGTGCACATATATTATATGGGGCAGATCCACAAAAGGGTTACGCCGGCGTATCTATTGATACGCCAGCGTAATTAAAAATTTCCTGCGTCGTTTCTTTGTTTTGTATCCACAAAACAAGATACGACGGCATCTGGGATCGATCCGACAGGCGTACATCTTAGTACGCCGTCGGATCTTAGATGCAACTTTTCGGCGGCCGCTAGGTGGCGTTTCCGTCGAAATCCGCGTCTAGTATGCAAATTAGCTATTTACGCCAATCCACCAACGTATGTCCGGCCGGCGCATTTTTTTACGTCGTTTTCGTTCGGCTTTTTCCGGCGTTTAGTTAAAGGTGCTGTTATGAGGCGTACTCAATGTTAAGTATGGCCGTCGTTCCCGCGTACAATTTTGAAATGTTAACGTTATTTGCGTAAGTCGTTCGCGAATAGGGATTTGCGTAGAATGACATCACCGTCGGAAGCATTGGCTTTTTCCGGGTTTATTTCGAGCATGCGCACTGGGATACCCCCACGGACGGCGCATGCGCAGTTAAAAAAAAACTTTGTTTACATCGGGTCACGACGTATTAACATTAAAACACGCCCCCATTACATCCATTTGAATTCCGCGCCCTTACGCCGCCAGAGATACACTACGCTGCCGTAACTTACGGCGCAAATTCTTTGTGGATTCCGAAAAAAAAAATTGCGGCGGTGTAGGGTATCTTAGATACGCTGCGCCCAGCATATCAATGCGCCCAGGTACGTGGATCTACCCCTATTTGTTTATTCCTGTATTTTCCAAAACAAGATACGCCTGAAGCTGGGCTAGATGCAAATTAGCTAGATACGCGAATCCACAAACGTACGTCCGGCCGGCGAATTTTTTTACGTAGTTTCCGTAAGGCATTTTTCGGCGTAACGTTACCCCTGCTATATGAGGCGTAGCCAATTTTAAGTATGGACATCGGGCCAGCGTCGAATTTTCCATTGTGTACTTTGTTTGTGTAAAACGTTCGCGAATAGAGCTTTGCGTAGAATGACATTCACGTCGAAAGCATTGGCTTGTTGCGGGTTAATTTGGAGCATGCGCACTGGGATACCCCCACGGACGGCGAATGCGCCGTTCAGACAAAACGTCATTTACGTCGGGTCAAGACGTATTAGCATAAAACACGCCCCCATCTCATCCATTTGAATTGTGCGCCCTTACGCCGACACAGTTACACTATGCCGCCATAACTTACGGCGCAAATTCTTTGTGGATACGGGAAATACGCTGTAAGTAACGGCGGCGTAGTGTATCTGAGATACACTACGCCAGACATAAAGAAGCGCCAAGGTACGTGGATCTGGCCCTAGGTGTCTTATACAACCAGAATCCAGTAAGGCTGGGTTTGCGCTTGTGAGATGCAGACTCCAGTGCAATTCCTATGCGGTTTCCTGTGTCGCACCTGAATCGCCGACAGTTCACACTGACATCTGCGGGTGTCAATGTAAAGTTAATGACACCCCCAGATCGGTTCACAGATCACAGTACGAACTGTGTAACAGTGCAGGATTCAGATCGCTTTGGTGTGAACACCCATGCAATCTAAAACCAATGCGATTTCAGCCATACAGTTTGACACAAATAAATAGACCCCTAAGTATTTAGTAGGGTTAAAAAAAATCATCTGACGTTGAACATTTTCTGTGCCCTAGCCTCTGGCAGTAAAGTGTCATCAGTCTGTCGTTTAAGTCAGATTACATTTTTAGACACTGACTGCATAAGGTAAAGTGAGGTAAGCTGATGAATCAGAAATGTACATTTTAGTTTACATGTATGTTTGCTTTTATCTGTGTCGACTAACCTACACATTATTAAGTTCAATCTTCTGACAAAAATCAATATAATTGGGTTAAGGGATTCACAGATCAGTAGCCTAGAGAACCATACCATCAGATTAAAATTTGGTATAGGGGGGTTAGGATCTTTGGTAAACACCTAACATTTATAGCACTAAAGCAGCAAAGCCGTATAAAAAAAATCACCGATCTCTATACTGCCTGACCTCATACTGAACTGAGAGTGTGTATAAAATGTATAGCCCATCTCCAGCCAAAACATGTTGGTTTTAGAGAGGTCAGGCATTTATTGCTCTCATTGGGGAGAATTGCCCTTCCGTTCTGTCCTTCTGACACCAAGAGAAGGAATGAGGTGAACAAGTGCCACTGGGACAAGAGGACAGAAACAAAAACTTTGCAGAGGTTCTAATCCTGCGTACACACGACCATTTTTCGGCATGAAAAAAAATGTTTTTCCACATGTAAAAAAACATTGTTTTTTCCAACTTCATCATTAAAACGACATTACCCACACACCATCGTTTCAAAAAAAATGCTCTAGCAAAGCGCGGTGACGTACAACACGTATGATGGCACTATAAAGGGGAAGTTCCATGCGGATGACGCCACCCTTGGGGCTGCTTTAGCTGATTTCCTGTTAGTAAAAGGCGACTCGCGTTTTTCTGTCTGTTACAGCGTGATGAATGTGCTTACTCCATTATGAACGGTAGTTTTACCAGAACAAGCGCTCCCATCTCATAACTTGCTTCTGAGCATGCACGGGTTTTTAACGTCGTTTTAGCCCACACACGATCATTTTTTACAACTCGAAAAACAACATCATTTAAAACATCGTTAACTGCTTGCCGACCAGCCGCCGCAGTTATATGGTGGCAGGTCGGCTCTGCTGGGCGATATCACGTAGCTATACGTCATCTCGCCAAGCAGCCAATAGGGGCGCATGCGCGCCCCCGCTCGCCCCCGTCTCCCACGCGCGTGCCCGGCGGGCGTGATCGCCGCCGGGCACCCGCGATCGCTGTAAACACACAGCTCCTGGTTCTGTCAGGGGAGAAATGCCTGACCGTCTGTTCATACAATGTATGAACAGCGATGAGTAATTTCCCCTAGTGAGGACACTTTGGACACTTTTGACACATTTTTGGGACCATTGGCATTTTTATAGCGATCAATGCTATAAAAATGCATTGGATTACTATAAAAATGCCACTGGCAGGGAAGGGGTTAACACTAGGGGGCGGGGAAGGAGTTAAGTATGTTCCCTGGGTGTGTTCTAACTGTAGGGGGGCTACAGTTACAACACACCCAGGGAACATACTTAACCCCTTCCCCGCCCCCTGGTGTTAACCCCTTCCCTGCCAGTGGCATTTTTATAGTAATCCAATGCATTTTTATAGCATTGATCGCTATAAAAATGCCAATGGTCCCAAAAATGTGTCAAAAGTGTCCGAAGTGTCCGCCATAATGTCGCAGTACCGAAAAAAATCACTGATCGCCGCCATTACTAGTAAAAAACCCCCTATTTTGTAAACGCTATAACTTTTGCGCAAACCAATCAATAAACGCTTATTGCGATTTTTTTTTAATGAAAAATATGTAGAAGAATACGTATCGGCCTAAACTGAGGAAAAAAAACGTTTTTTTTATATATTTTTGGGGTATATTTATTATAGCAAAAAGTAAAAAATATAAAAAAAAATTAAAATTGTCGCTCTATTTTTGTTTATAGCGCAAAAACTAAAAACCGCAGAGGTGATCAAATACCACCAAAACAAAGCTCTATTTGTGGGAAAAAAAGAACGCCGATTTTGTTTGGGAGCCACGTCGCACGACTGCGCAATTGTCAGTTAAAGTGACGCAGTGCGAATTCGCAAAAAGTGCTCTGGTCTTTGACCAGCAATATGGTCCGGGCTGAAGTGGTTAAAAAATGCAGCATGTTTGAAAAAAAAAAATTGTTTTTCAGAACCCGAAAAATGATGTGAAGCCCACACACCATCATTTTAAATGACATTTTTTAAAAACGTTGTTTTTTTCATGCAGAAAAATGATCGTGTGTACGTGGCATAACATTTACTCAGAAATTTGTTTTTGTGCTATCTATAACCCCACTGCCAAAATTTCAGGACAGAAAGAAGTTTAAGACTATTACCATCCAAATCAAAGATAAAACTTTCTCACTAATGTTGACTCCAAAAGTTTTGTTTTTTCACTACTTTTGAAGGAGTTGATAGACAAAATGTAAGTTCAAACTCCTAAGCAGCCCATAGATGATTTTATTGTATTTCCTTCCAGGGTTCACGTGGAGCCTTCCTGGCTGGCAGAACACAATGATTACGACTAGCTTCTATCTCCTACGGCAGTAATCGTATGTAAAAAACTGACAGGCTGGTTGTATCCAAGTTGATTAATGGATCGACTTGGGTACAATCATCCTGCCCATAGATGGATCAAATCGTGGCCAGTCCCCTCTGAACCGGCAGAATTTCTATCCATGTATGGCCAGCTTTAAAAGGACCACAATTTCAGTTGACCTCTCACTCACTGACACAATAGTTTGAATTTACCCTTTGCATCTAGGATGAGTCATGTTTTACAAGGTAGATGATACACTCCTCACCCTCTTCGCTCCATTAAAACGGGTACGGCTGTCTGTCCTCTGTAAAACCTTCTTTCTCACTTTACTGTCATCCATCCAATATCATGTGGAACAGTAGTGAAGAGTATATTGCCAGGGTTGTGTGTCTTCCTAAAATGTAAATAAAGCTATACATTTTTTCTTTTAGTTTTAGATCCCCATTAGGGATATTTCTCTACACTTTAATTTGGAAAAATTGATTCTGGATCGAGTTTGGATGAAGATAATCTGCTTTCTTAATCCGTGTACACACGATCGGTTTGTCCGATGAAAAGAGACCGATGGACTGTTTTCATCAGACAAACCGATCGTGTGTGGGCCCCATCGGTTTTTTTTTCCATCAGAGGAAAAAAATAGAAACATGTTTAAAATTTTTCCTATGGATAAAAAAACAATAAAAAAATCCCATCGTCTGTGTGGAACTCCATCGGACAAGAAATCCATGCATGCTCAGAATCAAGTCGACACATGCTCGGAAGCATTGAACTTCATTTTTATCGGCTCGTTGTAGTGTTGTAAGTCACCGCGTTTTCGCATTATCGGATTTTTGACTGATGGTGTGTAGTCAAGACTGATGAAAATCAGCTTCATCGGATATCGGACAAAAAAAATCCATCGGATTCGATTCCATCAGATATCCGATCGTGTGTACAGGGCTTAACAGTTAAGGAACCTGTTCCATAGTTAATAAATTTTAGCTCACTTTGCACCCTTTGCATCTACAAGCAGGTGCCCATAGTGGACACATTTACTGGAAAGATAGTATACAGTACTTTCAACCCATATGCCTCAGGCAATCAGTTACTGCTCGCTGTCAAAGGGGTAACCCTTCTTCCTCAATTTTAGTAATGTATGGTCAATTAGACAGACAGCAGCGAAGAGTATACTATGTAAGTATGTCAGGTCAGCCCAAGAAGGCTAAATGACCAGGCTATTTTTAGCGATGCGGCACTGAGTTATTTTACCTGACAATTGCGCAATCCTGTGACACTGAAATAAAATGTATGTCTTTTTTTCCCCACATATAAAGCTTTCTTTTGGTGGTATTTGATCACCTCTACGGTTTTTATTTTTTGCGCTATAAACAAGAAAAGAGTGAAAATTTAGAATAATAACTATATTTTTTACTTTTTGCTATAATACATATCCAATAAAAAAAATGTATTCATCAGTTTAGGCCAATGTGTATTCTTCTACATATTTTTGGGAAAAAATCGCAATAAGCGTATATTGATTGGTTTGTGCAAATGTTATAGCGCCTACAAAAGAGGGTATGGTTTTATGGCATTTTTATAATTTTATTTTTTTACTAGTAATGGCGGTGATCAGCGATTTTTAGCGGGACTGCAACATTGCAAAGGACACTTTTGACACTTTTTTGGGACCAGTGACATTATTACAGTGTTTAGCGCTAAAAATATTCACTGATCAATGTATAAATGACACTGGTAGGGAAGGGGTTACCACCAGGGGGCGATCAATGAATTAAGTGTGTCCTAGGGTGGTGTTTCTAACCCTGGGGAGACTGGACTGACTGGGAGTACAGAGAGATCACAGTTCTTGATCACTAGGAACAGACGATCTCACTGTACTCTCCTGTCAGAATGGGGATCTGCTTTGTTTTCATTGGCAGATCCTCATTCTGAACTTCTGCCTCTCTGAGGAGTGATCGTGGGTCACTGGCAGGGATCAAGTCCTGCGGGAACGCGTGGGAACGGAGTCCCTGCACTTATTTCACAGCAGGAACGCAGTTCCCTTTGCAGGACTAGAGCAGCCGAGCCACCCGAGCCAATCCTTCACTAAGCAGGGATGCCCAGCTCGAGTCACTGTCAGGAGCAGGCGAACCTTAGTAATCCTTTATGTTACTGGCCGCTTCCTGTATATGGATTCATCAGGTAGTGTGCGGGTATTCCGTCACTTCCTCGACCCTGCAATGTCTCCTGGGAGCTTTTGTCATTGTTCCCAGGAGACATTGCGGAGGTCTGCCACAAGTTATTGCGGGATTTAGAAAGAACTTCTTTCTAAATCCTGCGATAACTCGTGGCAGACCTCCACAATGTCTCCTGGGAACAATGACAAAAGCTCCCAGGAGACATTGCGGCATCGAGGAAGTGACGGAATACCCGCACACTACACGATGAATCCATATACAGGAAGCGGCCAGTAACATAAAGGGTTACTAAAGTACAGTGGATCGAAAAAAACTAAAACATGTGGTTTAGTAATTATGCATATGAGCGTATCATTTTTTTTTCTGGTGGGGGAGTGGATCTTGGGTGGGAGTTCCCACACTTTTTTCCCCAGGACTTGACCCCTGGTCACTGGCGGACATTGTGGGCACCGGAGCCACACATCGCCCCCCCCCCCCACACTGTGCAGCATGTGGCCATCCTCTCCCACCACCACCTGTGCCTCTTACTGATCCCATCCCCCCACCAATGATCTCATCCCTATCCCCCTCATTCCTTCTACAACAGAGGTGATAGGGATGAGATCAGTGGTGAGGGGATGGGATCAGTAAGAGGCACAGGTGAACCCCCCCACATCACCACCACTACTGCCACTGATGCCCACCACACCACCACTACTGCCACTGAACCCCCCCCCCCCACATCACCATCACTACTGCCACTGATACTTACCCCACCACCACTACTACTGCCACTGATACCCCCACATCACTGGCACTGATCCCCCACAAATCAGCCCCACATCACTGCCACTGATCCCCCCACAAATCAGCCCCACATCACTGCCACTGGTCCCCCCCCACATAACCACCACTACTGCCACTGACCCCCCCCCCCGCATAACCACCACTACTGCCTCTGATCCCCCCCCCACATCACCACCACTACTGCCTCTGAACCCCCCCACATCACCACCACTACTGCCACTGATACCCCGCACCACCACTACTACCTCTGATCCCCCGCACATCACCGCCACTACTGCCTCTGATCCCCCGCATATCACCGCCACTACTGCCACTGATCCCCCGCACATAACCACCACTACTGCCACTGATCCCCCACACACACATCACCACCACTACTGCCACTGATCCCCCCCCCACATCACCACCATTACTGCCACTGATGCCCCCCACATCACCACCACTACTGCCACTGATTCCACACACATCATTGCCACTGATGCCCACCCCACCACCACTACTGCCACTGACCCAACCACCACTGCTGCCACTGATCCCATCCCCACCCAACCACCACTGCTGCCACTGATCCCACCCCCCCACTGCTGTCACTCATCCCATCCCCCACCATCGCCGCCGATGCCACTGATCCTATCCCTCCCTAACCACCACTGATCCCATCCCCCATCACCACCGCTGCCACTCAACCCAGGAGTGTAACTACAGGGGTCACAATTGCAATAGCGCACATGTTGCCCCTAAACACCTGGATGGGGGGCATTTAGAGCAACAAATCCCCTCCATTTTTCTCCTGCCGCCACCAAAAGTCTGCTTCTCCTCCTCTCCCTTCGATAGACATTCAGTGGCAGCAGGAGGAAAATAAAGAGGATTTTTTCCCCCTCCTATCCAGGTCCTGCTGCTGCCGGGATTAGTAGGAAGGGCCCTGGCCGGAGGTCAGGGGGGCCCTCCATGGTTTCTTGCACCAGGGCCCTGAAGGTTCTAGTTACGCCTCTGTGTACATGTAAGTAATTTCATGCAATAGGGCCGCCCTGCTGCAGTATATATGTAGTGGACATTCCTTAAGTGATTAATCTCGCTTTTTTTTTCTTCTAAATTTAGGGTTTTGGATTTGCTCCTACTTCAAGGTACTGTTATTATTATTGTTATACAAGATTTATATAGTGCCAACAGTTTGTGCAGTGCTTTACAACATGAGAGCAGACACTACAAATACAATACAATTCAATACAGGAGGAATCAGAGAGCCCTGCGCGTTAGAGCTTACAATCTAGGAGGGAGGGTCAAGTGATACAAAAGTTAGGTTAGGTTGAGGCGGGATAGGCTTCTCTGAAGAGGATGGCTTTTAGTGATTGTCTAAAAGCGAACAGAGTAGAACATAATCAAACAGATTGGGGTAGGGAGTTCCATAGGAAGGGAGAGGCTCTGGAAAAGTGTTGAGCCTGGGAGGTGGTGACGAGAGAGCTAGAGATCAGGAGGTCTTGGGAGGAACAAAGAGAATGATTAGGTTGGTATTTTAAACCTAGGTTAGTGATGTAGCTGGGGGCTGAATTATGGATGGCTTTGTAAGTTGTTGTTAGTATTTTGAATTGAATTCATTGGGTGAGCAGGAGTCAATGGAGGGATTGACATACAGGAGTAACAGACACAAAGCAGTTGGTAAGGTGGAAGAGCCTGGCAGCAGCATTCATGATGGACTGAAGGGGGAATATCCTATGTAAAGGTAAGCCAATAAGGAGGGAGTTGCAGTATTTGAGGCGTGAGAAGACCAGGGAGTGAACTAGGAGTTTTGTCGTGTCATTGGTTAGAAAGGGACATATTTTGGAGATGTTGCAGAGGTTGAGGCTGCAAGATTAGATGTGGGACTTAAAGAATAAATCAGAGTCCATGAATACACCTAGAACCTTGACATGTGGGGACAGGTTGATAGATTTGCCATCGATTTTAAAAGAAAAGGAAGGGGCACGTGGGGGAGGAAATATAATGAGTTTGGTTTTCGAAAGATTGAGTTTAAGGAAAGTGGTGTGACATCCAGACTGATATGTCTGTTAGTAAATTAGTGATATGTCATGACACCTAAACTAGAGAGCTGAGGGGTAGAGAGATACATTTGGGTGTCATCGGCCTAGAGATGGTATTGCAAGCCATGGGAGGTTATCAGCAGACCCAGGGAGAAGATGTAGATTGAGAATAGGAGAGGTCCAAAAACAGAACCTTGGGGAACCCCCGACAGAGAAAGGAAGAGAAGAGGAGGAAGTAAAATTGTAAGTAACTCTAAAAGTGTGGTTGGATAAGTAGTAAGAGAACTGACAAAGTGTACAGTCACGGAAACCAAGGGCGTGGAGTTTTTTAAAGGAGGAGGGGGTGGTCAACTGTATTAAAGGCAGTAGAGAGGTCCAGGAGTAGAAGTACAGAAACATGTTCATTGATTTGGGCCATTAGTAGATCATTTGCTACTTTTAGGAGAGTCGTTTCTGTGGAGTGTTGAGGGCGAAATCCAGACTGAAGCTTATTCTCTGTGAGGTGGTCTGTCAGGGACTTACCTCCCAAAGTCGTCAGCCCAGCATTGGGCTGAGACAACGGCGTGCATCAGCGGGACGTGCGCGTGCGTCAGCGGCGCATGTGCACGTGCGCAGCGGGAGCGCGTGCGTGCACGAGAACCCTCCTTGGCGCCAAAACGCCTTTAAAAGCTCAGTCCTTGCTTCCTGCAAGTTGCTGTCTGATCTGCAGTCCCTGATTGAACTTGAATCTGAGAACCTGTTTACCTGATTGAACTTCTGATTGAACTTTGTGACCCGGCTTGTTTGACCATCCGTATCTCTCCGATCCTGACCCCGGCTTCCATTGACTACCTCTTCTGATTGATCTACCGTTGCCAGACCTTCCTGCTTGTACCCTGATTACTCTTCTGCCTGCTGCATTTGATTACCTGAACCATCTGTTGTGACCCGGCTTACCTGACTCTGCTTCCGTCTGCTGTCATTAACCTAATCATCTCCCAGTCTACTACAGTGAACCTTCACCTTCCATTAGGGTCGCTGACCCTCGTCCCTGGTTTCAGCAGTTCCAGTCTACCCTTCCAGAGGAAGTCAGCACCTGCTTCACCTACCCAGCACGCCGGCACTCCTACCCCGCCAGGCTCCTGAGTCTGCTGTTCCCAATCCGGCAGCTCACGAGCCGGAGCTGTAAGAGAGGCCTCCTCCTACCATCGGGCTCTGGCTACCAGGTACGTGATACATAACAGTATCAGACAGCCATGACAGAGCCTTCAGGAGTGGCCCCGGCCATGGAGGAGATTTGCAAACACCTCGCATCTCTCACTCAAGCTGTAAAGAATCTACAGGACGGCTACATGCGACTGGAAGGTCAAGTACAGAATCTATCCGGAGACGCAGCTCCTACATCCGCTGCCAGATCTTCTCCATCTGCCGCTGCTCCATCCGTAGTAATGCTACCGCCCGAACCCAGAGTTCCGATGCCAGAGCGATTCACCGGGGATCGTTCCAAATTCCGGGATTTCCGTAATGCCTGTCAATTATATTTTGCCCTTCAACCAAGGACTTTTTCCCTAGAAGCCACTAAAGTGGGATTTGTGGTTTCTCTTCTTCAAGGAGAGCCCCTAACCTGGGCACACCGATTATTGGAAGAAAATGGCACCAACACAGAGACTTTACTAGCCTTCTTTCGGATCATGGCACAAATGTATGATGACCCTCAGCGGACTACCACTGCCGAGGCCGCCCTGCTCGCACTTCAACAAGGCCGCCGAGCAGTGGAGGATTATGTCACGGACTTTCGCCGCTGGAGTGCGGACACCCAGTGGAACAGCGCAGCTCTGCGACATCAGTTCCGCCTGGGACTTTCAGAGGCCTTGAAAGATGAACTGGCTCGCATTGGGGTTCCTGATACCTTAGAAGATTTGATCGACAAGGCTATTCAGATTGATCGACGTCTACGAGAACGACGGGCTGAACGTTCTTCTCATCTGAGTCGTCCAGTTTGGGTCACTACCAAAGCACCCATGCCTGCGTCCCGATATCAACCACCTGTCTGCCCAAGTTCTGCCAGCTCTCCTCCAGATACTTCTGAGCCTATGCAACTCGGAGTCATGCGACCCACATTGCCTCCAGAAGAACGAGCACGCCGTCGTCAACTGAACCTATGCCTATACTGCGGTGAGCCCGGTCATTACGTCGCCAACTGCCCCATCAAGATGCGTAAGTGCCGTTCCTCTGTTTCTCTCAACGTTTCCGCTCTCCCAGCCAATACAACCCACCTTGCTCTCTCTCTGTCTTTGCAGCTCCAAGGAAGAACGATTCCGGTCAACGCAATTATTGACTCCGGGGCCTGCAGCTGCTTCATTGATCCCGCCTTTGCCAACCTACACAATATTCCTCTTCGAAGAAAGAACTTCAGACTTTCCGGATCCCACATTAAATCAGGGCAAGTAACACAAGAAACCCTTCCTCTGCCTGCTACTACTTCCGCCGATCATAAAGAATTATTAATTTTGGATGTGATCTCCTCTCCTCTATTCCCTGTGATTCTTGGCATTCCCTGGCTCCGGATTCATAACCCTCAGGTTGATTGGTCCTCTGGAACTTTACGGTTTCCTTCCCGTTACTGTCAGGAATATTGCTTACCTAAAGTACCTAGTTTTTCTCCCACTCTGCTATGCCTGAACACTGATCCCAGTTTGCTCCAGTCCGTTCCGGAACATTATCACGAATTCCTCGATGTGTTCAGCAAAAAGGGGGCCGACTCCCTACCACCTCACCGTCCTTATGACTGCCCGATAGAACTGCTTCCTGGGGCTGAGATCCCTTTTGGGCGCATCTTTCCATTATCCGAGAAGGAACAAGATGCTCTGAAAATTTATATTGACGAAAATCTAAACAAGGGGTTCATTCGGCCGTCCACCTCACCGGCGGGTGCTGGAATATTTTTTGTTGCCAAAAAGGATCAAACCCTTCGCCCATGCATCGACTATCGGGAGCTCAACAACATCACGGTTAAAAACCGATACCCGTTACCCCTAATACCTGAATTATTCCAAAAACTAAGATCCGCCACTATCTTCACCAAGCTGGACCTGAGGGGGGCTTATAATTTAATTCGCATCAGAGACGGTGATGAGTGGAAAACTGCCTTTCGCACTCGGTATGGCCACTACGAGTACCTCGTCATGCCTTTCGGGTTATGCAACGCTCCCGCTACCTTTCAGCATTTTGTCAATGACGTGTTTAGAGACTTTTTAGACATCTTCGTCATCGTCTACCTGGATGATATACTGGTCTTCTCTGGCTCGTTAGACAAACATCGGGAGCATGTCTGCAGAGTTTTAAACCGGCTCCGCCTGCATGGTTTATATGCAAAGGCAGAAAAATGCGAATTTGAGTTACACACCATTCATATCCTGGGTCTGGTAATCTCCCCGACGGGAATCGAGATGGACCCAAAGAAAGTGTCTGCCATTCTGGACTGGCCAGTACCTTTAGATAAAAAGGGGGTAAAACGATTTATAGGATTTGCGAATTTCTATAGACGCTTTATTAAAGGTTTTTCTTCCATCGTTGCTCCCATTACACAGCTTACCAGACAAAATTTCCGTTTCCACTGGAACCCCGAGGCTCAGAAGGCCTTTGACACCTTGAAGGGACTCTTCACTTCTGCTCCGATCCTCAGTCACCCCAACCCGGCTCTACCTTTTCTCCTTGAGGTGGATGCTTCTGAAGTCGCTGTAGGGGCCGTTATATCTCAACGACTTGGGAACAAGGACTTAGTACACCCGGTGGGCTTCTTCTCCCGAAAACTCTCCCCTGCGGAGAGAAATTACGACGTAGGTGATCGTGAATTATTGGCCATCAAGGCCGCATTAGAAGAGTGGAGATACCTGTTGGAAGGTGCTGCACATCCCGTGTTAATTTATACGGACCATAAAAACTTAGAATATTTAAGAACTGCTAAGCGATTGAAACCCCGACAGGCCCGCTGGGCTCTCTTCTTCTGCCGTTTCTGTTTCCACATCACCTATCGCCCTGGATCAAAGAATGTCAAGCCAGATGCTCTGTCCCGAATGTTTGACAACCCAAAGGACACCTCTACCCCTGACACCATTCTTCCAGAAAACAGCTTTCTACTATTACATGCTGATCTTCTATCCTTACTCAGAGGAGCATCTTCTGAATCTTCCAAACGTCCCAATATCTCTCTAGAGTCCAGAGATGGGTTATTTTGGAAAGGAAACCAGATTTTTGTACCTGAAAAGACCCGAGTCGAAGTTTTAAAACATCTGCACGATCACCCACTGGCAGGACATTTTGGGGTTCGTAAAACTCTGTAATTAGTACGCCGCACCTTCTGGTGGCCCGGCTTGGAGGATTTCTGCAAGTCCTATATCAAATCTTGCCCTATCTGTAACCGGAACAAGACACCCCGAAACCAAGCTTGGGGGCTACTGAAACCACTACCTGTGCCCGATCGACCATGGAAAATGATCGCCATGGATTTTATTGTAGAACTTCCCTGCTCTGAGGGTTGTTCCGTCATTTTTGTGATTGTGGACCGTTTGACCAAAATGGCCCATTTCCTTCCTTTAAAGAATACACCTTCTGCCATTGAGACTGCTCGTGTATTCATTAAAGAAATCGTCAGACTACATGGGGTGCCCTCCAACATCGTGTCAGATAGAGGAGTTCAATTTACCTCTCGGTTCTGGAAAGCCCTCTGCAAAACGCTACAGATTGAACTTGCTCTATCCTCGGCCTATCATCCCCAGACCAATGGGCAAACTGAAAGAACCAATCAGACTTTGGAACAGTACATCAGGTGTTTTACAACGTTCTCCCAAGATGACTGGGTTTCTCTGCTACCCCTAGCAGAATTTGCGTACAATAACGCCAGTCATTCTGCTACGGGGCAATCTCCCTTTTTTGCCAATTATGGTTTCAACTTAACCTTTTTACCAGACTTTCTTTCAGAGTCCTCAGTTCCGGCTGTACAGAGCACCATGGAGTTCCTCAACCGCAATAACCAACTGTTACGGGAAGCGGTGACCAAGGCCCAGGCTGACAGTAAGAGGTTCTTTGACAGAAAAAGGAGAGGTGAGCTGGATCTGAAACCAGGAGACCAGGTATGGCTTTCTACAAACAATCTTAGGCTAGCCTGTCCGTCCAAGAAATTGGGACCAAAATTTTTGGGACCCTTTCCGGTCAAGAGAAAAATCAATACAGTCTCATATGAACTATCCTTATATGATTCTCTTAAAGTGCATCCTGTGTTCCATGTCTCTTTGTTAAAACCCGCAGTTCCGGATCCTTTTCCTAATAGGGGGTCCAAACCTCCCGAACCGATCCATGTCGATGGCAACGAAGAATTCGTGGTGGAGACTGTCCTGGATTGTAGGAAAAGACAAGGACAAAACCAATTCCTGATCAAGTGGAAAGGTTATGGACCAGAAGACAATTCCTGGGAACCCGAAGGTAATATCCATGCCAAAAGACTAATACGTGCATTTTTTCTCGCCCACCCTGACAAAGTGGCCCGACTGGGCATCCGGAGGCTGCCCCTTGGGGGGGGGCAATGTCAGGGACTTACCTCCCAAAGTCGTCAGCCCAGCATTGGGCTGAGACAACGGCGTGCATCAGCGGGACGTGCGCGTGCGTCAGCGGCGCGCGCGTGCACGTGCGCGTGCACGTGCGCAGCGGGAGCACGCGCGTGCACGTGAACCCTCCTTGGCGCCAAAACGCCTTTAAAAGCTCAGTCCTTGCTTCCTGCAAGTTGCTGTCTGATCTGCAGTCCCTGATTGAACTTGAACCTGAGAACCTGTTTACCTGATTGAACTTCTGATTGAACTTTGTGACCCAGCTTGTTTGACCATCCGTATCTCTCCGATCCTGACCCCGGCTTTCATTGACTACCTCTTCTGATTGATCTACCGTTGCCAGACCTTCCTGCTTGTACCCTGATTACTCTTCTGCCTGCTGCATTTGATTACCTGAACCATCTGTTGTGACCCGGCTTACCTGACTCTGCTTCCGTCTGCTGTCATTAACCTAATCATCTCCCAGTCTACTACAGTGAACCTTCACCTTCCATTAGGGTCGCTGACCCTCGTCCCTGGTTTCAGCAGTTCCAGTCTACCCTTCCAGAGGAAGTCAGCACCTGCTTCACCTACCCAGCACGCCGGCACTTCTACCCCGCCAGGCTCCTGAGTCTGCTGTTCCCAATCCGGCAGCTCACGAGCCGGAGCTGTAAGAGAGGCCTCCTCCTACCATCGGGCTCTGGCTACCAGGTACGTGATACATAACAGGTCACTCAGTTGGTTGTAGGTAAAAAGGGGAGTAGGGAGATGAGGCATAGGTTTTGGGGTCCAGTGAGGTCTTTTTAAGTATGGGGGTGACTAGAACATGTATTAGAGAGTTGAGGGATATGCCAGAAGAGAGGGAGAGATTGAAGATGTGAGTCAGAGAGTGTAGAATAGAGCCAGAGGGTGACCGTAGCACTTGTGAGTGAGCAGGATCCAGGAGACAGGTGGTTAGCAGGACGTTAGCAAGAAGTTTAGCAACTTCGTCTATAGTAATTGTACCTGTGGGCATGGAGTGGAGAAGGTATCTGTGCTGAGGAGATCTCCTGACGAATTGTATCAATCTTATGTTTGAAGTGATTGGCAGTGAGTGAGTTAGTGGGTGGAGGCAGTGGAGGATGAAGTAAAGAGTTGAAGGTAGAGAAGAGTTTATTGGGACGGGATGATAAGTTGTTAATGAGAGTGATTAAGTTGGTCTGCTTAGCATAGAGGAGGCAGGAATTGTATTTTGGAGGGCAGATTTATATTGGTTGAAATCTTTCTGAGACTTGGTCTTACGCCACAGGTTCTCAAGAGCGTGGCTATGTTTTTTTCAGATTTCTGGTGTCATCTGGTTGCCAAAGTTGTACGGGTCAGGGCCTGATTCTGTGTGAGGGGGGCCACTGTGACCAGGGAGGATGACAGTGAGCTGTTGTAGACAAAAGTGGCTAGGTTGGGGCAGGACAGGGGTGAGATTTTGTCATAGAGGTGGTTAGTAGCAAAAGGCAGGGGTTGAGATGGTGAAGGTTTCTACGGGTAACAGCTAGGTGGTTGGAGGGAGAGGATTTGGCTTCCCACGTGCTCCATATTTTGTAAAAAGTAGTGGAACAGTCTAACCTCATATACGGAAAGTATCTATAAACCTTTTTTTATTTTTTTATTTAGCGTTTTACAGCCAATGACAACTTTTAGTAAGTGTGAAGATTCAAATTATTGCATTGAATATTGTGATCTTTCCAAAGCTGGAAGAACTCTGAAGGAATTCTATACAGAAAGTTACCTTTCAGAAACATTCATTCACTTTTTGAATCATTAGTGAGGTCAACCCAATGCTTGTTTTCAAAGAAAACAGATTTTTTTTTCGCGATCAACTAATTTTCTAACAGTGAGTGTGGTTTTCATAAGGGAAATTGCATACTTTCCGATATTGAAGCAAACAAGTGAAGTACTATTGAAAAATGTTTTTCAAATCATCAAACACACTGGTGAGAATTTTCATATGTAAATCTACTAGTATATGGCCAGCTTAACACTTTTCTTTTTCATATAACTCTAGACACATTTTATAGCTTAGTTGATTGTTATACTTGATCCCATATTTGTACCCAGCATTTTTCGAAAAGTCTTATGTATTGCTTTATTGCAATACAGTGTAAAATATAGGACTAACAGTGACTGAGCAAGTTTTTTTCTTAAATTCTATTTAATGAGAAAAGTCTGTACAGTCAGTGTGTAGATAGTTTAAGACTTGTGACTAAATTATCTAGTCAGCATGTCACGGTTATTATATTTTTTTGGTTTTATCTGTGACAAACTCATCATTAACACATTTTAGTCAATTATAGAAATGTATTTAACATACTTCGTAAAATACACATTTAGGACGGAAAAAGTCAGACGGGAGCTTATCATTATTATTATTATTAAACAGGATTTAGATCGCGCCAACAGTTTGCGCAGCGCCTTCATCAGGGACGACAGTACAGTCACAATACAATTCAATACAGGAGGGATCAGAGGGCACTGCTCGTTAGAGCTTACAATCTAGATCATCGGATATTCCGTCCGTGTGGACGCCCCATCTGACTTTTTCCATCGGAAATTCAGACAGAATTAGATGTTCTCAATCTTTCTGTTGGAAAAACATTTGATCGGAAACACCACGCATGCTCAGAAACAATTGGACGCATGCTCGGAAGCATAGAACTTAATTTTCTCGGCTCGTCGTAGTGTTTTACGTCACCTCGTTCTTGACGGTCGGATTTTAGTGTGACCGTGTGTATGCAAGACAGCTTGATGGGAATTCCGTCAAATTTTATTCCGATAGGAAAACCAGCCGTGTGTATGGAATTAGAGGCCTTATTTATAAAGCAGAGAATGTGACTCTGGTGGAAAACCATCCAGTTGCATGTGTTTTGAATTTCATATTCTTTGATTTATAAATAGACTACGATTACTTGAATGAAAGCTACTTTTGTAGGTTCCATTCACGGAATTACTGTTTTGTAAATAAAATAACAAAACTTTTTAAACCAACATTTAGACCCTCATTAACCCTTCGTGAAACCCTAGTGTTTTAATGCATTCCTCATTAATTTCCCTTGACTTTCTTTTTTAACTGATTTACATTCTTGATTTTTGTGGTGTCAAATAAAAGACATCACTGAGGAAAGAACGAGACCTATTTTGGCTTTGTTGCCTCGGGTGCCAGAGGACCTTGTCCCTGCACTGCTGCAGACTGTGAGCTACTTTTAGTATGCATTGTAAGCTTTAGCAAGTCAAAGGAAGCTCTCCTCATTTCCTAGCTGGCAGAGGTCAGCATCATCTGAATTTTACCTCTCCATCCTTACACTTCCTGGACCCCAAAATCCACAAGGAAAATGGGGAACTGGTGAGGTGCACCAGGGCTTTATGACACCCAAAACGTAAGTAGTTGAGCATACACACAAAGTACCGTAAGTATAAAAGCAAATATTTATTAATACAATACATCCAAATGGATGACACCCACCATTGGCAAATCTTTGGCTGTATGTGGGATATTCATTTATAGTCCATATTTATAGTCTGATTTTCCGGCAATCATAAAAAAAGTCCATAAACTCCACTGCTCATTAAAGTTGAATGTGTGTGCATGGAGTTTATGAGTGGAGTGCAGTTTACGGGTTTTACAAAAAAAAAAAACGCACAAACTCCAATATACTGCAGTTTATCAGCTCCAGTGTGCATGGAGCCTTAAAGTGGAGCTCCACCCACAAATATAACTCTACATCAGTATGTTTAAAAAAATGTCATTAGCCCATTACCAAAAAAATAAATAAAAATTTACATGCCTTTAAACGGTTGTTGCTAGGCAGAATAGATAATCTTCCTTCTTCCTGCACCGCAGTGCTTGTGCTTTCTATCCTACACCGCACAGACTCCTGGGAATGTAGTGTCATAATTTCCCAGGAGTCTGTGCGCTCCTAAGGACAGTACAGGCGCTGTTTACAGCGCAATGTTTAATAAGGGCACAAAGCCCTTACTTTTAATTCTTCGGCAGGACAAGAGAGAGAGCAGTGTGGGGATTCTGTTATCTTCATTAACATAACAACGGGGCGGGACGTTCCTCCGCCGCCGCCTGTTGTTATGACAACGGCACAAACAATTGCCGCTACGAGCGGCGCTCTATGCGCACACGCCGGGCAGAGTAAAAAAAATGTACTGGGCTTCAATTGCCCACACAGGATATGGAAATGGCCACATCATCCTGCAGAGCAGTGGAGGCAAGTTTTGTATTCATTTAGACTGCATTCACACCTAGGCGTTTTTACGCCTGTAGCGCTACGCCGCTGCCGCCAGAGGGCTGAAAACAGATGTCCCTCTATGGAGATGGTTCACATCTCCACGCCGAACGCCGGACGCCTGTCGCCTGCCGCGTGAAAAAAGGTCCCGGACCTTTTTTTCAGGCGTCTTCGAGCGTTCGGCTAGGAGATGGGAATCATCTCCATAGAGGGGGTCATCTTGGGGCACATCTAGGCGGACAATACCGGCGTTTTGTCGCCGCAAATCGCGGTACAAAACGCCGCTATTTTTACCGCGATTTGCGGCGACAAAACACCGCGATTTCGTACGCCTAGATGTGAATGCAGCCTTAAACAGTGATGCTGTATGTGTTATGCACTTTAATGGGAACTTTGGCAACATAATATTTAAATGGCAAAAAAAAAACTGGAACCCCCGCTTTAAGCATTGCATACACAAATAAAATAATATACAAACGTAGGAATCTCTCTAACATTTAGCTAATTTTGTTTATTATTTATTTCATTTAAATTTTTCAGAAAAATGTATTGAGGTGTGTTGTTTTAATTGGAGTGTATGATAGATTAATCCCAGACTCTTGGTGTGTATGCATATATGAATGAATTTATGACATTTTGTTACTAAATTGCCAAATTAAGTTTTGATCCTTTCCTCCCTTAAATTAAAGGTTAGCATTAAGGTGTTAAGTCTGTATTTCTTTCATTTCCTAATGTCAGTCTGTCAAGCATAAATACTGTATGAGTCAAATCTCTGCGAACCTAGCAAATTAATGTTGAACTACAGGCAAACAGTTAAATGCACAGTTACTATATACTATTTTAACAGTGAAAACTACCTGACACTCTGTTAAGCCAGTTTTATTAGCGAATATTCATGTTTATTACAGATATATATATCTTTTATATATATATTTTTTCTAATAATGACATTTTAATAATGGTCTTTTGTAGGTATAGGTCTACTATATTTTATCAGCCATCATATAGATTTAGTGATTATGATGTATAAGGGGTTTGTTTTGTATTCATTATATAGGTGTGCGTATTTATACACATATATTTTAGACGTAGGGTTTTTAGCTTGTATTATATCTGTTCACCTTTACTCAGCACTTTAATGATATTACAAAATGTGTGCGTACTAATAACGAGTTATTTTTATTATTCCATATGATTAGCCCTGCTTTAAATGGGTAGAAAGCAATGTTTCCAGGTTCCGATAGGGGGCTGAGAACAAGCGCTTATACTGTTACCTAGGCTATAGGCTAATTAGTGATGAGCTATCAGGGCGGATGTCAAGTCAAATCCGCCTTGTATTAGACCAATCAGCCGTAAGAGGAGCAGTATATAAATAAGATGTGTGCAGTCGTATATCCACACCCACAGATGATGTCAAGTAAATGACGAAACGCGTCTGGATTGGATAGAGTGACTGTCAATCAAGTGACGTCATCACGCCGATCTGCACTGGCGTGGGCTAGTGTGTCGGGGTTTACAAACAGAGGGAAGCGGTGGACGCCGTCCTGATAGCCCATGATCTGAGACCGTGATGCGCCACTAATGTGATGTATTGCCTGTTTTAAATGTAAAGATTGTAAGTGCATTTTCAACCTTTTGGTATTTTAACATTAAAAAATCAAACGGAATTATGCTATGTGCCATTGTTCATCTTTTCCCTTATATGCAAGTTTTGGCTTGAGAGGATTGGATTCCACGTATTTAAGATACCTATTGCTGTGATTATACAATGCTCATATTCCAGCGTTGTCTGGTAAGAGTTTTCCCCTGCCTATCTCACGAGTGTTGGTGTTGGTAACAGAAGGATAGGACTGGCTTTGATCTGCAGGATCCACTTTCTCTGCTTTAATCACGGACTATCTTTGGGATCTTTTTCTGAATACTTTGGACTTTTTTTATGTTATATATCAGTTAATCAATTTTATTCAGGAGCGCTGCTTAATATATATTATTGTTTTATAATATATGTGTTGTGTTTTATAAGCCAGTCTTATGATCCAAGTACTACTGCCAGAAAGACTAGCCAGCTCTCTGGCCTCCCTGCAGTTAAACATTTCAGTTCGGTCTGGGACCCACCAAGCCTGTCACTGGACAATAAAGGAGCAGCACACTGATGGGGTCATCCTTTTTCTATGTCTCCTAAAACATGCTCACACTGTGACAACAATGTGTTAGTACATCTTACTTGCATATTATGGCAGAGGTATCCACTAATTCTACAGTGCTACCAGGTTCAGACTACCCCCTGTCACTCCTATGCTACCATTGCCATCTTTTCTTGTTCTTTTTGTGGACCCAGCACCTTCTCTTTTCGGCCAATAAGTACATGTATGCTGGAGTTAAAGTATCTCACAAAAGTGAGTACACCCCTCACATTTTTGTCAATATTTTATTATACCTTTTCATGTGACAACACTAAAGAAATTACACTATGCTACAATGTAACATAGTGAGTATACAGCTTGTATAACAGTGTAAATTTGCTGTCCCCTCAAAATAACTCAACACACAGCCATTAATGTCTATACCACTGGAAACAAAAGTGAGTATACCCCTAAGTGCAAATGTCCAAATTGGGCCCAGTTAGCCATTTTCTCTCCCCGATGTCATGTGACACGTTAGTGTTACAAGGTCTCAGGTGTGAATGAGGAGCAGGTGTGTTAAATTTGGTGTTATCACTCTCACTCTCTCATACTGGTCAATGGAAGTTCAACATGGCACCTCATGGCAAAGAACTCTCTGAGGATCTGAAAAAAAGAATTGTTGCTCTACATAAAGATGGCCTAGACTATAAGATGATTGTCAAGACCCTGAAACTGAGCTGCAGCACAGTGGCCAAGACCATACAGCGGTTTAATATCCAGAGGTTGTCTCTGGGAAATAGACGTATGAGTGCTGCCAGCATTGCTGCAGAGGTTGAAGGGGTGGGGGTCGGCCTATCAGTGCTCAGACCATATGCTGCACACTGCATCAAATTGGTCTTCATGGCTGTCATCCCAGAAGGAAGCCTCTTCTAAAGATGATGCACAAGAAAGCCTGCAAACAGTTTGCTGAAGACAAGCAGATAAAGGACATGGATTACTGGAACTATGTCCTGTGGTCTGATGAGTGCAAGATACACTTATTTGGTTCAGATGGTGTCAAGCGTGTGGTGGCAACTAGGTGAGGAGTACAAAGGCAAGTGTGTCTTGCCTACAGTCAAGCATGGTGGTGGGAGTGTCATGGTCTGGGGCTGCATGAGTGCTGCCGGCACTGGGGAGATATAGTTCATTGAGGGAATCATGAATGCCAACATGTACTGTGACATATTGAAGCAGAACATGATCCCCTCCCTTCGGAGACTGGGCCCCAGGGCAATATTCCAACATGATAACGACCCCAAACACACCTCCAAGATGAAAACTGCCTTTCTAAAGGAGCTGAGGGTAAAGGTGATGGACTGGCCAAGGTCTCTAGACCTAAACCCTATTGAGCATCTGTGGGGTATCCTCAAACGGAGGGTGGAGGAGCGCAAGGTCTCTAACATCCACCAGCTCTGTGATGTCATCTTAGAGGAGTGGAAGAGTCCAATGGCAACCTGTGAAGCTCTGGTGAACTCCATGCCCAAGAGGGTTAAGACAGTGCTGGAAAATAATGGTGGCCACACACAATATTGACATTTTGGACCCAATTTGGAAATTTTCACTTAGGGGTGTACTCACTTTTGTTGCCAGCGGTTTAGTCATTGTAGCAAAGTGTAATTTCTTGATAATCAAATCTCTGCCTCTTAGTTTACTCCCAGGGATCCCTCTTCTCCACTCCAGATTGATCCATCATTTACATGGAGTCACGCCTCATTAGCATGGCTCACGCCCACTTCCACCTATGCTGGCTTACGCAGAGGAAACCCAGCGTAGATTTGGGGGCGAGTGCTTTATGAATACTGGGCCAAATTCTCAAAAACGCTGCCTAACTTAACTTTCAGCAGTTAAGTTACACAGGCATTAAATTTCTACCTAAGTGCCCGATCCACAAAGCACTTACCTAGAAATTACACACCGTGTAACCTAAGTGCCTCCGTCGCAAGGCGGTCGTCTCCTCGAGGGGGCGATTCCTATTCAAATGAGGCGCGCTCCCGCGCCGGACGTACTGCGCATGCGTGTGACGTCATTTTTCCCCGACGTGCAGCGCGCGAACGTAATTTACGCCGGGCTTTGTGGATTGCGACGGGACAATAAAGTTGCGACGGGTGAAAAAAAAAATACGCGCCGGGAAAAAAAATTCTAATTTTAAAAAAAATCGCGGCGATCGAAAAAAAGGTCTGGTTTTACATGGTGTACTAACTTTACACATTGTAAAACCAGCCCTAATTTGACGCGTGCAAATCGTAACTTACGCAGAAAACACAAAGCTTAAAAGCTTTGTGGATCTGCTTAAGTACTCATTTGCATACGCTAGCCGGCATTTCGACTCGAAATGCCCCCAGCGGCGGATGCGGTACTGCATCCTAAGATCCGACAGTGTAAGTGTCTTACAGATGTCGGATCTTCTGACTATCTTTGGAAAAATCCTTCTGAGGATAGTTTCCAAAGATAGCCACAGGGATACGCAGGCTGAACAGCAGTTCTGCCTGCGTATCTCCTTTGAACATTTGGCCCATTGTGCTTGGCGCTCTGCGCTACACCGGCGTAGCCTAAAAAAGATACGCTACGCCGGCATAAATATGCGCCAATGTATGTGAATCCGGGCCTAAGAGTATACTCGGATTGTGGTATTAATCTTGCAGTGGTCATGCCTACAATAAGTTTGATTGTATAAATGTATTATAATGTTCACATGGAAACTATAGATAAATATATATAAAACACATTTTACACGCTAATAATTAAAATTCATCATAATGAAAATAAAGATTACTCACTATATTACTTCCTCATTAATTTCAGGTAAACGTCTGAGTTACTGCCTTTTAAACAACCATGAAACAGTTTATTAATTATCTAAAACAGCTGAGATCTTTTATGTTCACATTATGGTTTATAATGTGATGCTTAATTCATTGTGTGAGCTCACCCACTTAAGGTTATTGCAAACTCCAGTGCAATATTTAGAGTTCCCAGTTCTCCAACTAAATAAAAATATAAATTAAAGGAAAAAACACACTGGTTATACTGTTGCCAATTTTGGGTAAGGTTTAGAAGCCTGAGCACCTTTGTGCTCAGGCTTCATATAAATGACAAAACATTTATGTGAAACACATTAAAGCAGAGCTCCACCCAAAAATAGAGGTTCCACTTTTCGGAACCCTCCCTCCGGTGTCACATTTGGCACCTTTCAGGGGGAGGGGGGTGCAGATACCTGTCTAAGACAGGTATTTGCACCCACTTCTGGGAGTACGGTACTGCGGCAGCCACGTCCCTACCCGCAGCCCCCGCTGTCTTCTGGGAAACACACTGTTCCCAGGAGAGAGCAGGGACCAGTGACGGCGAGGCGCTCTACTCACACATGTGCAGTAGGGAACCGGGCAGTGAAGCCACAAAGCTTCACTTCCTGATTCCCTAACTGAGCATGGCGGCAGGTGCAGCCGAGGGACGAGCGATTGCTTGTCCTCGGCTGATGACATTGCGGGCGCACTGGACAGGTAAGTGTCCATTTTTTAAAAGTCAGAAGCTGCAATATTTGTAGCTGCTGGCTTTAAAAAAAAATTCTGGCGGAACCTCCGCTTTAAAATAAATATAAACATAAAATAGAACATTTTGCAAAAAAAACCCAAAAAAACACAAAACAAAACAAGTTCCAATAGTGCAGTGTTTCTCAATTCCAGTCCTCAGGCCCCCCCAACAGGTCAGGTTTTCAGGATTTCCATTATTTTGCACAGGTGATTTGATCAGTTTCACTGCCTTAGTAATCACCACAGCCTTTTCATCTGAGGGAAATCCTGAAAACCTGACCTGTTGGGGGGGCCTGAGGACTGGAATTGAGAAACACTGCAATAGTGCAACATGCAATAACAGTCACTGTGTATGGTAAAGTATAAACAACAATCCGCTGCTGTAAATAGCTTTAAATAACCCCCCCACAAGAAAGGTAAAAAAAGTGCTTGATAATCAAATCTCTGCCTCTTAGTTTACTCCCAGGGATCCCTCTTCTCCACTCCAGATTGATCCCTAATGCCCCATACACACGATCGGATTTTCTGTCGAAAAAAACGACAGAGACTAGAAAATTAAGTTCAATGCTTCCGAACTTGCGTCTGAATTTTGCGCGTCGGAATTGCTACAGACGATCGGATTTTACGATAGGAATTTTTTCCGTCTGAAAATTTGAGAACCAGCTCACATTCTTTTGTTGGTGGAGATTCCGACAGCAAAAGTCCGATGGAGCATACACACGGTCGGAATTTCTGTTCAAAAGCTCATATCGGACTTTTGCTGTCAGAATTTCCGATCGAGTGTACGGGGCATCATTGTTCTCAGCACACAGCAAGATGCCCAGTTAAAGTGGGATACATGCACCTCTCAAAATAAAGATAAAGTTGACATAGTGCTCACTGTAACAAAATGCACAGCACTCACATAAATACATAAAGTATTGCTATAAACCTCAGACAACAATGCCGGTACGAGTGGCAAATTTTAACTATTCAGGCAGCCCACTCTCCCAGCTTTCTTTCCAAGACTATCCTCCACCAAGGCCACACCCTTTGTATTTTGTCATGCTGACATCATTGGGGGCACATGGCGGTATAGAGAAATGTTTGTATGAAAATGGACTCCCAACAGAACCCCCTAGTCACAGACACAGATGCGACAGCCGGGATAACTTTTAAGTAAGAATCATACGATACAGATCAGGGGAATAAAATCTAATTGCATAGATCAAAGCGGCACACTTCAGCACCATCTGTATAACAATAAATAATGAAGTGGACAGAGTGGTGCCCAATCACTACAACCACCAAGTACTGCCAGTAGGGATGGGCAAACGCTGCGGACCGAACATTGGCTGTTCGCCATTTGGATACCACATGCTCGACAAGGCATTCAACCTCCCACCACCCAGCCTGTTAGCAAGAGCACCTGAAACCCACACAAAAGTGATGAAAATCTGTTCCTCCTCCTTACCTCAGTCTGCCCCTGCTATACCTCATGGCCTCTCAGCAGCCTCCACTGACAGGGATGATGGTATAGCACAGGGTGTCCCAGGTCCTTGCAGCACATCTGCCAGCAGCACACTACCAGCTGAAGACTATAGTCGGCAAATTTCTCTGCCCCATCTGCTGCACAAAAAAAAAATGCAGTCACTGCCACCCATATGCCCATCTTCTAAATGTAACCTTTTTCAAAGCTGCTGGCTCTACAACTTCTGACTTTCCATCTGGTGGATGCTGCCCCCTTCCATGAATTTGCAGAATGTGCTGTACCACAATGGCAGGTTCCCAGTTGCTATTTATTTTCACATAAGGCCATTCCAGCTCTGTACCATCACATGGAAGGCAATGTTGTGGCATAATTGTGCAAGGCAGTCAGCCGCAAAGTCCACGTTACTGCTGATACGTGGTCCAGCAAGCAGGGGCAGGAACGATATATTTAGTTTACAGCACACTGGGTAAATCTGCTTGCAACTCGGAAGGATGCAGGACAGGGCTCAGTGCTGCAGCTTGTTGTGCCCCCACGTTTCCATACAGCTAGTGGTGATGATGCCAGATTTGTCAGCTCTAACCCCTCCTCCTCCTCTTCCACTGAATTGTCCTATGAACCACAAGTACTCCCTAAGCGTTCAAGGGGCTATTCAAGGTGTCAGGCTAAAAGGTGCCATGCAGTGCTTCCGCTGGTGTGTCTAGGGAACAGGAACCACATGGGAGCAGAGATTCTTTCAGCTCTGCAGGGGCAGGCCCAGAGGTGCTTCACGCCACGACAGCTGGAGCCAGGAATGGAGGTGTGTGATAATGGCACAAACCTCCTATCCGCCCTTAGACAGGGAAAATGTACCTCAATTTGGTGGAGCAGCATTTCTAAATATGTACCCAGGATTGCAAGATCTGCTAAAGCAGGCCAGAAGAGTCTGTATCCATTTCAGGTGGTCATACACAGCCAGTGCTCGGTTGGCTAAAATTTAGCGGGAATTCCATCTGCCCGTAAACTGTCATGTGACATGTGGAACTCGATTTTGGCAATGCTGCAGTAGCTGCACATGCAGCAGAGGGCCATCAACGAGTACCTGTGTGAATATGGCACAATGACAGGCTCAGGCCAACTTGGCATTTTTTCACTACGCCAATGGCTGCTCATAAATTATTAATGCTCTGTACTGTTATCATTTGAGGAGGCCACAAAGATGGAGACCTGTGACAATGCATGCATCAGTGACACAATCCCTGTTGTGTTCCTGCTGGAGCAGACTCTGCGTGGCATTATGGGCAGGGCACTTGAGGCAGAGCAGTGGGAGGAAGAGGAGGACTTCCTTTCTTCTCGAGGCCCACTTTATGCAGACACCATTGTTCCTATGCCACAGAACACACAAGAAGAGAGGGAGGAAGAGGAGGAGGATTCTGGCAGTTTTGGAGGCATTGAAGCAGAGGAAGATCTACTCCAAACAGTAAGAGATGGTTTTCCATCCTCAGAACCCTTCGAAGTAGTACGTAGCTGAGAGGAGGCAGTTCCAAATACTATAATCCTCAGTGACCCCGATGAGTCTTCTTCTCATGCCTCCGCAAATTTGCAGTGCATGGGCACCCTCATGCTTCAAAGCCTGTAAGTTTCATGGGCACAATTAACACCCTAAGAAAGACTCATTTGTCTGCACCTGTTTGACAGGTGCATATCATTTTAATGTTTGACAGCACAGCCAATTCTTGCTTTCATCAAGAGTACCTCTATAGGGTTACGATGTGAAGGCGCCAACGATACCCAAAGACCAATTTTCCCACACCTGTTTGACAGGTGCATATAATTTACATTTTTGACAGCAAGGTCAATCCTTGCCTTCATCGAGAGTACCTAAAAAAGGGGTTACGGTGTGAAGGTGCCACCCACACCTAAAGACCAATTTTTCCACCCCTGTTACTTCTATCCAAAGTCTGTGTTAGAGACACCAGAATTTATCCAACAAAAATCTCTATTCTTGTTCCCAGTGCACTACATTGTGGACGCATCATACAGACTGGCGCCGCAAGCCGTTGCTTACAAAATAAAAAAAGCTAATTTATCAAAATGAATCGGTCCTGAATTACCAGCAGCTATGAAGCCCATGATGTTGATGTCACTGATTAGGTGTTTTTGGGTTGTGGAATCTCTTCAGGACTTCTAGGATGCCTAGCATTGCGGGTGTTAAATTTCATCTGGAAGAATTTTTGTTGGTGTAAGTTTCATGGGCAGAATTAACACTCACAGAAAGACCAATTTTTCTGCACCTGTTTGACAGGTGCATACCATTTTAATTTTTGACAGCAAGGCCAATTCTTGCTTTAATCAAGAGTACCTCTATAGGCTTACAGTGTGAAGGCGCCACCGACACCCAAAGACCAATTTTCCCACCCCTGTTACTTCTATCCAAAGTCTGTGTAAGAGACACCAGAATTTATCCCCAAAAATCTCTATTCTTGTTCCCAGCGCATTGCATGGAAAATTTTATTTTTTTGGCTTTCTAAATGCAATTATTTCTGTAGCAGCTTCCATACACAGTACAGATGTGCCACTTTATAGGTAGACTAAGGGGACCCTCGGACCCCCTCTCCTTGTTCTGCACTGTGTCTCTATGTGGATGTACCAATTAATTTCCTCATAGTAGAGTCTCCAACAGGGAGAACAGTGAGCAGTGAAGTACTAACTTCATCAAATCTTACTCTAAAGCTCTTAAAACTAGCAGGGACAGGCAGCAGTGCCTTAGAGCTCACACTGTAGATGTTTTGCTCATTTAGACCCTTTTCACACTAAGGCGTTTTTTAGGCATTTTAGTGCTAAAAATAGTGCCTGTAAAGCACCTGAAAAGCACCCCTTATGTCTCCCCAGTATGAAAGCGGTGCACTTGCGGGACGTTCTGAAATGTATACACCCCCCCAAAAAACGCTCTATGCCCATTGAAATTAATGGGCAGAGCTGTTGAAGTGCCTGCAAAGCACTTGCAGTGCCGCAACATGGACGCTTTTAACCCTTTCTTGGGCCGCTAGTGGGGGTTAAAAGCGCCCCGCTAGCAGTCAAAAAGCGCCACTTGTCCTGGCGCTTTCAGTGTAAAAGTAGACTTATATATTACAAATGTAATATTGTAAAGGGGTTGTAAAGTCTCTAGGTTTTTCACCTTAATGTATTCTAGTCATTAAGGAGACAAACCTTCTGTGATGCAGCTGCCCCAGAGCCCCCCCCCCCCCTTTCTTATCTGAGCCTGTCTGTTCTAGCGATGTGCATAAGTCCAGCAACTCCAGCCGCTGTCTCCATCTTCATTGGATAGATTGATAGCAGCTGGAGCCATTGGCTCCCACTGTTGTAAATCAAATCCAATGATGTGGGAGCGGGGGACGGGACCAAATTCTGCTGTCTGTGTCAATGGATGCAGCAGTGTGACTCATAAGCGTGCCTGCATGGGTGCCCCCAGGTATAGCAGCTCTCCGTGGGGGCACCTGATAAAGAGGAGGAGCAAGGCGCCACAGGGCCACCCCTGAAGAACAGGATAGGGGCTGGTCTATGCAAAACCCTTGCACAGAGAAGGTAAGTAGTACATGTTTGTTATTTAAAAACAAAAAACCTTTAGCCCAGGTTCACACTGACAGTGGGAATGAAATTGTGCAAGTTCAGCTGAACTCGCACAATTTCATTCCCGCATGTCAGTCCCAACTTCGGGAGCAAAGTTTCTGCACAGTTTCTGCACAGATGTCGATTGAAATCGCACCCCGAAGTCACCAAAAGTAGTACAGGAACTACTTTTGGTAATCGGTGCCGCGCCGCAAATCTGGCGTCACGCTAATTCGGACAGTGCTATTGCCGGCAATGACAAGTCAAATCGCATTCCAAATCGCTGAAAAGTGAACCAGGGTTTACACTCACTTTAATTTCTGAACAGCTGACAAGCATCAGACAGAGTAGGGAGCAATGTGTTCTAATGAGGACAGAGGCATCAACAAAAGCACATTTATTTAATAGCATCGGGAAAAGGTTAGCACTTCTCTCTGGTTTTCCTTGTGCTTTCTGTCTTCCTCGCCTGTGACACTAATGCTGCGTACCCACGATAGGTTAGTCTGATGAAAACGGTCTGATGGACCGTTTTCATCAGACCAAACCGATCGTGTGGGGGCCCCATCGATTATTTATCCATAGGTTAAAAAAATAGGAATTATCTGATGGACGTCCATCGGTTAAAAATCCACGCATGCTCAGAATCAAGTCGACGCATGCTTGGAAGCATTGAACTTAATTTCTTTCAGCACGTCGTTGTGTTTTACGTCACTGGCGCATTCTGACACGATCGTTTTTTTAACTGATGGTGTGTAGGCACGACTGATCATCAGTCAGCTTCATCGGATAACTGATGGAAAAATCCATCAGACCGTTTTCATCAGACTAACCTATCGTGTGTACAGGGCATAACACCCTCTTGTACACAGACATTCTGCTGTTACTATAGTTGTGAGGGAGAGAACCTTCATTTTTTTTCTTTTGTATAATTTGATGAAAAGTGAAGTGGAAAGATAGTTGTGATATATACTGTATCTATAGAATATTAAAATACATTTTTCCTTTAAACATTTAGAATTTGATAAGGTAGAGTTTGTTTTCTGGTAAAGCATTAGTTAATAACTACAAAAATGACTCACATCAAATTGAAATGGTTGATTACTGTAGTTTCAGTTATAGCACTGGTATAATGATTGTGAACGATCATCAATCAGCCTCTTTTAATCATAGGATTAATACATATTTAGAATTGCAATATTACTTACTGTATGTGTTATTGCTGTTACAAGGTAATGGACACTAATCATCATGGCAAATGACCTGGCAACAACTATTACAAATAGCCTGTCAGACAATCATAGGTGACAAATGATCTGACAACAATTATTACAAATAACCGTCTCAAACTACATACATTACAATTATCCACAATTATATATTTCAGTTTCTGGTCATTTTCTCACATACAATGATTAATGTCAATGAAAAAAATGTTAGAGATCATCATATTCCACAAGACATAAACTATGCCAAGATCTCAGCTGGCTTTTCGGCTTCATGGTAGCTAAGCCATGTGGTACTGTACACATCCATTAGGGTGAAGTTTGGGTTCAGGTTGAACATGACTTTAACCCAAATCCAGCAAGTTCATTGTTTTTGAACAATATGGCCAGTTTAAAAATTTTAACAAGCCGTCAGAGAACCCAGGAGAAATTACTAACCAAAATTAAGCTAATATGGATCATATTTCGTCAATAATGTCACCCCTCTGGTGTTTTACATTCATCAGCCGGCTAAGTACAGTAATTTACAGGGGGAGTAGTGGCAGCAGAAGATTGCTGTGAAGAGCAGGTTTTTCTGTCAGCGGGACATCAGGGTGTCATGGCGTCACTCATCAGAATACTGGATGTACATTGCTGGACATCATGATAGACGTAGGATTTATCAGAGGACATTGTGGGATTTTTTTTAATAAATACTTTTTTTTACAGTGTTTTGGGGTTTTATTTACATAAAAAAAAATTGTAACTATGTGACAATGGGTACTATGCACCACTTAGTCATTTATGTTTTGGGAACCATTTATGTGGTGGCCACCTTATTGTAAAGTGGTCTTCCAGATTCTGATAAGTACCCTACTTCCACATTTACTGGGATAGGGATGTGGGGATGAGGCCCATGTAGGGTTGCCATCTGTCCAGGATTCACCCGGACAGTCCAGGTTTGGGAATCTTGTGTCCGGGTTTCAGGCGGACTGAAACCCGGACAAATTATTCAGACCAGGCTGTGGCTCCCCAAGTAACCGAGATAGTCACACACAAATTTGTTGCCATCCAGGAGCTGCGGGTGGCTGTCTGTGGGCAGGTTCGGTCTTACTGTGGGGCAGGGCGATGATGTTAGCAAGAGCAATTTGTTTACACCCACTGCTCACTATGCACACCGCATTACTAGTCTCCTTGGGGCACCCAAACATGTCCCAAACCGCTAAAGTGTTTGGGTTTGGCTTGAAGAAAAGGTGGCAACCCTAGGCCCATGTCCTCATCAATATGTGTGACCGGCAAGGGGAGTGACTCCTGTTATGGTTCAGAAGGGGATCGCTTACCTGCTGCCCCTGCTTTCCTGTTCTGTAATGGATTTTGAGGGGGGGGGGGCACATTTTTCTTTTTTTTTAAGGGACAGTAGAATTTTTTTTCTAAACAATGTATGTTAGACCCATATCTAGACACGCAGCCTGACTGTACAAAAAAGTGGCAACCACCCCAACCTTTAGCTAGCCCGCAAAAAAAAAAAAGAATTGGCCCTGTCTAACATTAAAAAGGCTCTCACCAGAGGGGGAGCAGGCAAAGAACTAAGGCCCCTTTCACACTGGAGCAGGATGTGCGGTGGCAGTATATTTTTAGCGGCGCTATACTGTTGGAATTGCCGTGGAATTGCAGTGGTATTTGGCCACTAGAGTCCGAAAAAGGGTTAATACCGCCCACTATGTGCCTCTGCAGAGGCACATTGCCGGCGGTATTACCGCGGTGTCCCATTGTTTTCCATGGGAAGGAGCGGTATACATACCGCTCCTCTCACCGCTCCAAAGATGCTGCTTGCAGGAGATTTTTTTTTCTCCCGCCAGCGCATCGCCTCAGTGTGAAAGCCTGCAGGCTTTCACATTGAGAATTCTGGGGCAGGAGTATTTCAGGCATTATTTATGCAATATTTTTAGCGCTTAAACGCCTGAAATACGCCTCAGTGTGAAAGGGGCCTTACTCTCTTCTGGAGGAAAAAAAGAGACCCTCTCCCACAGAGGGGCTGCAAAAGAGACCCTTTCCCGAGGATGGAGAGACAAGTAAGGAGCCTTATAGAACATTGCAGATTTTTATATATACCCTGTGAAATGACTGACCTCAGGTGATACACAGAGATTAAACAAATCCTCCTACATAAGTTGTACATTTTTATGTGCAGCCTTCTCTTTTCTACAGCCATTCAATGTACGAATTGCATACAGCTTGTCTGAGCTTTCAGTAAACAAGGGGCAGGGTGCTGAAGTTATACCCTGCAGAAGTCATCCTTCTACCTTTGCAACCACTTTAATGTGGAGTCGCATCACTTTTTAGTGTTAGTGAGCTGCCTTAGCTGTGTGATTCTGTTACTATTGGGCACATACATTTTCTGTTACTTTACATTGTATTGCTTCCTAACTTGATATGCAGGTTTACAAATATCAGTCAGGTGCCCCTTGAATGAAATACAAACAGGCAAGGCAACAAGTGAAACTCATGTCCAAACTGAACCTAAAGCGCATCCCTATATAGCTAATACACGGTAATACTGTGTAAACACATGTTTGCTAAAGAACTTTGATAGTGACATGCCTTCTAGATATATACACTATATATTGGCAAAAGTATTGGGACGCCTGCCTTTACACGCACATGGACTTTAATGGCATCCCAGTCTTAGTCCGTAGGGTTCAATATTGAATTGACTCACCTTTTGCAGCTATAAAAGCTTCACATTTTCTGGGAAGGCTGTCCACAAAGTTTTGGAGTGTGTCTATGGGAATGTTTGGCTATTCTTCCAGAAGCGTATTTGTGAGGTCAGCCACTGACTCGCAGTCAACGCTCTAATTCAACCCAAAGGTGTTCTATCAGGTTGTGGTTAGGACTCTGTGCATGCCAATCAAGTTCCTCCACCCCAAACTCACTCATTCATGTCTTTATGGACCGTCCTTTGTGCACTGGTGCGCAGTCATGTAGGAACACGAAGGGTCCATCCCCAAACTGTTCCCACAAAGTTGGGAGCATGAAATTGTCCAAAATGCCCTGGTATGCTGACACCTGCGCGTCCAGACCCTTCGAGGTAAGACCGCACTATATTAAGATACCTTTCAACTCAACTCAAATCAACCTTAAGAGTTCCCTTCACTGGAACCAAGGGGCCAAGCCCAACCCCTGAAAGAAAAACACACCATAATCCCCCCTCCACCAAATGATTTGGACCAGTGCACAAAACAAAAGTCCATAAAGACATGGATGAGTGAGTTTGGGGTGCAGGAACTTAATTTGCCTGACCTAAACATGAAAGAACACCTTTGGGATGAATTACAGCAGAGACTGCGAGCCAGGCCTTCTCATTCAACATCAGTGCCTGACCTCATAATTGTGCTTCTGAAAGAATGGTCAAACATTCCCTTAGACACTCCCAAACCTTGTGAACAGCCTTCCCAGATGAGTTGAAGCTGTAATTGCTGAAAAGGGTAGGCCAACTCAATATTGAACCCTACGGACTAAGACTGGGATGCCATGAAAGTTCATGTGCGTGTAAAGGAAGGTGTCCCAATACGCTTGACAAAAAAAGTTATAGTGTATGTGCAAATGTTTCCAATTGTGACCTTATTTTTATGAAATTTGTTTTTAAAAATAAATTTTAGAGGAAGAAAAATTAAGCATTGTTGGATCAGTTTATTTTATTCTCTGGGTAAGGAGCTAATTTGAAAAAAAAATCGAATAATGTTATATTTTGAGACAATATATACAATGAGAAAAACAGTATTATCTGATTTTGAACATGGATGACATAAACACAAATGTATCACTAGACAAACAAGTTGATATTTAGTAATAAAAAGGCAAATAAGGCTGCCTCTATACTGTACCTTCCTCAGATTATCCTAATTTTTAGTCTAGAGTATTTTTGTGGGCTTTTGTTGTTTTTAATGTTTATATGAAAGATCACAGTATACTACAATCTCTCTAAAGAGTAAATACATAATGTGGACTTTTGATGTTTCTTTTGTGCAGTCCAAAAAAGACAACAAAAAGGTATTGTTATTCCTCATCTGTTTGGGTATATGGATTTTATAGTGGCCATTTTCATTTGCATAGCTCAATTTCCTGGACACAAATCAATCTTGGAAGAATTGGGTCAGAGGGTAATGGCTGGAAGCCAAACCTACTATTGTGTGCTTACTTTGTTTTATAGAATCTCTTTGGATTCCAAAGTTCCTAGTTGTAGTCTCTTAGAGGCAATCCCTTTTCTATACAACAATATAAGCCCTACCAACAAAAGTGGAGTGTTACAAAGTTCATTCATGTGTAAGGACCTTAAAGGTATTTTTGAAGAAACAACCAGTATAGACTGAAAGACAAGTACACAAAGTGGTGGGTACTCACAAATTTGTAAACTTACCTCATAAAGAAAAAACATTTAAGAAATCTGTTTAAAATATCCAAGAATTTTCCAAACACAATTCGTACTATATGTACAATTGTTAAAAAAAATGTGAAGTACGTGTATGTGTCCATCAGCTAAAGTGTATTTGAAGCCAAAAATGTTTTTCTAATTTTATTAAAAATTCTAAATTTCTATTAGTATTTTTTTTTGTTATCATCTTATTATCAAAGCTCATCTGTACAAAATATATTGAATGTAATTTACAGTAAACCTGGTCATGTATATAAAAGCTCAGGGCCAGATTCACAAAAGAGATACGACGGCGTATCGGGAGATACGCCGTCGTATCTCTGAGATACGATTGTCGTATCTATGCGCCTGATTCATAGAATCAGGTTACTCATAGATAGCCCTAAGATCCGACAGGTGTAAGTGACTTACACCGTCGGATCTTAGGCTGCAATTCTAGGCCGGCCGCTAGGTGGCGATTCCATTGCGGTCGGCGTAGAATATGCAAATGACTAGTTACGCCGATTCACGAACGTCCGCTTTGCCCGTCGCTGTAAATTTACGTCGTTTCCGTAGAAATACGCCGCGTAAAACTAAAGCTGCTCTCTAGGTGGTCTAGCCAATGTTAAGTATGGCCGTCGTTCCCGCGTCAAAATTTTAAATTTTGCGTTTCCGTAAGTCGTCCGTGAATGGCACTGGACGCCATTTACGTTAACGTCAAAACCAATGACGTCCTTGCGACGTCATTTAGCGCAATGCACGTCGGGAAATTTTAGGGACGGAGCATGCGCAGTACGTTCGGCGCGGGAACGCGCCTAATTTAAATGGTCCCCGCCCCATTTAAATTAGGCGGGCTTGCGCCAGGCGGATTTACGCTACGCCGCCGCAAGTTTACAGGCAAGTGCTTTGTGAATCAAGCACTTACGCTGAAAACTTGCGGCGGTGTAACGTAAATGTAATACTTTACGCCGCCGCATCGTAGGGCGATTCTACGTGAATCTGGCCCTTAGTTTTTAGAGCAGCCATACTCCTAATGATGAGCACACTTCCGCTAGTGATTACCATTCCCATGGAATCAAGAATAAAAATACTTATATACTCAACATTATTGAACAACAAGTACAAGAAACTTGCAAGCACTGAATATCTAAACCTTTTCACTGACACATACTCTTTGATAATGTATTGAAGTTTCACTTTGCAAAGTAAGTTGCACTTTGCAAAAGTTTTTCCCCCAGAGCCTAATGAATATGCTGAAATTTCACTTTGCAAAGAATACCCCATCATGTGAAGGGAAAATAAAAAAACAATATTATTGCATGTACATGATTGGATGATGGAAGTCAGCAGAGTTTCATCTTTTTCACTAAGTTTTGAGGGAAAGCCTCTTGAAAAGGGCAACTTCCCTTGCAAAGTGAATAGTCTGTTTGCCTTTAGTAAATCAACCTTATTAAGTCACTTCATCTCTAACGACTCAATAGGATCAGTTGCAAAAGACAATTAGGTAAAGGGGTTGTAAAGGTTTGTTTTTATTTTCTAAATAGGTTCCTTTAAGCTAGTGCATTGTAGGTTCAATTACCTTTTCCTTCGATTTCCCTTCTAAATGTTTTTTTTCTTTATCTGAATTTCTCACTTCCTGTTCCTCCTCAGTAAACTTTCCACCATCATCCGAGCTGTTCTGGCTGGGGGTTAGTCAGCCAGAACAGCTTACTGTGGAGGAACAGGAAGTGAGAAATTCAGACAAAGAAAACAAAGAAAAAAAACATTTGGCAGGGAAATCAAAAGGAAAAGGTAAGTGAACCAACAATGCACTAGCTTAAAGGAACCTATTTTGAAAATAACCTTTACAACCCCTTTAATACCAAAACAACAAGTAAATAAGACCTAATTTGTGAATATACATGTAGCACCTGGTTACTTCCAAGTACCGGTGCTATTGAAATTTAGAGGGCGATCAGAGTACTAATGACTCTGATCCAAATCACAATGTTCAAATAGGGCCTCTGTTTCAGCTTGTCTGTGGTGTGGGCTCATTCTTTTGTTGCTGGGGTGCTATGCCACCCCAGGGCGACAGGTGGCAGCAGCAGAGTCGAGACATGGGTGTTCTTTTCCAGCAGCCAATCAGGAGGGAGTGTCCTCGCTGGGCATGCTGGGAGAGGGTACTTATGGAACAGACGCCATTGAGTCTGGGTTCTTCTTCCAGTGTGGTACCCACCTTTAGGGTGACCACATCACAGCGCCCCGGCGTTATGGCCTACCTGGCCTGGGCGCATGTGCCACGCAGTGTTCCTGGTTCCGGGACCATGTTGGTCCGGAATGTTTGAGCAACATTGGGGACCCAGTGATCGACTGGGTTCCCACTTTTGAAGATCCCAAGCAGTAGAGCTGTTCGGTGGGGAGTCCATCTGAGGAGCGCCATTGAGAGGCTGGCGGTCCAAAAAGATTTCGACAAACCACCGGGGATCAAGGTAGCCGGATACTGAAGGATCGATCACCTGTCAGTCGGTACCTGGGCGACGTTAAGAAGGAGATCCAGGTGTAATTCTTCAGAAGAGGATTGCCTCCGTATTTACAATCAGAGAGGGCCGGTGGCAGAAGTGTCTCCCTGAAGTCCATTCCAGGAGGGTCTGTGGCAGAGACTTTTCCTCAAATCCAAGTTCATTCCAAGGAGGGTCTGTGACAGAGACTGTAACGGACCTATGTATTCTGCCGGGACATTTATAATCATCATGCAGTGAGGCATACCAAGGGTTAATTGTAGAGTGACTTTTGGGCACAGATTGAGCCAGGAGATGGGGTGGCAAGTGAATCATAATCCATGTTTGCAGGATGTCTGGAGATGTCACAAGTTGTTGGCTATTCAATGTGGGGACACATTCTTTTGAAAGGTGTTAATTGCATCTACTCCTAGACATTTCATTGTCCCTTGTGTAAAGGTGTTATGTATGCTAAATACTGTTTATGTGTGGAATGAACTTATCGGAGACAGAACGTCTGTCTAGAAATGTGGATTGGAAGGAGATCATTGTGTTTGAGTTCTGGTAATGAAGGAATGTTTAGTAATTAGCTCAAAGAAGGTGATTGAAGCTTCCCCACGGTGTTATGTGTGGGTGGGGACAGTTTGATTGTTCATGTGCCTTGAATACTGTATAAAATCTCAGAGTGAACCATTAAAAATCAGTCCTGCTTGACTCTTCAAAACGTAGCCCCGTCTCGTTTCTTGAAAGGGCGTTCGATGGGATATACCGGCGGTACCTGCATATAGCCACTTGCCAGGGAAAAGGACTTCTCCAACGGCTGATACCCTCTTACTACATGGGTAGCCGTTACATTGGTTGGCAGCAGCGGGATGGTCCTTTTATCCAAAGAGCAAGTGCTGAATGGAGTCGCAGTACGCCAGGCTGAAAAGATCCACACTAAAAGATTTATTGGAGAGTCGTGGTAGGAGTGCCAGCAACAGACCACGGAGGGAGCTGATAGCTGACCTGCTGGAGCTGGACGAAATGGATGGATCTATGGAAGGAACGGAGCCCCTTGCACCAGTCAGCGAAGAAGATGTAATTACTGGGATTGTACAGCAGAGATTATCCTTGTATCCAGAAACGTCCGTGGAACTAATAAACCAGCTGTTCCGGGAAGCACGGGAAGAGATACAAACGAAGAGGGGACAAGAACTGGAACTGGTAAGAGCGAGACAGCCCATTACACATGCAGTTCCTACTCCCCCACCCGCGGCTACAGGAAAGAAAATACTGTTCACTGCATTTAAAGCTTTTGTAGAAAGTGAGGAGGAAATCGATGGATATTTGGCGGACTTTGAGAGGCAGTGCTCACTACACCAGGTACCACCAGACCAATGGGTCACTATTTTGTCGGGGAAATTGTCGGGCAAAGCCAATGAAGCCTTTCGGGCTCTTGCTCCAGAGGATATTTTACAATACCAGCAAGTTAAAAAGGTGCTGCTAACCCGATACGCTGTAACTCCAGAAGCCTACCGCCATCGCTTCCGGGAGTCCAAGAAGGGGGCTGTGGACTCCCACATGGAATGGGCCAACCGGTTACAAAGGGTGGCATCCCTTTGGGTCCAAGGGTGCAAGGCCAACCCCCGGGGAGGAAGTATTGCAGCTGTTCCTAATGGAACATTTCTTCCAAGACCTGGCCGCAGACATACAAGACTGGGTACGAGATCGCCGTCCCGCTAACTTAAACGAGGCGGCTCGGCTAGCAGATGAGTACGCGGAAACAAGGAAAGTAAGCCAGGGTACTACACGGCTGGCTCATGAGGTAGAACCGCGTACTCCAACCGTCACCCCACGCCCAGAGTTTCGGGCTCCAGTCCCACCAGGACCATCACGCCCTCAGGGGCCTAACAACTACCCCCGGGATTCGTCGAGGGTGACGTGCCATCACTGCAGCAACACGGGACATATTGCTCGTTATTGCCCGTTGAGAGCTACAAATAACAACTGGAGACGCACAACACCCAACTCAGAGGTCACTCCATCACATCCCTCTGCGGCCCACTGCCTAGAGACTGAGGTGGGCCCTGAGGAATGTCTGGGAATTTTGTATGAGGCAGACCCAATACAAGCTGCCTCTCCAGATAACCGTCAGCATCACCGTCAGGAGGTACGGGTGAATGGACAAGTAGCACAAGGCCTAAGAGACACTGGGACTACAATCACTTTGATTCAAAGACATCTGGTAAAGCCAGAGAACGTGTCCACTCGCACAGTTGCCGTCCGGGTCGCAGGGGGTGCTGTATTTCGCGTACCCACCGCCCAAGTGCACTTAGACTGGGGAGCCGGGTCAGGAAAGACCACAGTTGGTATCATGGACAACCTACCTGCTGAGGCTGTGCTGGGCAACGACATTGGCCCTCTGACTTCGGCTTATTTACCTACACCTGCTGCTGCTTGTCCCGTGACCACCCGAGTTGCTGGAATCAACTCGCTTGCTGCTGAGACCCGGGTAAGACTACCTTCCCCGACATGTACTGTAGATCCGGCACAATATCACAGTCTAAAATGGGAATTTGACAAGTTGGCCAGTGAGAAATCAGAGATGCAACGACACTACGTCATGTATTATGAGATGTCCCGTGGCTTGAACATTGAAATGCACAAACAGGCGGAAATTGTCAAAAGATTAAATGGGATTTGCATCCAGGTGGTGCCTTATCTGTCCCAAGAACATCAGCAACAGGTTTTGGGAGCCATTGAGAGAGCAAAGCAAGTGACTGTTCTAGAACTGAATTCCTTTATTCACCTTCACCCTCAGCTACCGACCTGGTAAGCCAAATGGCAATGCGGATGGTTTATCCCGGCAAACTGAACTTTTACCCTAACAGCAGACCGGACATCCCCAAGTTGACCCGAAAAGGATCAATCCGGGTCTGCCGGAGTGTTCCACAAAAGGGGAGCAGTGTAACGGACCTATGTATTCTGCCGGGACATTTATAATCATCATGCAGTGAGGCATACCAAGGGTTAATTGTAGAGTTACTTTTGGGCACAGATTGAGCCAGGAGATGGGGTGGCAAGTGAATCATAATCCATGTTTGCAGCATGTCTGGAGATGTCACAAGTTGTTGGCTATTCAATGTGGGGACACATTCTTTTGAAAGGTGTTAATTGCATCTACTCCTAGACATTTCATTGTCCCTTGTGTAAAGGTGTTATGTATGCTAAATACTGTTTATGTGTGGAATGAACTTATCGGAGACAGAACGTCTGTCTAGAAATGTGGATTGGAAGGAGATCATTGTGTTTGAGTTCTGGTAATGAAGGAATGTTTAGTAATTAGCTCAAAGAAGGTGATTGAAGCTTCCCCACGGTGTGATGTGTGGGTGGGGACAGTTTGATTGTTCATGTGCCTTGAATACTGTATAAAATCTCAGAGTGAACCATTAAAAATCAGTCCTGCTTGACTCTTCAAAACGTAGCCCCGTCTCGTTTCTTGAAAGGGCGTTCGATGGGATATACCGGCGGTACTCGCATATCGCCACTTGCCAGGGAAAAGGACTTCTCCAACGGCTGATACCCTCTCACTACATGGGTAGCCGTTACAGAGACTTTTCCTCAAAAGGTTTGAGTGATACTCCGGCTGCCAGGTCAGTGAGAGAGGCCTGTCCGGGTACGCTAAGCCCACCCAGTCAGGAGTGGTACGGAAAGTGTTACGTATGGGAGCAGGACTGTTCCGAATACTACGCCTGAATCTGCTGTTCTCCTTCTTCTTCTAAACTCTATCCTTTCATCACCGGTTCATTGTTTTTATCCAGCTGGGTAATAACGAGCACAGCAAAAGACACTGTTGCGGACATTCCTTTACTACTGCTATATGCACCATACGCCCCTAGGAATTCGGAGAGCCACGAGGTAAATGTGCCACCCAAAACAAACCAGCAGCTCCTCCGGGTGTAGTGCTACACACAGTGGGGCAGATCCACAAAGGTATTACGCCGGCGTATCTCTTGATACGCCGCGTAATTTCAAATTTTGCGCGTCGTACAGTATCTTTGTTTTGTATCTTCAAAACAAGATACAACGGCATCTCGTCTAGATCCGACAGGCGTACGTCTTAGTACACCGTCGGGTCTAAGCTGCAATTTTTCGGCGGCCGCCAGGTGGCGTTTCCGTCGAAATCCGCGTCGAGTATGCAAATTAGCTAGTTACAGCGATCCACGAACGTACGTCCGGCCGGCGCTTTGTTTTTACGTCGTTTGCGTTCGGCTTTTTCCGGCGTATAGTTTAAGCTACTGTTATGAGGCGTACTCAATGTTAAGTATGGCCGTCGTTCCCGGCGTACACTTTAGAATTTTTTACGTCGTTTGCGTAAGTCGTTCGCGAATAGGAATTTGCGTAGAATGACGTCACCGTCGTAAGCATTGGCTGGTTCCGGTTTAATTTCGAGCATGCGCACTGGGATACCCCCACGGATGCGCAGTTAAAAAAAAACAACGATTACGTCGGGTCACAACGTATTTACATAAAACACTCCCCCATCATAGAGATTTGAATGCGCGCCATTACGCCGCCAAAGATACACTACGCCGACGTAACTTAGGGCGCGGATTCTTTGTGGATTTGAAAAAAAAAAAGTATGTTACGGCGGCGTAGTGTATCTTAGATACGCTACGCCAGGCGGATAAATGCGCCACTGTACGAGGATCTGCCCCAGTATATACAATCTGCAATGTTGTGCATTATGCTGGTATAACTGGCGTAAGCAGTTCTGAAAATGTGATCACACATGCAAATTCATAAATAAACATTATAGTATGCCAGTCTTCATAGAAAGAAATTTGATTCTCATTTTGTAACAATGTTCCAAAGTAATCAGTGTATCACAAATACCTATCAAAGTATCATGCATGGTGATGGATGTAATTTTGATGGTATCTAATTTACAGAGAAAACCTTGGAAAATGTTAATGATGCCTTTGTCAACAGAGCCAGAAACCAGATATGTTACTTAACCCCTAGACGCCGACAAAACGCAAATATGTGGCCCCGCTGAACTGGGCTTTTTCCTATTGGGCCACATATTTTTGTATCTCCGTTTGTGCTGGGAGGTCTCAGTGTGAACCCTGGGCCCTATACTAACGATCAGGACCCAGATTTTGCAATTACAGGTCACCTGATTACTGTGATAGCCTCTGATTGGCTATCACAGTAATCAGTCAATGTGAAGCCCACCCCCATGTTTTCCTTCTGTGTGAATGGAGGAGAGAGATTCTTAGCATCTCGCTCTCTCCTTGCAGAGAAAAAGTGTGTGTACAAAAATAATAATAATAACAATTAAATAAGAAAAATACTAAAAAATACCTAGCTCTTAGGTCAGTGCCAGGGTTAATGTCTGGGTCAATGTAAGAGTCAAATGTCAGTCAATCGGTTTTTTTTTACGGGATATTTTATTTTATTTTTTTAATTAGTATCGGAATCCTTGTGTTTTAGGTAGGATAAAAAAAAAAAAAGAAAAGGAAAATGCGCACTATTGTTTTTGGGCTCTACTACAGGTACAAACAACAACTAACATACACATATGTGGTATCGCTGCGATCGGAGGAGATTTTAATGTGGATTGTTCTTTGGTGGTAGGCTATGGTAGTAGCAAGAAAGTTTTCCTTTGATAATAAAAAAAACCAGGAGATATCCATTACCATTTACCACCAAATGAAAGCCCAAATTGTCCTGAAGTATAATTCACCTGGATGTACAATGTAGTTCTGAGGATATGTACAGTTTTACTAACACATGTCAAAGTTGCAAAATTGTGCTTAGGCATTTACATTTGTTTTACCTAAGGAACGAAGGGGTTAAGGATAAACTAACATATGAGATTTAGGATATATATGGACAATTATAGCAATAACTTTTTGTACTTCCTCTGTCCATTTATGAAATACTACTTGCAATAACAGAAACATTTAATTGAACATTGGAATGGCTTATATACTGTAGTTTTAACTCTCTGAGTTTTCCTGAGGTCCAACTAAAAATGAAAGGCTAGCTGTGCAGAGAAAGAACAATTTGTTTTAGGTCAGTCTGCTTCCAGACTAGGCATTTTAAAGTATTTATCAGTGTCTCCATACAGGGTGCAGGGGCGCCTCCCCCCTATCCATGCATCTGACCCCCTAATCTAAATGCGGGGCACCGGACGCATGGATTCCAATGTTTTTTTTTTTAAGAGCCACCATCATCGGCTCTGCATCTGCCACCTCTGCATCGCTGCCAAGAGCCTACGTGAGAACCACTCACCGGGAGGGTTGGGTGGTCTGTTTGCTGCCCCTGAGGGGGGTCAGGTGGTTTGTTTGCAAAATGCATGCTTCAAAATTCACAACAAAGGCACTAAAACTACAGATCCTTGCCCCTTATTTTCTCTGGCAACAAAATGTTGTCAGCCTGCCAGCTTTCTCATGTAAATGAACACCAGGTGCTTGTATGCTCCTGGGGCTTGCTCACACTACCTGAGGGTCAATAATGTGTAGGAGCAGCAGCGATAATGTTTGTGTTGCAATCCAATTTTTTATAGCACCATTTCAGTTAAAAAGCACAATGAGGGAAATTCATAATGGCTGTCGTAGACACCCTCTAAAATGCCATTGGGCCGCTGCATAGGAACGGTTGGTGCTTGCACCCAATTCATGTACCTGTCTACCACACTGAGGTCAGTGTGTCCATACTTGACATTATTTCCTCAATGTGCCCCCCCCTCCCCAGCCACTGTGCCCAAAACACTAAAAAAACACTAACAAAACACTGACAAATGCATGGCCAAGGAGTTTTGTGGCAGTATTGGGCAGACCCTGAAGGGGAACTAAGAGACTTGTTCTCCGTCAAGTCCATTGTGTTGTTAATTGACAATGTATGGCAATGGGTGGATCCATAGCCGCTATTCAGAATACCATTAGGGTGGGGCCTATTCATCCTGCACACGAGTGTTCCTTCCTCGTGAGACTGCGGTCATGTGAAGAATCTAACATTAAGGCAGTTTTCCTGACATAGAGATGAGTCTTTACACTATGTGCAGTAAAAAGTGCAGAATTCCTCTGACAAAGTACTAATTACCAATGTCACTACACACTGTAACTTGGTGGGTGTCTCATTAGAAGGGACGTGCTGAGCCTGTACCCACTCCACCAGTCCAACCTACATCTGTTACCTCACTTAAGTGGACCTCATGCGTGCGTGCATTCATTAACTCCTTCCTTCCCGTGCCTTGTGACCAGGTCATGAATCTCTGTAACACAGCTTTGGATCTGGTTGCTATTGGATGCTGACCGCTAGATACCGACCTCCTCGCTACTGGAGGACCTGTCACCTTGCAGGATAAAGATACTACACCTAATGATTGGTTGATTTTGTCTTGAACTTGTGCTTGGTCATTCTTAGCGACAACATGCCTTCTCCTTGTCTTGCTGAGTTAACCCTTTGTAACAGTGTTACTTCATATCCCTTTGTGCTATACAGACCCTAGTTCTTTAGATACACCAGAATTCACATGTACCTCTTTGGATAACTTCATACTAGTCTAAAAATTGTTAATTATACTTTACTGAATGATTTGCAAGATAAAATTATAAAATGAACAACGTCTTTGTCCCTAAACTAATTATAGCTGTGTGCCTGCCCAGGCATACCTCAATGAGGTGATAGTCCATCTTGTATTGTCCATGGCTTGGATGTCCTCTTAAAATCTCAGCGCCTTCAGCAGACTGCAAGGTACAGCAGCCCCAGTACCACAAGCCATGAGCGGGAAGAGAACCAACCAAGGAGGCTGGACCTCAGTCTTCCCCCCATTTAATAGCACGTGAGCTCGCTGGCACCAAAAAGCCCAGGAACTGAACTCACATCAATCACATCACTTAACCCTTTCCCCCAGCCTGAGCGAGCCACTAAGCCAACATATTTCAAGATGCCTACAAGCAGATTTCAAATCTTCCGCCTGCCATGCACTATCAATCAAAAGAAAAAGCGGACCTGATGGGGAGACTGGAATTAAACCCCACCCAGTGACAAAAGTCACTTCCCAAATATCTTGTGTGAAGATGTCCTGTGTTTAAACTTATGATAATGTGTATTGTATAGCAGGTGAGCAGAGACGGGACGTCTACTCTGAAATGTCATATCTGAGTCGCCTAGTCTGGGTAAATTAGTTAATTAGCTCATGTTAATTTATGTTCTGGTTACCTCCTCTTTAAACTGTATATAAGGTTGCATTATTGGTTCTATTAAACACTCCGGGCCGGATTCAGATATCTGAGCGTATCTATCCGGCCGGCATAACATATCTTAGATACGTTACGCCGCTGTAACTTTGGGCGCAAGTTCCGTTCAGAAAGAACTTGCGCCCTAAGTTACAGCGGGGTAACGTATGTGGGCCGGCGTAAGCCCGCCTAATTCAAATGGGGAAATTTCAAAACTCGGCGCGGGAACGACGACCATACTTAACATTAGCTACGCCTCATATAGCAGGGGTAACTATACGCCGAAAAAGCCTAACGTAAACGACGTAAAAAATTGCGCCGGCCGAACGTACGTTTCTGAATCGCCGTATCTACCTAATTAGCATATTCCTTGCGTAAACATACGGAAGCGCCACCTAGCGGCCAGCCTAAAAAGGCAGCATAAGATACGACGGTGTAAGACACTTACACCTGTCGGATCTTAGGGATATCTATGCGTAACTGATTCTCTGAATCAGGCGCATAGATACGACCTCCCGAACTCAGAGATACGACAGCGTATCAGGATATACGCCGTCGTATCTCTTTTCTGAATCTGGCCCTCCATGTTTAGCACACAAACAAGTCTCGTCTCGTTGTGTGTTGAGGGCAGCTGGAATATCTGATATCTATATCCAGACTGATAGGAAGCGGTATATGACGGAAGCACTCAAGCGGAGTGTGGGATGTTCTGTTACAGTAGCCTAAGTCCTACCCCACCACTGGTAAAAATTTGGGGCTCCTACGACTACGATCATTCCAGGTATATAGGGTTCTTTGCACAGACTGTCAGAAGCTACATACAGAGCGGCCAGTTTAAATACAAGCTGGCACACTCTGTTTGCAGCAGACTGAGAGGATGAGCTCACAGGGCGTCTCCTCACTTATTGTCAGAGGCACTGAGCTCAATGGATAGCTTGGAGTCTTGGACCAATGGTAAAGTACCATTTGCTTCACCTGTCCAATAAAAATGATGCAGTGAAGGCACGCCTCTAACTGCAGTATCATAGAAGGGGCATGTGTCTAAAAGACAAATGCTCCCTTTCAGCCCAGCCCTCTTAACTACAAGGAAAAATATGTGTTTATGGGTATAAGTTTTACCCACAATCCCATGTTTTTCTCACAGTTAAGAGGGAGAATGAGAACCCGCTGCTGCTGAAAGGGAAAAGCTAAATCATATATTAGGGATGCACTGATACTGATATCGGTATCGCTGCGGATACTAGGCATTTTTGCGAGTATCGGTACTCGTGAAAATGCTCTGATACCGAAGCCACGTGGGAGCAGACCGCCTCCTCCTCCCCTCCAGACGGTGCCATCCCTGCTGCTGTATGTGAAGATACTGTACAGCTGTATCCTATCCTGTTGTACTGAGTAGCAGGGCTCTCTCCCTTCTCCGTGCAGTCCCTAACTGTCTCCACATGACTGTCTCCACATGCCTGGTCTCCACATTTTTTTGTGTTGAAAATGCCCCCCTCAGCTTATACTCAAGTCACCTTTTTGCATCTGATCTCCCGGACTTTGGGGACCCAGTACCGGGTGTAGCCCGGACAAAGTTTGTTGTCTGGGGGACCTATGGCCATGGAGCACCGATTTTTCAAAGCCGGGTACCCCTTCCATAGACTCCCATGTTAAACAGTAATTTCTCTGGTGAATTTGGGGACCCGGTAACGGTCGTAGGTTCCATGGACCCAGAATTTGGCACACATATAGACTTTGGGGACCCAGTACCGGGTGTAGCCCCATTTCTCCTCTACAAATGTGCAAAGTTTGTTGTCTGGGGGACCTACGGCTGGGGAGCACCGATTTTTCAAATCCAGGCACCCCTTCTATAGACTCCCATGTTAAACGTCAGTCTAGTCATGGACACAGTGAGGCATGGACACAGTGAGACATGGGCACAGTGAGGCATGGGCACAGTGAGGCATGGACACAGTGAGGCATGGACACAGTGAGACATGCACATGGACACAGTGAGGCATGGACACAGTGAGGCATGAACACAGTGAGGCATGGACACAGTGAGGCATTCACATGGGCACAGTGAGGCATGGACACAGTGAGGCATGAACACAGTGAGGCATGGACACAGTGAGGCATGGACACAGTGAGGCATGGGCACAGTGAGGCATGGGCACAGTGAGGCATGGACACAGTGAGGCATGGACACAGTGAGGCATGGACACAGTGAGGCATGAACACAGTGAGGCATGCACATGGACACAGTGAGGCACAGTGAGACATACAGAAGGACACCCTAGGCTTATACTCGAGTCAATACTTTTTCCCATTTTTTTGTGGTAAAATTAGGTGCCTCGGCTTATATTCATGTCGGCTTATACTCAAGTATATACTGTACTTTGTGTTTTACAAATGGGTTCATATATTATGAAGTCTGAGAGGAGGGGTAGTAGAGTGTCTGTAAACAATTCTGCAGCTGTTGTATTGCAGACCTGAAGTTCCAGTGTTGGAGCACTGGAAGTATAGTGATAGCTATACTACTGGAACTCAGTAAAGCTGTAAATAGCAAATTAAAGAGATGAGTTCATGAAGTGGCATAAACCTTTTTGAACTTAAAGCCTTGAATACCAGCAGATTTTAAAAAGTGCTTCAATTCCTGACACACTGCTTTAAGTACTGAAATGTTAGCAAGCATACTTCCAATCTGTGTCAAGATACGTCTTAGCAAAATAGAGACCTATTGGTTTTGCAATGATTATGTGTGTGACAGAGCTTTATTATTTATAATATAAATTGTTAATAGGTATGATATACACAGCACTCATTTAATGAATTCCAGAGGATGGCACTAATCTTTGGGTGTGTGCTGGCATAGCTATTCTTCTTCAGAACCAGAGGGGCAGGTGGAGGGACTTTTCAGGTTGTTGCCTCAACACAGCAATGACTCACTATGTTAGAGCAGGAACAATTGAGCTGCCAAAAACAAAACCCCGTTCTTTGCACTTATCGAAACATAATTCCCAACATGTAGGATTTGCAATGCACACAAAAAATGTTAAAGGGGAGTTACAGGCATTTTTAATGTTTATTAAAAGTCAGCAGCTACAAAAAGTGTAGCTGCTGGCTTTTAATAAACATGCACTCACCTGCTCCACGTTCCAGCGATGCACCGGCCGGAGCTCCGCTCCTCTCCCCCCCCCTCCCCGGCCGGCGTCCTCATTGTTACTGTGGGCACCCGGCCGTGACAGCCTTCGGGCTTCATGGCCGGGCACTTACTGCACATGCTCGAGGGGCGCTGCACTATCTGATTGGACAGGCGATCGCCTGGGACCTGTCACGTGTCCCAGGCAATCGCCTACAGGGAGGGGCCGCCAAAAGGTGATATGACGTATGGCCTTATCGGCCCCTCAGCAAAAGGAGGAAGTGGGGCAGGATGTCCCACTCCTCCTGAAGCCCCCACTCCCCCCCCCAAAAAAAATGACATGCCAAATGTGGCATGTAAGGGGGCGAGAAGTGGATTAAGCAGAAATTCCACTTTTGGGTGGAACTCCGCTTTAATACCTAAACTTTCAAAACATTTGTTTAATTGTATTCTTTTCAAACTGGCGGAAAAAGAATGGTATGTGTTCCCCCACTTCTAGAGTTGGGCCGAACACCCCCTGGTTCGGTTAGCCCCAGAACCCCCGAACATGTAAAAAGTTTGGACCCGAACCGCAAACCCTATTGAAGTCTATGGGACCTAAACTTGATAAATCAAAAGTCGCCATTATGAAGGCTTATATATAAGTACAAAAAATAAAGATACTTCATTCACCGGTTTAAAAAAACTGATGCAATAAAATATTAACAGCGCTGTGTTTGGAATAATTATTCCCAAATTAATATGTCACCATATCCTGCATCCTGGATATTATCTTTCCTTCAAAATAATATAAAAAAATATATATAAAAAAAGAAAGGAATTAATATCCTAACAAATCAGAGATACACCAATCATGGCATTCACGCAGCTAGATCCATTAGTCTGGGATCGGCTGTGTATATTGCTCATGGTTAAATGCTGAAGTCCATATAAGTCAGCAGTATAAAAAAAAATCAATCTGCAGCTGTAGAGAAGCTGGTGTGAATGTATCTCCGTCTGTCTGTCCGCCTGCTGGCTCCCCCTTAGGTGGTCTACTCACCAGACTGTAGTTAAAATGTTGCCTCCAAACAGCCTTTGCGGATATAGTAAAGGGATCCCTGTCAGGCCTCGTACACACGACCGAACATGTCTGCAGAAACTGGTCCGCGGACCAGTTTCCGTGGACATGTCCGACCGTGTGTAGGTCCTAGCGGACAGGATTCCTGGCCGAGCGGACAGGTTTCCAGCAGACAAAAGTTTCTTCGCATGCTAAGAAACTTGTCCGCTGGAAGCCTGTCCGTCGGACATGTCCGATGGTCAGTACGACTCATCTGAGCAATGCGAACATATGCAAAAAATAGGGGAAACTCCACATAGTGTAAACCAGTTTATTAAGAGAAATCTTCCCCCCACGTATAAAATATGCTTACAAAATATAAAATTCAAAGTGCATGTCTTATAGAGGATAACCAACTTGCTCACTTGTTGCCGTGAGTCCCGGGAAGCCGCGATCCTGAATGGACGGATGAGTCACGTGCCCACGCCCTGACGTGTTTCGTGATTGGCTCACGTCTTCAAAGGGCGTGGCCACTACTTGTGAATCATCCATTTAAATAGCTCTGTGAGAGGAACGCCGCCCGCTCACATCACTCCGTCAGCTGGCTTGTTACCTCGCAACCGCGATCAGCAAAACAAAGACTGTTAACTCTTTGCCTTTGTTTGCACGTCCCTAACAATAATTGCAAATGCTGCAGTCCCATGATACTTGGTGCTGCGGCTATTCTATTTGCTGATTCAGAAAAAAAAAAAAAGATTTGTATCGCTATTTTCTAGGCACTCATATACAAAAAACCATGGAATGATCATATCTATAAAATATAATATATAAACAATGTACATTTATATACGATATAGAGGTCATGCTTAAAAACTTAAAATAAAATAAACAAATGAAAAGCTTATGTTGGGAACTAATATGCTGAGCATGAATCTCACTAGGCAAACAATTACTTTCTCTGTGCCTAGTACTAGTACATTATTATCCTGTATAGAAAGCAATAAATACTAAAACAATGCCACCTGCAGACATAGCATATACTGCATCTATCATAAAAAGAAACAAAATAAATAAATAAAGATATGTATTCATATATATAATGTTAAGCTGTATATTAAACCGATACAGTGCATATATATATGCAGGATCCGCCTCCCCAATCGGGCAGACCCCTGCATGTCTCTATAGACAGAAACTATTAGAATTTCCAATACAAATATCCATTTGCAATGGATTATGATTTTAGAAGCTAAACTAGAACATGGAACTAAAATGACTAAACCTAATAGTGTGCTACTTCGTCCATTCCTTAGAATTAATGGATGCTAATAAAACAATTTAGATCCAATTCTATATTCAACCCGTTAGGACTGAGTGTATTGGTCAAGAATATCCATTTAGTCTCAGTCTTGAAAATCTCTTGCACCATGTTGGCTCCCCTCCATCTGGGGTGCACTTTGTCTATTCCCCAAAATTTCAACCCTATGGGGTTCCGATCATGTTTTTCTCAAAAGTGCAAGGAGACACTATGCTCCTTATATCCTATCGTGATATTGTAAATGTGCTCAGACACTCTCTTCCCCAAAGTTTGTTTAGTGCGTCCTACATACATTAGCCCACAATGGCACTCCAATGCATATATGACATGGGTGGATGCACAGGTTATGCATTCCTTTATCTCAAACTCTTTACCATTTGCTGTTGACACAAACCTAGTAAGGCCCCGTAGATGTGTTGACACTTGCTGGCATGCCTTACATCTCCTACAGGCATAAAAACCTGTCTGCTCCCAAAACATTTGTAAGCTCTTAGGCTGATCCAAAACTTTTTGGACAACCTGACCACCAAACGATGCTGTTTTTCTATATATGAACCGAGGTGTATCAGGTAAAGCAGACGTGAATATCTTATCCATTGTAAGAATATTCCATTTTTTTTTGAAAATGCTCTCAATCTCTCGATATTGCTTGTGATATTGAGATATGAAACCCCAATCATGTTTCTGATTTTGTGTTCTCTCTCTATAAACATTAACTCTTGAGAGCTTTTGCCTACCTCTTCTATCATTTTATCTAGGCTCGGTTCATTGTATCCCTTTTCCATAAAACGTTGTTTAATCACAGCTGCTTGAATAGCACAATCTGAATCTTGTGAGCAATTACGTCGTATACGCATGAACTGTCCCTTAGGGATGTTACGCAACCACTCTGGATGGTGCCCACTTTGTACAGGGATGTAACTATTTTGGTCCGTGGTTTTAAAAAAGGCCTTGGTAGACAGTTTATCTTCCTCCTTCATTACCAGCACATCTAAATAGTGAATTTGTTGTTTATCCCAGTTAAATTCTAACTTGATGTTATTATAATTACTGTTCAACCATTTGGAAAACTCCTTAAGGGACTCCTCAGTGCCCTGCCAAATGATGAACAGATCATCAATATAACGTTGGTAAAAGATCAATTCACTTCGTCTGTTTTTATAGATCCACTTGTCTTTCCACTCGCTCATAAACAAATTAGCGAGGCTGGGCGCAAACTTAGCCCCCATCGCTACTCCTGTTTTTTGGCTGTAGAACTCACCAGCGTACCAGAAGTAGTTATGTGTGAGGCAATATTCCAATGCCATCCTTAAAAACTTTTTTTGGATGTATGGCAGGTCCTCTCGTTTGCTAAATGCCCAGATCATGACCAGCAATGCATCATCATGCTGTATGTTAGTGTACAAAGCCGCCATGTCAGCTGTTACCAAAAACATCTCTGTATCCCTAGGGATTATTACCTCTTTAAGTTTCTGCAAGAAGCTGGTAGTGTCCTTCAGAAAGGCTTTTGTATTTTGTACACTGCTTTGCATAAAGTGGTCAAGATATTGGCCAATGCGGGAGGTTACTGAATCTATGCCATTAACTATTGGCCTTGCTGGAGGTACTAGTGGGTCCTTATGTATTTTAGGAACCGTGTAGATGGTCGGAATTCTACTAAAACTGGGACACAAATATAGTTTTTCCTTCTTAGTATGGTAATTATCCACATGTAAAAACCAAAGTCCACTAGGTTCCGTAAGTCATTTCTATATTGTTTGGTGGGGCCACCTTTCAGATGACTATACGTAGTTTCATCATTAAGCATAGTCTGAAGTTGGGTGTGGTAAAAGGACTTGTCCATGATCACCACCCCTCCTCCTTTGTCTGCTGGACAAATAATAATGTCTTTTTTATTTTCCAGTGCTTTAATTCCCTCACTTATGTGTTTGGGATTGAGACATTTCTTAGTTGGAAGTGCTTCAAGATCTCTCAAAACCAATTGCTTAAATACCTCTACCTGATGGTTTGCTGGTTGTGGTGGATTAAACAGAGATTTATCCCCAAAACTTCATTAGGTTTATTATTGCGTATATTGAAGTTATTTGTCAAAAAATATTTTTTCATATTTAATTTTCTGATTTATTTATTCATGGGTTTAGTGGACGTGTACTTTAATCCTGCATTTAAGATATTGGTTTCTTTTTGTGTTAAAGTAATACTGGAAAGATTATATATTCCACTTACTCTATCTGTCTGGGTCTTTTTCTGCTGGACCCTTCTCCCTGCTCTGCAACCTCTGCGTACGATGGTCTGGGATGCCTGGCTGGGCTGTATTGTTCTTGCCACTGAGGCGGGTTCCACCATTCCTGTATCATGTTTGGATTGTGTGTTTGTTGTGGTCGCCCTCTCCAGGGTCTGTTGCCACGTCCCCTCCCTCGACTGTTCCCTCTCGTACCTCTCCCTAAAAAAGGAGCCGGACGGGGAGAAGGTGCATTAAATGTGTTACCTTTGTTATCCTGAGTGGACAGAGGATCAAACCTGTTTTGTGTGCCGACCATGTATGGCCCATTATGTTCAACAACTTGTGCCCTATAATCAGACACCGGATACGTGTGATTTTTCCCTCTTTTGATAGGTCTGTTATTCCCTCTCCCTCTTTGGTTTCTGGGTATTGGATTAATACTCCCCTGGGGATATCCGTCCTGGGTTTGTATTGGTATTATTCTCTCAGCCCCCTGTATGCTATTTATTTGTGACATCACTCCAGGGACCAATTGGTGAGGCAGAGGAGGAACATTTTCTATATTCGGCCATAAATATATTTCACCCTTCTTAAAATCATTAATATCTCTCCTATATTTTTTGATTTTTTTTTCTTTTGGGTTTCTTTATCCACTTTTTCCAACTTTTTTTTTATGTCATTATCAAAGTTGGTTAATAATGGAGTGCCTTTAATGGGGTCTAATTTAACCTGTAATTCAGAAAAAAAAATTCTAGCAAAATAATTTTTTTCTTTTTGCGTTTAAGTACCAATTGCTGCAGTTTAAAGCCTACCCCATTAAAGAAGTCAAGCCACTCTGATGCTGATTCTGCATCATCAAGACCATCTTGAGGGCTGACTTCCCACCTTAGACTGCGCATGATAATTTTTTCTTTTAGATAATGCTCAAAAGTGAAGATATCCCACCAGGTTCGCACCTGTTTTTCCAGAGCATTGCTTAAAGCACTCAAAATCGCATTTAAATAATCACTGGTCTCCCCTTCCCCATCACTGGTGAATATAGAGTCTATGTTCAAATGTCGATTACTCAAATAATTAATAGTGTAAAAAATAAAATAATATATAAATATCAGAAAAAACTATCCTATAAATTAAGAGGGTTATCTTATTCTGATCCCAGCACTCAAAGGTAGCGAATAAAGTAAAATAATACTATGATATTATTATACTGGGAATCTTGCAGTGTAGCAGCTATTATTAAAACAATCCAAAATCAAAAGATACTTCATTCACCGGTTTAAAAAAACTGATGCAATAAAATATTAACAGCGCTGTGTTTGGAATAAATATTCCCAAAATAATATGTCATCATATCCTGCATCCTGGATATTATCTTTCCTTCAAAATAATATAAAAAAACATATATAAAAAAAGAAAGGAAATGATATCCTAACAAATCAGAGATACACCAATTAGGGCATTCACGCAGCTAGATCCATTAATCTGGGATTGGCTGTGTATATTGCTCCTGGTTAAATGCTGAAGTCCATATAAGTCAGCAGTATAAAAAAAAAGCTGGTGTGAATGTATCTCCGTCTGTCTGTTATATGTAAGTTATTGGCCATAAAAATGTTATGGGGGCCTGGGTTCAATGCAAATGTATTTAAAACATTTTGTTTTTACAGGAGCAGTGATTTTAATGTGGCTTAAAGTGAAACCATAAAAATTAACATTTCCTTTAAATATAGTGCCTGGGGGGTCCCCTAGTCTGTCTGTAAAGTGGCACATCTGTACCGTGTATAAAACCTGCTGCAGAAAAACTGACATTTACAAAGAAAAACAAATGACATTTAAATTGCTGGCAATAGAAAAATGTCAAAAAAAAATGGTGTGGGGTCAACCCCAAAACCCATACCAGACCCTTATCAAAACTTGCAGGCTGGCAGGTCAGCAAAGGGGGGGGACAAGTGAGCTCCCCCACCCCCTGAACCATACCAGGCCACATGCCCTCAACATGGGGGGGTGCTTTGGGTTTGGGGGATCTGCTTATTCTGATAAGCTCCCTGCCTGTAGATCCCCACAACCACAGCTCAGGGATGTGGGGAAGAGGCCTTTGTCCCCTTCAACATGGGGACACGGTTCTTTGGTTGGGGGGGGGGGCAGAGGCCCCCCTGCCCCAAAGAACCCCCCCATTTTGAGGGCATATGGCCTGGTATGGTCCAGGAGGGGAGTGTGCTTGCTCGCACAGGACATAGCATCTACCATGAGCATCTACTGTACTCGAGTGCTGTAAAGTAAAGGCACCACAATGCACCCCACCACACGCCATGCGTATATACTGTATGTGTTAGTAAAATGCATGTTTCTGAATACCTCCCAACAGTCCATCATTTGGAGGGACTGTCCCTTTTTTAGAACAATATTATCTCCGTCCCTTTTTCTTTCTCAGTTGTCCCTCATTTTGGCCTCATGTAAGGATTTCTATTAATTATTTAACTAACAAACGTGATTTGCTGCACTAAATCTTTAATTAAACCTTTAGATTATTCAATTTGATTGTTTTGAAAAGTAAATTGGGTTAAACCAAACATTTTTTGTACATTAATCCTCTTGGACTGTGTCACTTTATGCCAGGGGCACGTCATTTACCTATATACTCCGTGTTATATTTGTGGGGCAGGGTAGGGTTGGTGAGACAGGGTGTTTGTCAGGTCCTCCATGTTTTCCACCTCATAAGGCACCAAGGAAAGGGTCACATAAGAGGCCTACCCCAGGATTGGGTTATACTAGGCTATGCTATGCATTTTGTACTTGCCTTACAAAATGGGATACCTTTACTTGAGCCACGAAAATGACTCGGTAGATGACAAACATGAACAAACTCTAGTAAGCTCTCATGATGTCACATACACCAACATGATCACTTGTGCATTAGGAGAGCAATGCAGAGCCAATGTGTCACGTACCTGGTGAAGATCTAGCTGTAGAGGGGACTTCTGCTGCACCTCCTGTCCAACACCCCTGGTATGGTGACAGGGAGTGGAGGACACCGATGGCTCTGGCTGGGTCTTGGCAGGAATCAGGTGACTGGAGAGCGCTAGGCCGGAATTGAGAACAGGAGCTCCGTGTCGTTGAAACAGCAGCTGGAAGCGTAGCCAGGATGCGAGCCAGGGGGTCATCAACAGCTGGACAGAGCAGGTACCGAAATGTGAGGCAGAGGGAAATACAGGACACAGGCCAGATTCAGTACACAGTCAGCAATGAGGCACAGGAACATCAGAAGCGGAGTCAAGAACAAGCCAGGGTCCCAAGTAGGCAGGCAGAATTCAACAGGAAGGTTCAGGCAAGGATACAGGAAACTGGTACAGATCGGTTAACCTCTTGACCACTGGGCACTTAAACCCCCTTCCTCACCAGACCAATTTTCAGCTTTCGGTGCTCTCACAATTTGAATGACGGGTGCGCTGGGGATGACGTGGTGCACGTGAAGCACGCACGTCGGAGGGAGGAGCAGCCTGCGCTACGGATCTGACCTGGCTACGGCTGCGGGAGATGGAGGGACCTAGACCCGGCGGAGCTCCAGTGACGGCGGACGCGTTGCAGAGATGGAGTCCGCCGAGCGGTTACCCCGTTCACCCCGCAGTCTACATCAGCCCCCGCCGCTCTCCGTGAGCCCCTCATCCTCCGCCCCCCCCCCCGCACCCCCTCGGTGGCAGGTGATCTAAAGCATGGAGGAATAGCAGGGAGGCTTCCATCCGTGGCGTGCCTGTTGGCTGCCCGCCCCCCCCCTCCTTGCTTGGACTGACCCCAGGACATTTCGGCACCAGGTTGAAAAAAAAAAAAAGAAGATATGCACAATAAGAAAATTGGCAAATAGGTAATATTAACCCTTTTCTCTCTGTTACAAGACGGTATTGTAGCAATGTGTGGACCCTGAGATCTGGCTCTAACAGTGAAGACAGGGTAAGAAAGTGGAGCACTCCTACCTTATTTACAATACTCTATGTGTTATAAGTGGTCATGCAAAGGTTCCATTTTTTTTTCCTCTCTCCTCATATCTACCTTACTAGTTCAAGCATTTATGGTCTACATGATTTCAGACTTGTACGTGGTGGATACTTACACCGATACCGACTGGTGGGGGATTGGTGGAAAAGCATTAGATACCCCAGAGTCACCGTACTTACCTCTGTTAATTATAGGTAAATCACTGAGGGGGTTTTGCACTGGAGCACAGGTGGCAAACATTAGACGCCTACTCACAATATGCCTCATTTATCTAGACTGGCTACTGGAAAAAAAAAAAGGGGGAAAAGTGTAATTGTGCCATATCAGGAGCTTAAGCTTACATGGACTATAAGTTTTTAGACCATACACGCTGCTGAAAAAAACCCCTGAGGTCCAGGTGGAAAAGTACCAGTCACATAAGAGACACTATACCTACCTCCGCAGGTCTCTGCTAATTCACTGGGAAGCTGGACCGGAGCACTAGTGGCAACACCAGAGATGTCGCCACCTCTTCGGGCCTAACCTAGATTATCTGCTGGGTGAGCAGAGGACAATATCAGGGCATAGCGTGTAGCAGCCCCACTTTACCTAAAGTCTTTACGTACCCCAAAGGGAAAGAAGGTGGAAAGGGGGAAAAAAAAAAAATATATATATATATATATATATATATATATATATACAAAAAGGATGCGGAAACACAGCCCCCCCCCGATCTGTCGCTGCTCAAAGACTGCTAAGTCCTTCACAGTGGAAAATTCCCAAAGAAGGTCCCTAACTTAAATGGGGTGGTAACCCCTTCAAATCAGAGGGTACGCAATCCTCCTCTTATGCACACACCCTAACGTACTGGGTAATTCATCGAAACCTTTAAAAATCCCTGGAAATACTCAGTGCAAGACATCTTTTTGTTTTTCAGAAGCAACTAACACCCCCCCTAGTATTCACAACTAGCCCCTCAGTGAGCTATAAAAACTACAGTCAAAAGGGAAAAAAAAAAAAAAAAGGGGGGGGGGAGGCCTGCCCCTTTCTGCTCAAACTGGGGAAACGTATTAGAACGACAAAGAAATATAATATGAACAGGTCAACAAGGGGGGCTGCCCCGAAAATCCCTAAAGAGATCTCTTCCACGAGTACGATCAGACACTACATGACCCCGGACGGGAGCTCTAAGAGCCCAGGTCCGACAAAAAAAGTGGAAAAAACTGGGACAAATAAAAAGGGAGTGGGGGGGACGGCAACCCCAATTGCTGACATCTCAACAGAATCTGAACACGTACCTAACCAAATGGACGACCCTAGCCTGGACTCCCATGTCCCCACCATGGGGGAAATGGACGCTATGTTAAAGAGGGTGGAGAACGTAATAAGAGAGGAAATCAGCACATTAAGAACGGACTTATTCCACATGTTAGAACGAGTAGAGGAAGCCGAGAAAAAAATAGAAAAGCAGGACCTTGATCTTATTGAATTAAAAAATCAACATTTGACTATGAAACAAAACCAGAGGTGGCTGCAATACCGATTAGAAGATCAAGAGAACCATAACAGAAGGCAAAATTTAAGAATACGATCTATTAAGCAGGAGAAGGGTGAAGACTTGAGACAAATTCTCAATGATCTGTTCCTCCCCCTCCTTGACAATGGCTCGGAAGGTCCCCTCAAATTGGAACGGGTCCACCGTGTGGGGAAGATCAGGGAGGGAGGAGGTAATTGGCATAGGGATATTATTGCTAGGTTCAGACATTTCGAACATAAAGAGGAGATCTGGCTAAAACTGAGAAGAAAGCCTCCCTTATCCTTTGCCGGGATGGAGATCCAGATCTTCATGGATTTGGCATGGGAAACCCTGGCCAGAAGAAGACTCCAAAAACCCTTATTGGAACAGATGCGTCTACATAATATAAATTACAAATGGGGGTTCCCGGCCTGTCTGATAGGCCACAAGGAAAGGGGTGTCAGCAAAATTAATATTCCCCGAGGACCTGGTAGGGTTCTGCCGCAAATTGGATATGCCTGCTGTGGACTTACCCGGATGGGTTGAATAACTAGCGGAAAATTGCTTGGCCCTCGGGGTGGACCCAAATAATGCGATTCGGCATTGCGGGGGGGGTGAGGGGGGGAGGGGGAGGGGACGACTAGGGAGGGGAATAGGGAGGGCAGATCCGTTACCCCACCCATATAAGATCAAGTCCCCGGAAAACTCCTGGGGAAAATGGGTGGGAGGGGCGCTGAGGTGCTTCACCTCATCCATAAGAACCGACGGGTAGGGGGTACCAAGGATCCCTACGGTTCAGAGGCGATGTATCGGCCTAGGCAAGGGGGGGGAGGGGGAGAGGGGAGGTGAGGAGGAGGGTGGGTGGGTTTGGAAGGGGAGAGGGAATCTCCTCCTTCAAAATAGGGAGGGAAAAGGGAATATGGCTCCCAAGGAATCTCTTGGAAAGTTCAGTAGGAAATGACCTAGTTACAGAAAATGACAGAAGTAAAATTTTTATCTTATAATGTAAAGGGATTAAATTCAGCCGTTAAAAGACTTAAGGTCCTTGCAGAGATTGAACAACTCAGAGCGGATGTTGTCTTTATCCAGGAATCCCACTTAACCTTAGACGCAAATATCAAGCTTTACTCCCCTGCATACCCCATTTGGTTTTATGGGGATTCCATCTCAAAATGCGCTAGGGGCGTGGCAATTGGGTTCACAAGGGGGTTTGGGTTTACCCTCGAGGCAAGGATGACAGACCCAGAAGGGAGATTTATATTTCTTAGGGTAAGGATCGATAATATCGTCTATACTTTAGCAAATATCTACGCCCCAAATGTACACCAAACCCAATATTTAGGTAAAATTCGGGGAAAACTGAATAATTTCGCGGAGGGATATATAATCCTGATGGGTGATTTAAATTTTGTCTTCGATCCGAAAGAAGATAGTACGTTCCGTGGGAAGGAGACAAAAAATATGCATTTACAAAGAATTAAACAAAAGATTCACGACCACCAACTAGTGGATGTCTGGCGGATTTTTCATCCAAATGAACATGATTACACGTTTTTCTCCCCTCCCCACGGAACATACTCCAGAATTGACTACATCCTGGCGGATCATAGGCTGCTGGACTCTATAACGGAGACGGTCATAGGAATCATGACTGTGTCAGATCATGCCCCAATCTCTATGAAAATTAAATTATCTACACAAAAGAGACAGCGGCCGTTGTGGCGCCTAGATGATAGCCTGATTTGCGACGAAGGAGGGGCAAGTAGGGTGGAGGCGGAATTAAAACAATTTTCTCTCATCAACGACACAGAAGGGATTACCAGCGCAACCCTCTGGGAGACGCACAAAGCTTACATTAGAGGAATCCTAATCGCAGAGGGCGCTAAAAAAAAAAAAGAGAGGAAAAAGAAAGCAAACACCCTGATTAAAGACATAGGGCCAGATTCACGTAGCTCAGCGGATCTATAGATCCGCTCGATCTACGTGAATTAAGATCCGCTGCCGCAAGTTTAGGAGGCAAGTGGCTAATTTACAAACCACTTACCTCCAAACTTGCGATGGCGGATCCTAAATCCCCCAGCGGAATTCAAATTCCGCGGCTAGGGGAGTGTCATATTTAAATCAGGCGCGTTCCCGCGCGATTTAAATGCGCAGGCGCCGTCCGCGAAATTTCCCGGGGTGCATTGCTCCCACTGACGTCGCTAGGACGTCAGTGGTTGCGACGCGTACGTAAACTACGTAGTTCCGTATTCGAGAACGACTTACGGAAACTACGTAAAAAAATTCAAATTCGACGTGGGAACGACGGCCATACTTAACATTGGCTGTGCCTGCTTTTAGAAAGGGTAAGTATACGACGGGTACCGCGCTACGGAAACGACGTAAGAACACAGCGTCGGGTCCGTGTACGTTCGTGAATTTGCGTATCTCGCTGATTTACATATTATTCAGTGTAAATCAGCAGGAACGCCCCCGGCGCCATTTTTAATTAAAAAAAAAGATCCGACAGTGTAACACAGTTACACCTGTCAGATCTTCGCCCTATCTATGCGTAACTGCTTCTATGAATCAGGCGCATAGATAGGACCTGTCTAAGTCAGAGATACGATGGTGTATCTGTAGATACACCGTCGTATCTCTTTGTGAATCTGGCCCATAGAGTCCCTAGAACGCAAACATAAAGCGCAGGGATTAAAAGAGACTCATCACAATTTAATTATAAAAAGAGATGCTCTCAAGGAGATTATGGAACAGGAAGCGAGATACAAACTAAACTGTATTTCCAAAGAGAGATATCTATGGGGTAACAAACCAAGCAAGCTCCTAGCTAAGATGGCCCAAAAAAAGAAAGCTAGGAACTACATTGAAAAAATTAAAAGGAAAGACGGGAACATGGTTTACGCAACCAGGGAAATTGCGGATACATTTAACAAATATTACGAGGAACTATACACATTAAAACATCCAGGGTGGCAGGCAGGGGAAAGGGAGGGAAAGACCCGAGATTTCCTTGACAGGGCAGGACTTCCTAGATTAGAAGAGATGGAAAGTTTGAACATGGACCGCCCTATAACTGAAGAAGAAATAAAAATAGCTCTAAATACCACCACTGGCGGAAAGAGCCCGGGGCCGGATGGGTTCTCCAACCTGTACTATAGGAGATATAGCAACATTTTGATACCGAGGATGTGCAAATACTTTAATGGGCTAGGGTCTGAATTTGAAACCAGCAGTGAAGCTATAGCGGCTGTGGTCACAATAATCTTGAAAGAAGGGAAAGATAGCTCTCTCTGTTCGGGATACAGACCTATCTCTCTGTTAAATACAGATATTAAGCTTTTTGCGAAAATTCTTGCGGGCGCCTAAAAGGGGTCATGCACTCCTTGGTACACCCCGACCAGGTAGGCTTTGTGCCCAACAGAGAGGGCAAAGACAATAGTCTAATGGCAATTCTCCTGCTACAGACCGTAAGGCAGAATGAGCCCCCAGGACTATTCCTGTCAGTTGATGCTGAAAAAGCTTTTGACAGGGTAGACTGGGGGCTCATGATGGAGACGCTTAATGCCATGGGCATAGTAAGCAGGATGGCCCGTTGGATTAAAACACTTTACTATCATCCCACGGCAAAAATAAAAATTAATGCTACGCTATCTGAGCCCTTCGAGATGAAAAATGGGACAAGACAAGGGTGTCCCTTGTCCCCCCTCCTCTTCATCTTGTCTTTAGAGCCTCTGTTGGCCACTATACGTAACGATCCCGACATAAATGGAGTTAGAGTAGAAGGGGAGGAACATAAATTATCGGCTTTCGCCGATGATATTTTGTTCTATTTAACCAATCCGGCCAATTCTATCCCAAAGCTCTCTAATGTTTTGCAACAATATGGCGCCATTTCAAACTTTAAAATCAACGTAACCAAATCAGAAATTTTGAATATTAATTTAAATAAAAAGGAGGTATGTCGTGTTAAGGAAATCTGCGCGTTCCCCTGGACCAAAGAACTAAAGTACCTAGGTATCAAATTGGCTAACACAGAGCAGAAGATGTATAAAATAAATTATGTTCCCTTACTAAATGAGATCAAGAGCGAATTAAAAAGAATGGTTAATAAACCCATATCATGGATCGGACGCATTAATATGCTGAAGATGGTTGTAGTCCCAAAAATTCTTTATAAATTTTTATTAGTTCCTATAGCCCTCCCTCAGCAATTTTTGAGAATCCTTAATGCCTTGTTACTAAACTATGTCTGGAAAAATAAGAAGCATAGAATATCCCTTTCCACCCTAAAGCAGGGTAAGTCACTCGGCGGCCTGGCAGTTCCGGATATTAAAAGCTATTATAAGGCGGCGGTCCTATCGCGCGCTGTAGAATGGGCACGGGATAGGACTGACAAAAGGTGGGTGCAAATTGAGAAAGCACTAACAAGTAAACATTTGAATAATATTATTTGGATCCCCGCACAACACAGAGCACTAGATCACAAAATACACGATTTAACACGGGACACTTTAAGAATGTGGGATAGGATCCAGACACAATTAGAAGGGAAATGTAACTCCCCATTAATGAATTTAAAAGAAAATCCTTATTTTGCACCAGGGGAAAATAAAATTGGAGGGAATTGGATTAAGGATGACACTGTCCACTTAGGGGATATCATAAAAGATGGAGAGATAATGACCTATGAAGATTTGAGATCCAAAACGGACTATTGGAATCTGGATAGGTGGCATTATTCCCAGTTGCACCACTTTGTTCGGCACCTCCCCCGCCCATTACGGACGGAGGCGGAGCTAACTCCACTTGAGAAGATTTGCAAAACTAAGAACTCAAAGGGCACTATCACTAAATTATATGGGATATTGGTAAAGATAGGCTCTCGGAGCGAAGCACCCTTCATAGATAAATGGGAAAGAGAGCTAGGAATCAAAAGAGGGACAAATACTTATAAAAGGATCATGCACCTAACACATTCATCTGCAATCGACACAATTTGAATGACAATTACTCAGTCATACAACATTGTACCCATCTGAAATTTTTGTCCTTTTTTTCACACAAATAGAGCTTTCTTTTGGTGGTATTTGATCACCTCTGGGTTTTTTTTTTTTTTTGCACTATAAAAGAAAAACGACTTAAAATTATGTAAAAAATAAATAAATCTAGTTTCTGTCATATTAGCAGGTTATTTCTCACACACAGCATATGCATACTACAAATTACACCCCAAAACACATTCTGCTATTCCTCCTGAGTATGGCGATACCACATGTGTGCGACTTTTACACAGCGTGACCACATAGAGAGGCCCAACATGCAGGGAGCGCCATCAGGCGTTCTAAAGCACCCAGGCCAATTCTGACATTTCTCTCCTACATGTAAAAATTATCATTTATTTGCTAGAAAATTACATTGAACCCCCAAACATTATATATGCTTCTTTAGCAAAGACCCTAGAGAATACAATGGCGGCCGTTACAACTTTTTATCTTGCATGTTTTTTTCACAGAAATTTTTTTAACACGTGTTTTTAAAAAAAAATGTTTTGTGCTTAAAAAAAAAAAAACAGTAAAGTTAGCCCAATTTTTTTTCATAATGTGAAAGATGAAGTTACGCCGAGTAAATAGATACCCAACATGTCACACTTAAAAATTGCGCACACTCATGGAATGGCGCCAAACTTCGCTACTTAAAAATCCCCATAGGCGACGCTTTAATTACTTTTATTGGTTACATGTTTTTAGTTACAGAGGATGTCTAGGGCCAAAATGATTGCTCTCGCTCTAACGTTCACAGAGACACCTCACATGTGTGGTTTGAACACCGTTTTCATATGTGGGCGGGACTTACGTATGCGTTCGCTTCTGCATGCGAGCACACGGGGAGTATTTGGGTATTGCAGAGTATTGGGGGTATTGCAGAGTATGGGGGGTATTGCAGAGTATGGGGGGTATTGCAGAGTATTGGGGTATTGCAGAGTATCGTGCAGGGTATTGGGGTATTGCAGAGTATTGGGGTATTGCAGAGTATTGGGGTATTGCAGAGTATCGCGCAGGGTATTGCAGAGTATTGGGGTATTGCCGAGTATCGCGCAGGGTATTGCAGAGTATTGGGGTATTGCAGAGTATCGCGCGGGGTATTGCAGAGTATTGGGGTATTGCAGCGTATCGTGCAGAGTATTGGGGTATTGCAGAGTATTGGGGTATTGCAGAGTATTGGGGTATTGCAGAGTATCGTGCAGGGTATTGCAGAATATTGGGGTATTGCAGAGTACTGCGCAGGGTATTGCAGAGTATTGTGGCATTGCAGAGTATTGCGCAGGGTATTGCAGAGTATTGGGGTATTGCAGAGTATTGGGGTATTGCAGAGTATCGCGCAGGGTATTGCAGAATATTGGGGTATTGCAGAGTATTGCGCAGGGTATTGCAGTGTATTGGGGTATTGCAGAGTATTGCGCAGGGTATTGCAGAGTATTGGGGTATTGCAGAGTATTGGGGTATTGCAGAGTATCGCGCAGGGTATTGCAGAGTATTGGGGTATTGCAGAGTATTGGGGTATTGCAGAGTATTGGGGTATTGTAAAGTATTGGGGTATTGCAGAGTATCACGCAGGGTATTGCAGAGTATTGGGGTATTGCAGAGTATCGCGCAGGGTATTGCCGAGTATTGGGGTATTGCAGAGTATCGCGCAGGGTATTGCAGAGTATTGGGGTATTGCAGAGTATCGCGCAGGGTATTGCAGAGTATTGGGGTATTGCAGAGTATTGCGCAGGGTATTGCAGATTATAAGGGTATTGCAGAGTATTGCACAGGGTATTGCAGATTATAGGGGTATTGCAGAGTATTGCGCAGGGTATTGCAGAATATTGGGGTATTGCAGAGTATTGCGCAGGGTATTGCAGATTATAGGGGTATTGCAGAGTATTGCGCAGGGTATTGCAGATTATAGGGGTATTGCAGAGTATTGCGCAGGGTATTGCAGAATATTGGGGTATTGCAGAGTATTGCGCAGGGTATTGCAGATTATAGGGGTATTGCAGAGTATTGCGCAGGGTATTGCAGATTATAGGGGTATTGCAGAGTATTGCGCAGGGTATTGCAGAATATTGGGGTATTGCAGAGTATTGCACAGGGATAGCTGAGCTGGGATGGATGGATGGCTGGATCTGTGACTGCAGTTGTCACAGATCCAGCCGTCAGTGCTGCTGCTGACACCCGCTCCCGTCCCCCCTCCTCTCACACTGTACCGATCGGTACAGAGAGGAGAAGGAGGAACCGGCGTCATCACATGACGCCGGTTTGTTTACAAGTGATTGCTCCGTCATTTGACGGAGCGATCACGTGGTAAACCGCCGCTATCAGCGGCGATTTACCGCGATCTGTATTGCACCCGGCGCTCACAGATGATTCCGGGAGCGCGCCCCAGGGGGCGCGCGAGTGAAGGATTCTGGGAGGAAGTCCCAGGGACGTCCTCCCAGAATAACTCCACCGCGCTGTAGCAGTAAAACGTCTATGGCGCGGTGGGGTAGTGGTTAAACAGGTACTAGCTGAAAAGACCACTCAGCAAAGTGTGCATGTCACTGGCAAGTTTAAATAGGCAGACTGGCCCCAATGCACTCACGTGTGCGTGCATTAAACGCTTGTTACCCAGGTTTCTCTTACATAATGCCCTCTCCACCTGCCCAGCTTATCACCACTGGTATTGTAATGGTATGGGGCCCAGCTCTGTACCTAGCGCAGCCTCCAAGTGTGCACTTAACTATTTGTCTTCCATACCCATGTACAGGTTGAGGGCAGAATGTTTGGAATAAAGTGCAAACATTTCTGTAGCATTCCTGGTCCTCAACTACAGACTCGTGGCTGCCCCAGCTAACCTGTTCAAGATAAGCATATTACTGGCATGATCAGGAAAATCAAATAAGGCGATGCTCCAATATTTTGGTGACTGCAGGTCTTGATGGCTGTCTGTGTCTCTCTCCCCATATAGACTGTGTGTGGGCGAGTCTCCCCTCTTTCCAGGACCTAAGAGAGACTCTTGGATCAGGCCTTTATCCCTTTATGGCATGCAGGACCAGAGGGTTGGACCCAAGAAAACCCACCAATAAAAACCTGTGAGTGTAACCACTTACTTCCCCACTGGAGCAGCAGTAATCTCTACCTGCCAAAATATGGTGTCTCTCTTTCCCTTCTCACAAAGTTAAGAGGTACTGTGTGTGATTATGGGACGCATGGCCTTATGCACACTGGGCGTTTAGGCCCGATGAATGAGGCTCCAAACTTTAGCTGTAGCTATAAGGCACAGGCACACTATTCAAACCTGTTGCTGGCAGCCTCTCAAACTCTATGAGAGTTTGACAGCTGCTGAGGTAAATGCTGCTTTTACACTGAAAGCGATGTAAAGTAAAGTGGCGCTTGTTTTAGCGGTGCTTTACCACTGTTTACTGCTTTACGCCCGCTAGAAGGGGTTAAAAACACCCGTGTTGCGGGCTTCCAAAGTGCTTTTCAGGCGCTTTTGAAGTCCTGCATATTCATTTCAATGGGCAGGGCGTTTTAGAAGCTCTGTATACAGGGCTCCCAAACTGCACCAAAGATGCTGCTTGCAGGACTTTCTCTAATGTTCCACAAGTGCACCGCCCCAGTGTGAAAAGACACACTGAAATGAATGGGAGGCGGTTTTCAGGTGCTATTTAGAGGCTATTTCTAGTACTAAAACACCTGAAAACCGCCTTAGTGTGAAAAGGGTCTTAAAGCAAAGGTTCTGCGGCCGATTGTTTTTTATTTATTTTTTCTGTGCATTCAATGTTGGTTAACATCACAAGTTAGTACTCACTTGTTTGGGGAATAAAACCATTTTCGTTTAAAAGATTAACTTTTAAAAATCGATCTAGGGATTTCCCATTTTGCTTGTGGGCATTGTGAAGCCCACAAGCACTGACTTCCTGGAAGCGGTGAATGCACGCCTCCCGGCATTCACGCTCCTTCTCGCGCATGAACAGTGTTGACCGCGAGCAGCGCCGTCAACACTTCCTGGTTGCCATCACAATGGGCGGCGTCATAGAAAGTATATGCCCCGTTGTGATAGCATTCAAAACTCTCACAGCTCAGAACGGGGACAGAGCATCATGACGATTACAGCTACACCACCGTCACGTAACCGGCTCCCAGTACACACTGCAGTTAGCTCCCAGAGAACACTGTGGCGCTGGGGAGACACCTACTCCCGCGGGAGTGGGATTCATGAAAATCACAATTACAAAGGTATTTACATATTTTTAAAAAAAAAATGGCCGATTTTTATATCCTACATGTCCACTAATGCGGTGGAGACAGTGTTGTGTTTTGGGTGAACCTCCGCTTTAACGTGGCTGGGGTCTGAAGCGGTACTTCTGTTTAATGCAGTAAGTGTCAAGGGACAAATTTCCAGAATGCAAACTGCTTGTGTTCCAGGCATTCAGCCCCGAGAGCATATTGCTTTACACATACATACCGCTAGGCGCACCATCTAGGCGCATCCAGCCGCAGCAGCTTTCAGACTTCCATAGAGTTCGATAGGCTGTCTGCAGCAGGTCTGGATGGTGCACCCATGCCCTCCAGCTGCAGCTAAATGCTGGAGCCTCATGTCCTGGGCTTAATGTCCAGAGTACATGAGGTCATAAGGAAAGAAAACAAGTTGAATATAAAATGAATTCAATCTATAAAAATGCACAATCACACGGTATAAAACATAGGTGGGTAGAGAAGGGTGGAAGGCTTAATTAGGTAGATGGGTGAGTTCAATACACTCAGGGCAAAGCTTGTATGACTGATAGAGACACACCCTATAAGCCAAGCTACTATGAGAACAGCCATACAATAAATGCTCTAACTCAGCACTTTTGCAGTTGGGTAAACCAGATTTTCAGAATCAGCATATGTCTGTCAGCCTATTAATTATTTTCTCATGAGCTTTTGCTAATTGTGGAGTCTCATAAAGCAATTTCCTTTTTAATGTCTGAGAATCTTTCTCTCCTCACAGTTATCCCTAATGTATTATAGAAATTAGTAGCACTGCTGTAGCAATGATACATAATCTAAAGCATAGAAAAACTTAAAGGGAACTTGTCCATAAAGATAGTAACTACCATTGCTGACTTGCATACAGGACAGGTGTCCCTGTATCGTCACCAAAGGGTTACCTGGGTGTGGAATGGGACCGAGCTCAGTTAACCTATTAAAAGTGTCTGTTTTTTTGTACTCTGGGTCACTTCTTATATGTGCAGTGCATTAACACACACACTTATTTGGGCTGCCAACACAGCCCAGCATGACCAAAATTATTTTCTATAATGCAAAACCATGTGTTGTGGTGCACTGAGACACAGCTGTGTTGGGAAGATGTGTTGAGGTGCCATTCAAAATGAATGGCACTTAATTTCACAACGTGCGTTACTATAACTTAGTGTAGAACTTACCAGACATGAGGACACTTTGTGTGGTTGGTAAGTTTACATATTTTGGCCAAAATATAAAGTTATACCTTATGATGTTGTGGTCTCTGTTTATGTATAACATATGCATTTAACCACTTGCTTACTGGGCACATATACCCCCTTTCTGCCCAGGCGAAATTTCAGCTTTCGGCACTGTCACGCTTTGAATGACAATTGCGCGGTCATGCGACGTGGCTCCCAAACAAAATTGACGTTTTTTTTTTCCCCACAAATAGAGCTTTCTTTTGGTGGTATTTGATCACCTGTGCAGTTTTTACTTTTTGCGCTATAAACAAAAATAGAGCGACAATTTTGAAAAAATACAATATTTTTTACTTTTTGCTATTATAAATATCCCATTTAAAAAAAAATGTTTTTTTTTCAGTTTAGTATGTATTCTTCTACATATTTTTGGTAATAAAAAAAAAACGCAATAAAATATAGTGATTGGTTTGCGCAAACGTTATAACGCCTACAAAATAGGGGATAGAATTATAACTTTTTTTATTATTATTTTTTTACCAGTAATGGCGGCGATCTGCGTTTTTTGTCATGACAGCGATATTACGGCGGACACATCGGACACTTTTGACACATTTTTCGGACCATTCACATTTATACAGCGAACAGTGCTATAAAAATGCACTGATTACTGTATAAATGTGACTGGCAGGGAAGGGGTTAACATTAGGGGGCGATCAAGGGGTTAAATATGTTCCCTGCTAGGTGATTCTTACTTTGGGGGGAGGGGACTGACTGGGGGGGTGACCGATGGTTGTCCCTATGTACAAGGGACACACCATCGGTCTCCTCTCCCTAACAGGACGTGGATCTCTGTGTTTACACACAGAGATTCACGTCCCTGGCTCTGTGACTGCTGATCGCGGGTGCCTGGCGGACATCGCGGGCCACAAGGCACGCGCATCGGCACCTGTGTGACGCGGCGGGCGCGCCACCCGGCCGTATATTGATGGCCTCCCGGCAGATTAGAGCCACCTTGTGGCCGTAAATAGTCGGCGGCCGGATGGCAGGTGGTTAAAATACATTCCTGCCTTACATAAATGGTATAGATGACACAAAGAAACTTGGTTACAAGCATTGTGTATCCACAACTGAATGACCTGTTTTTTGTATTTTGCAATGGAAAGGTTTCCTGGGTGTGTTTCTGGGGCCATGCTCAGATAAACCAAAAAAGCATCAGGTTTATATTCCACTATTTCATTGGCTGGATGTTCAGGTCATGTGACTTACTAAGGCTGTACTGTGTGTGTGTCTCTAGACTGTTACCAGTTATCAGCGTTCCCTGCGATTTCTGTGGAGTTCAAGAAGAGGTGGGAGCAGTGCCGGCCCAAGACATTGTGCTGCCTGGTACCAAGAATGAAATGCTGCCCCCCCCCCAAAAACAAATTACGCCCACCAAAATGCCCCCACATCCATTATTTTATATCATGATAACTAAAGTGGACCTATTATGGCTCTATACATGTATATAGGAGTATAAAGAGGACCTGTTATGGTTGTTTACATGTATAGGAGTATAAAAAGGACATGTTATGGCTCTATTCATGCAATTAACCCCACAATGGAGCGGAGAGCAGAACGGGAGGAGCGGTCGGGCTGCAATTAGCCCCACAGTGGAGTGGAGAGCGGAGCTGGCGGAATGGGATGGCATGCGGGCGGCAATTTGCCGCCCCCCTGAAAGTGCTGCCTGGTACAATGGTACCATCGGGTCCCATGGTAGGGCCGGCCCTGGGTGGGAGTTATGTAGTCTTAATGCAATGTTAGGTAGTCCCAAGGCCCCCTTCACACCTGAGTGTTTTGTAGCTCAAAACTTGTTGATTGGAGGAGAGAGTGCAAAGAAAACCTCATATAGGAGCTGTGACTTGTTCACTATATAACCACAGTCTTAAATTGGTTCTAAGAAGCTTTTTAACATTGATGCATTCTATGCCTTAAAGTGGTTGTAAAGTCAGAAGGGTTTGTATCCTAATGCATTATATGCATTAAGATAAAAAACCTTCTGTGTGCCTCAGCCCCCTTAATACTTACCTGAGCCCCATGTCCATCCAGCGATGTTGCATGATAGTCTCGGGACTGTCTCTCCTTGGCTGAGACAGCAGTGGGGTGCCTTGGCTCCTGCTGCTGTCAATCAAAATTAGTGAGCCAATAAGGAGGGAGAGGGGCAGGGCTGAGCCATGGCTTTGTGTCTGAATGGACACAGGAAGCTGTGGCTCAGCTTGGGTGCCCCCATAGCAAGCTGTTTTCTGTGGGGGCACTCAGCTGGAGGGAGGGGTCAGGAGCACCGGTGAGGGACCCCAGAAGAGGAGGATCGGGACTTTTCTGTGCAAAACTACTGCACAGAGGAGGTAAGTATAACATGTTATTTTTGAACAAATAGAAAGTAGACTTTAGTATCACTTGAACTAAACTGTATTGCTTTAACTACAGTGGGGGGAAAAAATGAGCAAGACCTTGTATATTGTCTAACAGGGTTGTTGGGATAAGAAAATCATCTGAACAGATTTACAAATTATATCAGGATAGTTTGCACATATTCTTATTTAGCCCTTTGCCTGCACTTACACTTTGGTTTCAGTTTTTCCTGCATTGTATTTAAATAGGCAGTTCTAGAGAAACTAAAGATATTGGACTCTGTACTAGGTGTCCATGAAAAACTTTGAGGTTTTCCGATAAGAACGCTCTGTTGCCAAGTAACAATCACACTCACACATGAGTCATTATTCTTTACAGTAAGTTCCCAGTGAAACATTAGAACCCCTGCATCTGTGTAATCCCTAACAATGCTTTTCTGCTGTATAGTATTTCCTATTACAACTTTCAGTATTTGACCATAGTAATGATACTTACTGCCTAGCGCTGAATACAAATGTGAAAATTCCCCTAGAATAAAGGGTGTGATTGGTGGCACTCAGCCAGCGAATGCTAAAACTATAATTTGGAACGCCAGCCTTGTCCACACCCAGAAATAAACAGAAGCTGACTATGATCAAGGTTTAGTACACGCACATAGGTGGTATACATGTTAACATTTGAATTTGAATTTCTGTCATTGTGTGCTGGGTAGGTGATTATATACATATCACATTTCATGCAGATATGAATGTAGAGTATTACATCCCTGACATTACAATCTTTACTTCTATATGCAGAATGAAGAACAGCATATAATCGGCAACGTATGTAGAATCCTGAACAAAAGCATTACAGATTTAAAGACAAAACATTTTATGACGCATTTTGTCCCAGTCAGCCTGTTTTATTGTCAACTACAGGAAGTTGTAAAGGGGACCTTTGATCACTGCTAGACACATGCAACAGCTTCATAGGCTCATCCGGGGAAAAAAGGAAATGTTTAGCTTTAGAAAGAATCTGTCACAATCTATGATTTAGTATATACGTTTAGGTCTACTTTTAAAAGATTTATATTTCCATTATTCAGTTTTAATTGCTTTGTCTGAGACTCACTCTTCAACTCAAAGGGGTAAATTTACTAAAGGCAAAAGGGCTGTTCACTTTGCAAGGGAACTCTCCCTTAGGCTGCCCATACATTATACAATTTTCTTGTACAGTTTTCCTTTAGGCTGGGTTCACACTGCAGCACGGAGTGGCTCACAGCAGGGGTCCGGTGCGTCCCCATTCACCGTTTCAGGTCCGAATTTTTGGCTGAACTCCGACCCGAAATGGACTAGAAGACACACAGGAGCCGCTCCAGAGATTTGTGAACTGGCTCCATAGAGAGATAGTCACAATCTCCAGACATGTGAGCTGGATGTGGGTCAATTCGCAATAGTGTGAACCCAGCCTACGATTTACCAAAACCATATAATATGAGGTCAAACCTAAACACTTTCAATTTGTATGCAATCAGGTATTCCCTTGCACTACATAGTTGAAGGTAAATCTAAAGGAAATTGTATAATGCACAGTGCCTTGAAAAGGTATTCATACCCCTTGAAATTTCCCACATTTTGTCATGTTAGGCTTTGTACACACCACCCAACATGTCCGATGAAAACAGTCCGCGGACCGTTTTCATCGGACATGTCCGCTGGGATCATTTGGTCTGATGTGTGTACACACCATCAGACCAAATTCCCCGTGGACAGAATACGCGGTGATGTGGCGGCGACGTGGCGGCGACGATGACGCTGCAACGTGCGCGCACCAGGAAGTTCAATGCTTCCACGCATGCTTCGAATCACTTTGATGCATGGGTGGGATTTCGGGCCAGCGGACATGTCCGATGAGTCGTACTGACCATCGGACATGTCCGACGGACAGGCTTCCAGCGGACAAGTTTCTTAGCATGCTAAGAAACTTTTGTCCGCTGGAAACCTGTCCGCTAGGCCGGGAAACTGTCCGGTCGGCCCTACACACGACCGTGTGCACCTAAAGCTACCTGAATTGCTGGTGTTCTCATACAAATACCACAGGCAGGGATCTGCAAGTATTGTCAGTTAGTGTACTGTGTCCTCTGCACAGTGTGCACCTAAAGCTACCTACCTGACCACAATTGCTGGTGTTCTCATACTAATACCACAGGCAGGGATCTGCAAGTATTGTCAGTTAGTGTACTGTGTCTTTGCACAGTGTGCACCTAAAGCTACCGAGTACAATTGCTGGTGTTCTCATACAACTACCACAGGCAGGGATCTGCAAGTATTTTCACTTGGTGTACTGTCCTCTGCACAGTGTGCACCTAAAGCTACCAGACTACAATTGCTGGTGTTCTCATACTAATACCACAGGCAGGTATCTGCAAGTATTGTCAGTTAGTGTACTGTGTCTCTGCACAGTGTGCACCTAAAGCTACCTGAATACAATTGCTGGTGTTCTCATACAAATGCCACAGGCGGGGATCTGCAAGTATTGTCAGTTAGTGTACTGTGTCTTTGCACAGTGTGCACTTAAAGCTACCTGAATACAATTGCTGGTGTTCTCATACAACTACCACAGGCAGGGATCTGCAAGTATTTTCACTTGGTGTACAGTCCTCTGCACAGTGTGCACCTAAAGCTACCAGACTACAATTGCTGGTGTTCTCATACTAATTCCACAGGCAGGTATCTGTAAGTATTGTCAGTTAGTGTACTGTGTCTCTGCACAGTGTGCACCTAAAGCTACCTGAATACAATTGCTGGTGTTCTCATACAAATGCCACAGGCGGGGATCTGCAAGTATTGTCAGTTAGTGTACTGTGTCTTTGCACAGTGTGCACTTAAAGCTACCTGAATACAATTGCTGGTGTTCTCATACAACTACCACAGGCAGGGATCTGCAAGTATTTTCACTTGGTGTACTGTGTCCTCTGCACAGTGTGCAACAAAAGCTAACTGAAGAAAATTGCTGGTGTTCTCTTACTAATAATACTACAGGCAGGCAGTTGATTCTGCTAGCTGCAGTATAATCAGTATATATATACATTCCAGCCTTGTGCAGCTACATCTCCCTGCAGGCCATTAGTATGTCTGAAAGGACAACAAGGAGAGGCAGATAGTCACGATCCGATAAAAGAGGGCAAGCAGGCTCTGCGTCTAGAGGCAACAGTGCTGGTCGTGGACACGGTGCATCCTCATCAGCAAGTGGCCCTGGGACACGCTTGTCCTTTTTTTTGGCAGCTGGCCGTGTTGAGCCGCAACATGCTGAACACTTGGTAGAGTGGATGACCATAAGAATGAGGGGGAAAAAGAAACAAAGGGACTTTGAGTTACTGTGAAAATGTTTTTTTCTCTACATGCAAGGTATGTTAGGATGTTTAAAAGGTTTTAATGTTTTTTTTTGTATTTATTATTATTTTTTTTATTATTATTGAGATTTAACATAATCAATACAAATCAAGTAAAATACAGAACATATGTTTTCACAGTATCAAGAAAATAAAATTACATCCCACCATACATGAAAGAAAAACAAAGAAAAACAAAACAAACAAAAAAATAATAATAAAAAAAAAAACAGAAATGAACCTATTTCCTTCTTAAAGCGGAGTTTCACCCATAGAGAACACATTTTCCCCTTAGATGAATGCTCGTTTTGTCTAGGGGAATCGGCTAGTTGTTTTAAAATATGACCTGTACTTACCGTTTACGAGATGCATCTTCTCCGCCGCTTCCGGGTATGGGCTGCGGGACTGGGCGTTCCTTCTTGATTGACAGTCTTCCGAGAGGTTTCCGACGGTCGCATCAATCGCGTCACGATTTTCCGAAAGAAGCCGAACGTCGGTGCGCAGACGCAGTATAGAGCCGCACCGACGTTCGGCTTCTTTCAGCTACGAGTGACGCGATGGATGCGACCGTCGGAAGCCTCTCGGAAGACTGTCAATCAAGAAGGAACGCCCGCTCCCGAAGACCATACCCGGAAGCGACGGAGAAGATGCATCTCGAAAACGGGTAAGTACTGCTCATATTTTAAAACAACTAGCCGATTCCCCTAGACAAAACGAGCAGGAATCTAAGGGGAAAAGGTAAAAAAAAAAAAATGGGTGAACTCCCGCTTTAACATGTATTATGTAGATTAAACCTACCCTGACACAGCCCCCGTTAGTGGGCCTAAACTCCCTGATTATTCAGGTTCCAAATATCCTTAAATTCTAAAATCAATCATTACACCCCTGTTCGGTGAAAAGGTGAAATATTCAAATCTTGTTGACTTATTAAGTGATTCCAAATCAGATCCTAAGTAACAATACTTCCCGTGAATAAGGCCCCGTACACACGAGGAGACATGTCCGATGAAAACGGTCAGTGGACCGTTTTCATCGGACATGTCTCCTGGGAGCTTTTGGTCTGATGTGTGTACACACCATCAGACCAAAATCCCCGGGGACAGAGAACGCTGTGACGTAGAAGACACCGACGTTCTCAAACACGGAAGTGCAATGCTTCCAAGCATGCGTCGAATCAATTCGACGCATGCGCGGGATTTCGGGACGCTGGTTACACGTCATAACCAGCGGACATGTCCAATTAGGTGTACTAACCATCGGACATGTCCGACGGACATGTTTCCAGCGGACAAGTTTCTTAGCTTTCTAAGAAACTTTTGTCTGCTGGAAACCTGTCCCCTTGGCCGTACACACGGTCGGACATGTCCGCGGAAACTGGTCCGCGGACCATTTTCAGCGGACATGTTCGACCGTGTGTACGCGGCCTAAGGGTTTCAAAAGTTTTTATGGGTTACCTGAGTTCGACTCTGGACCACACCAAGGTGACCCTTTAAAGGGATAACCACAACCTACTAACGTTTAAAAATCAAGAAATATATTTGTGATTGCACAATGTTTGTATACCGGCTTCTTATGCCGCGTACACACAATCATTTTTTGGGTTGTAAAAAACAATGTTTTTCAGGCTCTAGAAAAAACAACGTTTTTTTCAACTTCATCATTAAAACGGCTTTGCCTACACATGATCGTTAAAAAAAAAAGCTTGAGCAAAGCGCGGTGACGTACAACACGTACGACGGCACTATAAAGGGGAAGTTCCATGCGGATGGCGCCACCCTGGGAGCCGCTTTTGCTGATTTCATGTTAGTAAAAGACAATTCGCGCTTTTCAGTCTGTTACAGTGTGATGAATGTGCTTACTCCATTACGAACGGTAGTTTTACCAGAACGAGCGCTCCCGTCTCATAACTTGCTTCTGAGCATGTGCGGGTTTTTCACGTTGTTAAAGCCCACACACGATAATTTTTTACAATACAAAAAACGACATCGTTTAAAACGTTGTGAAAAAATAGAGCATGTTTGAAATTTTTTTGGCCCGTTTTTCAGACCCCGAAAAATGCTCTGAAGCCCACACACAATTGTTTTAAATGACATTTTTAAAAAACGTCGTTTTTTACAACCCTAAAAATAATCGTGTGTACGCGGCATTAGTGTCACCTATTCCATTTATTTCTACGTATTCAGTAGAAAAAAGAAAAAACTTGAATGATTTAACTCACATAAAAACCACCTCCATAGTTTGAGCGGAAACTGTCACTTCCCAACCTACTTTAGACCAGCCCTTGTAAATGAGTCATTGGTGATGAAACAATACAATGCATCAGAACTTTGTCTATGGATAAAAAAGGTGTGGTTAGAAACGTAAAAGAGAAAGAATACAGTGTCCAAACCATCCTAGCTTCTGCAGATTAGTAAAATCACTGGTGAAACATGCAAGCTTTCACTCAAAAGAGGGTGTACTGCTATAATTTTAGAGTGAGAGATTATCATTATATTATTCTGAATATGTTATATACACAGGGCTTTTTTTCAGCAGGAACGTGGGGGAACGCAGTTCCGACACTTCCAGCAATGAATGTATGTAATGGCAAGGAGTGCTGGGGTGTGCTGGAGGGTCCATTAATGCTTGCTGCTGGGGGATCCATTTTCATTGGTGGGGATCTATTTTTGTGTGGAGGTCTCTTGTTGCTGGGTAGATCTATTGTTGCTAGTGGGTGGTCCTATGTTTCTAGGAGGGAGTAATTGTGGCTGGGAGGGATCTACTGTTGAGGGAGAGGTCTATTGTTGCCGCCTCCAGGAGTGTCTATTGATGAAGTCTGCTGGGACATTTGTTGTTGCTAACGGGTGTCTATTGTTGTTGGGGTGGTATTTTGTTGTGTGGGGGCTCTATTTTTGCTGGGGTGAAGTCCATTTTCTAAAATTATTTGCAATTTTTGCTGCTGCAACACTCTTTAAAGTGGTAATAAACATGTAATGGTAAAAGATTTGAGGGGTTAAACAGGAGAGGCTTCAGGAACTTAAAGTGATTGTAAGGGCTCGTTTTAAAAAATAAATGAAAAATAAATAACAAACATGTTATACTTACCTGCTCTGTGCAGTGGTTTTGCACAGAGCAGCCCGCATCCTCCTCTTCTCGGGTCCATTTGTTCATTCTGACAGGGAGAAGTCCCCACTGTGAGAATATAATATGGTAGCGTGGGAGATCCCTGCAACCACATCACTTGTGTGGATGCAGCGATCTACATGTGTACCCAGCTTCAAAGTGTAACTAAAGACAAAACCTTTCATGCCATTCACTGGTATGAGGTGATACGTTCGCTTTTTGCTGACCGTATACAGTAGGCGACGTGCCGGGCAGAGCTGTGTCGCCATTGCGCTGTGCATCTTACACGTCGTATCATACATTGTCGTATCTTTAAGCGGGCGTAGCGCATCTTATATGCGCTACGCCGACGTAACATTGAGAGGCAAGTACAGTATTCACAAAGCACTTGCTCCCAAAGTTACGTTGGTGTAGCGTAAATGGGCCAGCGTAAGCCCGCCTAATTCAAATAAGCAAGGCAGTGGGTGTGTTGTATTTAAATTAACCGTGACCCCATGTAAATACATGGTTGATCGAATGGCGCATGCGCGCGCATGCTCAGAATCACGTCGCAAATACTCCCTAAGATACGTCGGCTCAATGCTTTAGATGGGAACGTAACTTACGCCCAGCCCCATTCATGTACGACTTACGCAAACGATGTAAAATACAACGCTGTTCCGACGTTTCCCACGTCCATACCTTAACATGACTTACCCCTGCTTTATGAGGGGTAAACTTACGCCGGACATAAGCCTTACGTAAACAGCGTAGCTAAATCCGACGGGCGCAAGTACGTTCGTGAATCGGCGTATCTAGGTCATTTGCATATTCAACGCGTAAATCTACGGAAGCGCCCCTTGCGACCAGCGTAAATATGCACCCAAGATACGACGGCATAAGAGACTTACGTCGGTCGTATCTTGGCCAAATTCAGGCGTAAGTGCCTTTCTGAATAAGCGCATCGATACGACGGCGCTCATTTGGACTTACGACGGCGTATCTGGAGATACGCCGTCGTAAGTCCTTTCTGAATCCCGGCCATAATGTTTATTCTATCTTGTTCGCATCAAGGCGTGGGACGCACTCTGGGACGCCATTTGCACTCACCAGGAGGTGCCGACTTTCTAGACAGGTATCAGGGAGTTGTCAGCACTGACCAATGTCTGATGTTGACCTTATATGTTGTATATTTTGATATATATTTTTTATGTGTTTTTTATACACACCTTTAGATGGTCTTGGGGCTAACCAGAATGACCTCATGTTATCCGGGTAGAGGCTTGGTTATAACCCCAGGAAGTGATTTTTAGATGGGCGGACACCCGGGGGATGGCCTCCCAATCAATAGGTCACCTTGTCTTTATATTTGTGGAGGGTAGCGGTGGGGGATCACCCCAGACAATGCACTTTGTTGTGAAACGCGTCGGTACTCCACTGCTGCCATTTTTTACATTTGATAAGCGCTGTTTTAGTCTTTTAAAATGTAAGTGTTCTTACCTACATTAAAACCGGTATATATGCAGTATTACGTACTCTTCTCTTCTTCTTTAACGTTTTATTACATCGGTTCAATTCTTTGGCCCAAACTGGGTATCTCCTGGAAGCACCCATCTGCTTGAATCGTTCTCTTGGTTTCCTTTTGGATTGATGTGTGAGTCGCTTCCGTGGGAATCGTAGCTGAGGATCCAGTCCCTATAGTGGTTCACATCCTGCTCTGCTGACCGTCTGGACGTATGTTCATTAGGGTTCAGTATTTCTGGTAAGCTTCCTCTTCAATGGTCGGTGGTGGATTTCTTTATTGCACTTCATTTTGGAGCATTGGGATTATTATCATCATTTTTTCTCACATTGAACTTTTTGGATTATCACTATTTTTTTCACTGAAGACTTTACATACACTATACAGTGTTCTTATATTTCATGATTGATTTTATTGTCATAATTTATTGTCACTTTTATTGATGCACGTATTATTCATTTATTTGGGTGATATTTATTTGGTTTATGCGCTACACTTTCTATGTTTGTCTTTTTTCATTTTGGACAAAATAAGGGGGGGGAGGTGTTATAATGCTTGTCAGTTTTTTTTTGTCATCTGTGTCTCATAGGGGAGATTTTACATCACTTCCTGCCCCACCAAAACAGGAAGTGAGAGTAAATCTCTCCAAAATGAGGGAATCCCGGGGTGTCACCAAGGTGACCAAAACTAGTGTCCCTATTGGAAGATTTCTGGTGTCAACCCAAAATTTGTGATTTTCTTTTATTTATAGAGGGGGTGAAGTACCCTAATAGGAGCACAGAAAGCAATAAAAGCTGACAGATGCTCTAATCTCTCTCTACTCTGTCTAAAACAGAAAAAAAAAAATTGCCTTTATTTACATTTTAACCACTTGCCGACCGCACCATATAGATTTACGTTGGCAGAAAGGCACAGCTGTGCAAAGTAACGTATATTTGCGCATGCCCATGCCACAAGCTCCGTGCCCGCGGGACCCGTGGACTCGATGTCCGCCAGTGTACCGCGATCGTGTCACGGAGTAGCAGAACTGGGAGAGGCCAGTGTAAACAAGGCATCTCCCTGTTCTGCCTAGTGACAGGACACTGATCGTCTGCTTCCTGTAATCAGAAGCAGCGATCAGTGTCATGTCACAGTAAGCCCTGCCCCCACACAGATAGAATCACTCCCTAGGATGAACTTAACCCCTTCCCTGACAGTCACATTTACATAGTAATCAGTGCATTTTGATAGCACTGATCGCTGTATAAATGTGAATGGTCCCAAAATAGCATCAAAAGTTTTAGATGTGTCCGCCATAGTGTCGCAGTCACGAAAAAAAAATCGCTGATCGCCGCCATTACTAGTAAAAAAACATATGAATAAAAATGCCATAAAACGATCCCCTATTTTGTAGACGCTATAACATTTGCGCAAACCAATCAATAAATGCTTATTGCGATTTTTTTTACCAAAAATATGTAGAAGAATACGTATCGGCCTAAACTGAGAAAAATTTAGCCTTTTAAAGAAAAAAATGCGGATATTTATTATAGCAAAAAGTACAAAATATTGCTTTTTTTAAAAATTGTCGCTCTATTTCGGTTTATAGCGCAAAAAATAAAACCTGCAGAGGTGATCAAATACCACCAAAAGAAAGCTCTATTTGTGGGGGGGAAAAGGGGAGCCACGTCGCATGACCGCGCAATTGTCAGTTAAAGCGATGCAGTGCCGAATCACAAAAAGTGGCCCGGTCATTTGGCAGCCGAATCCTCCGGGGCTGAATTGGTTAAAGGGATGTTCTGGTTGAAGTGCCTTTTGGTTTAGGGCAATTGTAGGTTAAAATCACTTTACTACTTAGCTGCAAAGTATTAAATATTGAGTATAAATTATCTCTGATCAGTGAAAACTCTCCATCAATAATCAACAAGGTAAATCACTAAGTTGTGAAACAAGAATACAGATTGGGGAACAGCAATATGCACCTTTAAAAAAAGTCAGCAATGGTACTCTGATATTTCCATGCTGACAAATCCTTTTTTCTACCAGAGTTCGGAGTAATGCTGCAGACTGCAGGAATATTTATGGCACACTCCACATACACAGAAGCTTGTATGACCATTCTTGTCTCATCAACCATCCCTAAAGCTGGCAGATTTTAGACTAACATATTACTATATTCAAACACAAACATTGGGCATGCCAATGTAAACCAACAAGGAGGAGTCAGGAATATTACCAGAAATACCTGATGGTTTGCTTGTTTGTTTGAATATTGCAGATATATTGTTAAAGGAACGTGATCCAACAATCAGTCACTGCTGTCCTGGCCTCTGTTTTAGTACAAGGACATGCTCATTGGCACACCTGTAGAGTATTTCCTACTATTGTGTGGATTCAATGCGGTTTTCGTAGCTCTTCTATGAAGCTGTTTATGAAGTTAAAGGGTCACTAAAGGAAAAAAAACTTTTTGCTGAAATGACTGTTTATTGGGTATAGAGACATAAAAGTTAACTGATTCATTTTAAAAATGATTAAAAATTTAATTTAATCTATCATATAATGTGCCTCTAGTTTCACTTTCGGTTTTAAAGGTACAAACATGAAGTTCCGGGTGAGAGGTGAGTCGGGAAGACTCACAGAACAAAAACAAACAAATCCAGGGCAATGTTTTGTTTTTAAAATGAATCTGATTGGTTCTGAGGAGTTTTAGACACACAGTAATGACAGCTTAGACCACCGTGAAAATCTCCCAGTACCATGGTTATAAGGAAACAGGCAACCAGGAAGTGTGGAGATCACAGCAGAATTACAGCTACTTCAAAGCAAAAACGAACAATGAGGACATGAAACCAGTACTGCAGTAAGGTAAAGGAAGCAATTTAGCTAAAAAAAATAATTCCTTTAGTGACCCTTTAAAGATCCCGTAGTCTAGGATCGATAAATCAGGGGTTATAAGGCCAAGAGCAAGTTTGGCCAAATTCACATGGTGTGGTTTATAAACGGCTCTGATGTACGTGAGCGCTACAGTGGTCCTACATTTTCGATGAGGAGCTAAATGTAATTTTGTTTTTGTATGGTGTTTATCAAAATTTGCAGGTCATTTACCAGAATAGAATAAGGTGCAAACAGAACCAGATTCTACAGATATTATGCAAGCCTTCTCCACCCACATCCACACTAGGTACACTCCTACGAGGAGCCAGATTTCAGTTGTGTGGACCCCCCGAGGAAAGCTTTATGCTGCGTACACACGACCGTTTTTCGGGTTCTAAAAAATTTAGTTTTTTTTTAATGTCATTAAAAACGATCATGTGTGGGCTTCAGAGCATTTTTCACAATTTAAAAAATGGCCATTAAAATTTTCGAACATGCTCTATTTTTTCACAACGTTTTTAACGTTGTCTTTTTAAGGTTGTAAAAAATGGTCGTGTGTGGGCTTTAACGACGTGAAAAAAACGTGCATGCTCAGAAGCAAGTTATGAGACGTTCTGGTAAAACTACCGTTCGTAATGGAGTAAGCACGTTCATCACGCTGTAACAGACAGAAAAGCGCGAATCGTCTTTTACTAACAGGAAATCAGCTAAAGCAGCCCAAAGGGTGGCGTCATCCGCATGGAACTTCCCCTTTATAGTGCCGTCGTACGTGTTGTACGTCACCGCGCTTTGCTAGATCATTTTTTTTTCACGATCCTGTGTAGGCAAGGCCGGTTTAATGATCGGGTTGAAAAAAACGTTGTTTTTCTAGAGCCTGAAAAACATTTTTTAGAACCGAAAAACGGTCGTGTGTACGCGGCATTACAGTGTTGCTTTGTGATCCCAAATGTTGTGGAGTTACAGCCTTTGATATAAGATTAATAGATTTCATGAAATAGTGAAATGTCATGAAAAACTAGCTACCCTGTAGTAGCTTTGGCTAGCCACCACAGCTGCTCTCAACATTCTCAGGTCAAGCCACCCAATGCCAAGTGAGTATACTGTGTTATGCAATATTAATATTTTTAGCTCATTGTGCATATAGCTAATGATGTGTGTACTGACCTTCATTTCAACATGGCAGTATGCAGATTTACTATTATACACACATATTTTGCTTTACAGGCTAGCATTTCTCTCTCTTGACCTCGGGCAGGGTTATTAGAAAAGAGCAAGGTATTTAATAAAAACATAAGTCAGCTACACCCACAATTACACCATGCCCATCATAGGCCTAGTACACACGAGAGGATTTATCCGCGGATACGGTCCACCGGACCGTTTCCGCGGATAAATCCTCTCGAGGATTGGCGCGGATTTTGATCCGATGGAGTGTACTCACCATCGGATCGAAATCCGCGCCGAAATCCCATCGCGATGACGTGTCGCGCCGTCGCCGCGATGATGACGCGGCGACGTGCGCGACACTGTCATATAAGGAATTCCACGCATGCGTCGAATCATTACGACGCATGCGGGGGATTGATTCGGACGGATTGATCCGGTGAGTCTGTACAGACCAGCGGATCAATCCGTTGGGATGGATTCAAGAGGATAGATTTTAAAGCATGTCTTAAAATTTTTATCCGCTGGAAATCCATCCCAGGGGATAAAAATCAGTGGAAACAGATCCGCTGGATTGTACACACCAGGGGATCTATCCGCTGGAGCCGGTCTGCGGATTAATTCCAGCGGATGGATCCTCTCGTGTGTACGGGGCCATAGCCAGCATTTTTTTTTTTAAGAAAAAGTGTCAACCCAAGCTATTATTCTTGGTTCAATGCAGGGAGTGGGTGTGACTACAATATTTTTTTTTCTTGTTTTCCTTTTCTAAAACTTAGGTGCGTCTTATGGTCAGATGTGTCTTATAGAGCGAAAAATACGGTATTTTTCAGTAACCATAAGGGAGACTCTCAGAGTACATCTGAGGCCAGTTGTTTTTTGTTTGTTTTTTTCATTTTCTTTTTGCATCACGAGTCTTCTTTAAAGCTCCATGCACACTGGGATTAAAAAAACATCTGTTCTCTTGGGAGTAAAAAACGCTCATATAAAGGATTTTTTGTACAAAGTTTAGATGAGTTTAGGAGAGTTTAAGGGCCAGATTCGCAGAAGAAGTATGCCGGAGTATCTACTGATACTCCGGCGTATTTTCAAATTTGCCGCGTCGTATCTTTAGTTTGAATCCTCAAACCAAGATACGACAGCTTTTGGCTTCGATCCGACAGGCGTACGGCTTTGTACGCCTTCGGATCATAGGTGTAATACTTTGGCGCCCGCTGGTTGGAGTTTGCGTTATTTTCCGTGTCGGGTATGCTAATTAGCTTTTTCCGGCGATTCACGAAGGTACGCGCGGCCGTCGCATTCTCTTACGTCTTGGCTAGTCGGCTTTTCCCGGTGTATAGTTAAAGCTGCTGTTTCGTGGCGTATAGATAGACTTGCCATGTTAAAGTATGGCCGTCGTTCCCGCGTCGAATTTTGAATTTTTTTTTTCGCGTAAGTCGTCCGTGAATAGGAAAGGACGTAACTCACGTCTACGTTCAAAAAATGACGTCGGTGCGACGTCATTTTGCGCAAAGCACGGCGGGAAATTTCAAAACGGAGCATGCGCAGTAAGTTCGGCGCGGGAACTCTCCTAATTTAAATGATCCACGCCCCCTACCCGGATCATTTGAATTAGGCGCCGGAGGGATTTACGCTACGCTACTGCAACTTTACTGGGAAGTGCTTTGTCAATCAAGCACTTGCCCGTAAAACTTGCGGCGGTGTAGCGTAAATGCGATACGTTACGCTGCCGTAAATGTACCTGAATCTGGCCCTAAGTTTTTTCTGCCTCCAAGCTCCAATCAAAAAAACTAAATCTAAACGTTAAACTCAAAATATGCCCGTTTAACGTCCTAATGTGCATGGACACATAGGATCACATTGAGCTGCTTCTACAGGCAGAACATAAAACTCGACCATTTTTTCCGTCAGAATAAACGCTGACAGGTTTTTACGACGGAATTCCGCTCAAGCTGTCTTGCATACACACGGTCACACCAAATTCCGACCGTCAAAAACGCGGTGACGTACAACACTACGACGAGCCTAGAAAAATTAAGTTCAATGCTTCCAAGCATGCGTCGAATTGTTTCCGAGCATGCATGTTTTTTTCTCTGTCGGAATTCCATACAGACGAACGGAATTTTCGATGGAATTTTTTTTCTGTCAGGAAAAAGAGAACATGTTCTCTTTCTAAGTCTGTCAGGAATTTCCGACGGATAAAGTCAAATGGGGCATACAGACGGTCGGAATATCCAATGAAAACATTCCATCTGACTTGATAAGTATGCATGTTAATAAACTGCATCAACACATATGATACACACGGAAGTTATCATTACATAATCTGCAAAGATAAACTCTAACTTTACAGTCATGCAAAACACTTATGTTCCTTCCAGCATGCAAATGTATATATTAGTGTAGGAACTGGAAATCTGCAAACAGTAAATACCAGGCTGCGAACCTCAATGCACTTGTATGACATTCTGAAAACAATGGAGCTGTGTTCTGTTTGTAGAGGGAAGGTTTGTCTTTCCTGGGTGGCTGCCTATTTTTTCAGAGTACAGAGAATGTTGATATTTGGCCACACCTGTCTCCTCCCAACATTCTCCCTATGTTCACATACTGCGCTCTGGCCACCGTGCTCTGATAATTGCTCACAAGAAACCACACTAGCACATGAGAAATCAATGATACTGTGACTTAAGTGTTTTATTGACGCCTGAGCTGTACAAACATGTAATACTGTAAGAATCCTTCTTCCCATTTTATTTTATTATAAGATTAATACAAACATGGTAATCTTTAGTCATACAGAAGTCATGTTGTACAGTCCATATATTAAATTATGCATGACTCTGCAGACTAAATAACTCTCTGTTTGGGGACAGGGATGCCACCTGTCTGGTATTTCACCAACATGGCTAGTAAAAGTTTCATTCTAATCAAATTACAGGAATTTTCTACATTACCCAAAATGTATCCATCCTTCCTGATACGCTTCTTAGTTAAACAATAGGAATGTCATTTCAAACAAAACTCCGCTTTTCTGCTGTAAGAAATCATAAAATAGACACCAACAATCTGATTAAATTTCCTCTGCATAGTGGTGGACAGGCAGCCTGAACTGACGGATATTATGGCTGTTATATCAGCATGTTTGCTAGGTACAGGTAAATAAGTCCTCCCAGACCTGCAATAAATCATTTAGTACATAGGCGTAACTAGAGCTATCAGGGCCCTGGTGCAAGAAGTTATAATGGGCCCCCCTATCTCAAGCCAAGCCCCCCCCATGGTGGTGGACCGCCAGGGCCCGGTCACAAGTGCGACCATGGTGACCCTGGTAGTTCTGCCACTGGTGTCAGTATTTAATTTTTTTGTTAATTTTTATTAATTAATTTATTGTTTTTTACAATTTTTAGGAGCCCCATGGGAGGCTTTGGTGAAATATCAGGGGTCTAAACAGACCTCTGATGTTTCACCTGTGCTACAGAGAAAGGAGATTGAGGACACAATTGAGCCCTCAATCTCTATCTCTGCAGCCTCAGCTGGTCAGGGATAGCTCTGTACAGAGCTTTCCAATTATTCATAAACGGAAGCATAGTAAACACAGTTGATATGCCTCAGTTATGAATGAACAGAGTCAGTCATCGGTACAAATCACTGACTCTATTCATCAAGACAAGGAAGACACATTTACTGTCCCCTTCCCCATTCTCTATCCTGACAGATTCCCTGCAGCAGCCAGAGGGACAGGGAAGGTGGGAACCTAACAGCACTGTAGGGAATGAGGGGGGCTGGGGGAGTACACAGGAGCCTGGGGCAGTGGGGGGTGGATAGAAGAGGTGGCAGGGCATCTGCTGAAAGGCTGCAGGAGGAACATTTAGTAAATCAGTTCCTCCATATGCTGCCCCACCTATCCAGGTGTACAGGAGGCTACACGAGCCCCCTGGAGCATGGGACCAGGTTGCAATTACAATCCCTTGTGACCCCTGTATGTATGCCCCTGGATGAGTGGCAGTGCTGGGGGGGATGGGATAATCGGCAGTGCTGGGGGGTTGGATTAGTGACAGTGATGTGGGGGCAGATAAGATGAGTGACAGTCCAGGGGAAATGGGATCAGTGACAGTGGTGGGGGGATGGGATGAGTGGCAGTGCTGGGGAGATGAATTGAGTTAGCAGTGCTAGTGGGGGAAATGGGTTAGTGGCAGTGCTGGGGGGTGTGATTAGTGGCAGTGCTGGAGGGTTGATGAGATCAGTGGCAGTGGTGCTGGGGGGAAATGGGAAGAGTGGCAGTGCCTGGGGGATTGGATGAGTGGCAGTCCTGGGGGGTGGATGGCATCAGTGGCAGCGGTGATAGTGGGGATTGGGTTTGATGGCAGTGCTGGGATCAGTTTTACTTACTTGTTGTCAGTGTCCTCTCAGTGCCCCCTGGCAATGCTTGTTGTCTTTCAGCTCCCTTCGCTCCATATGTCTCCACTGACACCTATTAGGAGATGGGGTCTTTTCACACAATGGCTGCGACTTCCTCCAGCTCCTTCCCCTTTACTTTACTGGGTCAGCTGACTTGGTTTCTGCTCCCCGATGGCATGACCCATCATGTGCTTACAGCTGAAAATTGAATGGGTGGACCCAGGCGGAGAGACTGTGTGGGCAGTCCGCTGTTCTGGGCAGTGATTGTCATGACCTGAGCGTAACTAGAGGAGAAATCAGCGGATCCCATGCCCACAGTGGCGGAACACCAGGGCCCAATCTAAAGTGCAACGCTTGCGTCCCCCTTTAGTTCTGGCACTGATTTAATAGTACATTTAATGGCTTTAGAGTAAGGAGATCTGGTGTGGAATAGTTGGTAGAGAAGTTCTAGATAATCACAGGTCCCTAGTGTATAGTGTTTCTTATTACTGCTGCATTTAGCAGGGATGGTGCAAGGATTTTTGACACCCCCCTGGCTCCACCCCTGACCCCTCCCCCTTTTTCCTGCCCATGTATACCCCACTTTTTTAATGAAGGGCCTAAATGCAGCCCACCAGTGCCCATCCAATGCAGCCTCACCAGCACCCATCAAATGCAGCCTCACCAGCGACCCATCCAATGCAACCTCACCAGTGCCCATAAAATACAGCCTCACCAGCGCTGATCAAATGTAGCCTCACCAGCACCTATCAAACACAGCCTACCAGTGCCCATCAATGAATGTTTGCTTGCTTCCATTCATTCGGGAGTCGGAACACAGTACTCCGCCACCACTGTGCCTCTGACACTAAGTGTGAACAGTGTGGACACTGCCTGCTGATGCTGAGACTTAGTTGCTTGCTGCAGAGAAAAGAGAGTAGGAACACCAGTGGCCGGGCGCCCTAGGCAGCAGGGCGCCCTAGGCAACTGCCTAGTTTACCTAGTGGCAGCACCGGCCCTGGCATTTAGTCACCAGTGGTACTGGGCCTATTTATAAAGAACATAAAAACAGTCCCAAAACTTTGCAGCGAGCTCATTCCTGCACTCCAAATAGAGTATCTGTGAGGGGTCGCAGTGTTGTGGCACCAGCACCAGTGCCTAAGGCCCAATTTTTCTGCCCCTGTTTAACAGGGGCGTGTAATTACAATTTTTGATACAATACTTTGCAGCAGGCTCATTCCTGCGCTCCAACTAGAGTGTCTGTGAGGGGTTGCAGTGTTGTGGCACCAGCACCACCACCAACAAAGGCCCAATTTTTCAGCCCCTGTTTAACAGGGGCATGTAATTACAATTCTTGATCTAATATTTTGTGTTTGAAAGTAGGGGCCTGCCGTATATACTCTGCAGAAATTTGGGCCCTAGGTGTTGCCACAACACTGTAAGCCCTCACAGTTAGTCTTGGTGGGCGCTGGAACGCCCTGCTGTGTGAACTATTATATCAAGAATTGTAATTACATGCCATTGTTGAACAGTGGTAGAAAAATTGGGCCTTTGTTGCTGGCGCTGGTGCCACAACTCTGTAAGCCCTCAGTTACTCTTGGTGGGCACAGGAATGGGCCCTGCTGTGAAATATTACAGCAAGAATTGTAATTACATGCCCCTGTGGAACAGGGGCAGACAAATTGGGCCTTTGTTGGTGGTGGTGGTGGTAGTGCTGGTGCTACAACTCTGTAAGCCCTCACAGTTAGTCTTGGTGGGCGCTGGAACGCCCTTCTGTGTGAACTATTATATCAAGAATTGTAATTACATGCCATTGTTGAACAGTGGTAGAAAAATTGGGCCTTTGGTGCCACAACTCTGTAAGCCCTCACAGTTACTCTTCGTGGGCACAGGAATGGGCCCTGCTGTGAAATATTAGGTCAAGAATTGTAATTACATGACCCTGTTGAACAGGGGCTTAAAAATTTGGCCTTTGTTGGTGGTGGTGCTGGTGCCACAACACTGCAACCCCTCACAGACACTCTAGTTGTAGCGCAGGAATGAGCCCGCTGCAAAGTATTGCATCAAAAAATGTAGTTACACGCCCCTGTTAAACAGGGGCAGAAAAAATGGGCCTTAGGCACTGGTGCTGGTGCCACAACACTGCAACCCCTCACAGATACTCTAGTTGGAGCGCAGGAATGAGCCCGCTGCAAAGTATTGCATCAAAAATTGTAATTCCACGCCCCTGTTAAACAGGGGCAGAAAAATTGGGCCTTAGGCACTGGTGCCACAACACTGCAACACCTCACAGATACTCTATTTGGAGCGCAGGAAAGAGCTCGCTGCAAAGTATTGCATCAAAAATTGTAATTACACGCCCCTGTTAAACAGGGGCAGAAAAATTGGGCCTTAGGCACTGGTGCCACAACACTGCAACCCCTCACAGAGACTCTATTTGGAGCCCAGGAATGAGCCCGCTGCAAAGTATTGCATCAAAAATTGTAATTACAAACCCCTGTTAAACAGGGGCAGAAAAATTGGGCCTTAGGCACTGGTGCTGGTGCCACAACACTGCAACCCCTCACAGATACTCTAGTTGGAGCGCAGGAATGAGCCCGCTGCAAAGTATTGCATCAAAAATTGAAATTACACACCCATGTTAAACAGGGGCAGAAAAATTGGGCCTTAGGCATTGGTGCTGGTGCCACAACACTGCAACCCCTCACAGATACTCTAGTTGGAGCGCAGGAATGAGCCCGCTGCAAAGTATTGCATCAAAAATTTTAATTACACGCCCATGTTAAACAGGGGCAGAAAAATTGGGCCTTAGCCACTGGTGGCGGTGCCCAGAACCAAAAATGTTCTTACAAGCTATCAGCATGATCATTGAGGAGGAAAAGGATAGTCACTCAGCATAACAATATAGTCACTCAGCATCAGCATAGGCAGTCTTGAAGGGATCTGACATTGGTGATCCAAGCCTGATTCATTTTTATGAAGGTCAGTCGATCGACCGAGTCGGTGGAGAGGCGCACCCTGTGATCGGTTACAAAGCCTCCAGCAGCACTGAATGTGCGTTCTGAAAGAACGCTGGATGCAGGACAAGCCAGTAGCTCAATTGCGTACTGTGCAAGCTCTGATCCATCCTCAAGACCCAGTAAGCCAGAGGATTTTCGATGGGAAAGGTGTCCAAGTCTGATCTTGCCCCTAGGTATTCCCGTACCATGTAAATCAGACGCTGGCGATGGTTTCTGGAACCAGTCATACCTTGGGGCTGCGGACTAAAAAATTGTCTGAACGCATCGGTCAGACGGCCACCTTCTCCACCGCTCCTTCTGTGACTGACTGAAGCCTCAGCAACACGTTGTCCAGGACCAGGATTTTGTAACCCCCCAGTCTCTGGGAACGCGTTGCACAGACCTTTCTGCAAGGCCTCCCGAAGATGTTTCATCTTCTGCTCCCTCTGCGCCGGCAAGATAAGGTCCGCAACCTTATTCTTGTAACATGGATCAAGGAGAGTTGCCAGCCAGTAATGATCTCTCTCCTTGATAGCACGAATACGAGGATCCTTCCGCAGGCTTTGCAGGATCAGGGAGGCCATATAACATAGGTTTGCTGAGGCATTCGGTGCAGAGTCCTCTGGGTCACTGAGGACGACATGATCCGCAGCCACCTCATGCCAGCCACGTACAAGTCCATGGGTTCCTTGGGACTGTAATTGATCCTTTGAAGACTGCTGCTGATGCTGAGTGCTAGGCTCCGCCTCCATGCTGACACAATCCTCCTTCTTGTCCTTCTCCTGTGTGATAGGCGGGCAAGCAGGAACACTGTCTGGATAAAGGGGGTCTTGAGAGGTAAGGAAGTCCTCCTCTTCCTCCCTCAAGGGCCCTGTCCATTATTCCATGCAGCGTGTGCTCCAACATGTGAATAAGAGGGACAGTCTCACTGATGCATGTACTGTCACTGCTCACCATCCTCGTGGCCTCCTCAAATGGTGACAGGACAGTGCATGCATCCCTGATCAAGGTCCTGATCCCTCAAAAACAAGCTCCTCTGACCCAGTTCTGCTGCCATATTGGCACAGATACTCATTGATGGCCCTCTGCTGCGTGGGCAGCTGCTGCAGCATGGCCAACGTAGAGTTCCACTTGGTGGGCATGTCACAGATTAGGCGGTTCTTGGGCAGGTTGTATTCCCTTTGGAGGTCTGCCAGCTGAGCACTGGCATTATATGACCGTCGAAAATGAACACAGACTTTCCTGGCCTGCTTCAGGACATCCTGTAAGCCCGGGTACCTGCCCAAGAACCGCTGCACCACCAAATTAAGGACATGAGCAAAACAGGGCACATGGGTCAGTTGTCCCTGTCGCAGGGCGGAGAGGAGGTTGGTGCTATTGTCGCAAACCACCATTCCTGGCTTAAGCTGGCGTGTCGTCAACCACCTCTGAGCCTGCCCCTGCAGAGCTGACAGAACCTCTGGCCCAGTGTGGCTCCTGTCCCCCAAGCACACCAGCTCAAGCACCGCATGGCATCTCTTTGCTTGCGTACCTGCGTAGCCCCTTGAACACCTACGGAGCACCGCTGGTTCCGAGGACACATCAGCACAGGAAGAGGCCACAGAGGAAGAAGAAGAGGAGGGGGTGGAGGAGAGAGGTGTGTCACAACCAGTAGTAGCATTTTGGAGGCGTGGTGATGGAACAACCTCCAACACTATTGTACCTTGTCCTGCGTCCTTCCCAGCTGCCAGCAGAGTCACCCAATGCGCCGTTAAAAATAGGTAACCTCCCTGTCCATGCCTGCTGGACCATGAGTTAGCGGTAATATGCAATATGGACATTGCCTTCCAAATGGCGGTAGAGAGCCGCAATCGCCTTCCGTGAGAAAAAGTGGCGTTTGGGAACTTCTCATTGAGGTACCGCACATTCCACAAACTCACGGAAGGGGGCAGAATCTACAAACTGAAAAGGCAGCAGTTGAAGTGCTAGCAATTTAGCTAAGCTAGCATTCAACCGCTGGGCATGTGGATGGCTGGGAGAGAACTTCTTTTGGCGCTGCAGCATCTGGGGCAGGGAAATTTGCCTGGTACAATCTGCCATCGGTGTACCGATAGTAGATTGCCCACATGTACTAGGCTGTGACACACCTTCAGTCCTATCAGTGCAGGCTTCAGAGAGGACTGAGGGTATAGTGGGTTGGAGATCCCAGCTGATGAGGGGCAAGGGGAGGTCCGCTTTGTTCTTTGGTGTGGGTCTTTGAGGTACGCTTGCCAACGAACTGCATGGCAGGTCGACATATGTCTGGTCAAGCATGTGGTGCCCAAGCGAGTGATGTTTTGGCCACGCGAGATACGCTTGAGACATCTGATGCACTCGTCTCAAAAAAGGCCCACACCAAATAACTTTTGGAATAACGCTGAGACACAGCAGCGCCCTGCACATGTGTAGCTCTGCGTTGTGATGCAGTCGGTGTGCTGCCCTTAAGCTGGCCCCTGGAGGGCATCCTGCCTCGTTGGAGATGTGCCTGTGCCTCCTCCTCCTCCTCCTTCTCTCTCCTATCAGGCACCCATATAGAGTCAGTGACCTCATCATCCCCTCCCTCCTCATCACTGTAGAAAACCTGGCAGTATGCTGCAGCTGGGGGAACATGACTGCCAGATTGCTGTCCTTCTTGGGCACCCCCTCTCTCTGGGCTCACGTAACTGCCTTCCTCTAGCTGTGTACCATCATCGGAGCCTTTAAAATGCTGCGCATCCTCATGCAGCATCTACCCAACACTGTGGTCAAACAGTTCGGGGGACTCCTCAGGAGGACATGGTGGGGCTAGGGAATGAGTGACTGATGCCATTGAGCAGAGGGAAGAGGACGCCTTGGCAGCTGCTTTGCCAGACAAAGTACCCTGAGCCTGGGTGAGAGAGGATGTGGAGGATGAGGACGGCTTGGTCATCCACTCTACCAAGTCTTCGGCATGTTGCGGCTCAACACGGGCAGCTGCCGAAAACAAGGACAAGCATGTCCAACGGCCACTTGCTGATGAGGATGCACCGTGTCCACGACCAGCACTGTTGCCTCCAGACGCAGAGCCTGCTTGCCCTCGTGACTCTCTGCCTCTCCTTGTTGTCCTTCCAGACATACTAATGGCCTGCAGAGGACAAAGGCAGTACATACACCTCGTAGCTTTAGGTGCAAACTGCAGAGAACACGGGCAGTACACACCAAGTAGCTTTAGGTGCAAACTACAGAGGACAAAGGCTGTACACACACCACGTAGCTTTATGGTGCACACTGCAGAGGACACAGGCAAAACACTACGTGAGAATACAGCAGCTAGCACAATCACCTGCCTGCCAGTAAATTAGGAAGAGCTGATCTAGCTAAACTATACAGTGTATAAATATATGTACAACACCTGGGATGCATATATAGGGCCAGATTCAGATAGAATTGCCTATCTTTAGGCGGGCGTAGCGTATCTCAGATACACTACGCCGCCGTAACTTAGTGAGGCAGGTACCGTATTCACAACAAACTTGCGTCCTAAGTTGCGGCGGCGTAGTGTAAATGGTCCGGCGTAAGCCCGCCTAATTCAAATTGTCCAGGCAGTGGGCGTGTTGTATTATAATGAGCCTTGACCCCACGTAATTGACGCTCCTAACGAACGGCGCATGCGCCGTCCGTGAACGTATCCCAGTGCGCATGCTCGAAATCACGTCGCAAATAGTCAATGCTTTCGACGTGAACGTAACTTACGCACAGCCCTATTAGCGTACGACTTATGCAAACGACGTAAACGACGGAAAAATCGACGCTGTCCCGACGTCAATACTTAACATTGGCTATGCCTCCTATAGCAGGGGTAACTTTACGCCGAAAAAAGCCTTACGTAAACGACGCATATCAATGCGCCGGGTGCACGTACGTTTCTGAATCGGCGCATCTAGCTCATTTGCATATTCTACGCGTAAATCTACGGAAGCGCCCCTAGCGGCCAGCGTAAATATGCAACTAAGATACGACGGCGTAAGAGACTTACGCTGGTCGTATCTTAGCCAAGATACGACGCCTCACACTCAGAGTTACAACAGCGTATCTAGAGATACGCCGTCGTAACTCCTTTCTGAATCTGGCCCATATCCTCTACACACTGTAACTTTAACTGACTGGCCTGCCTGCTTTATCTACCTAGAAAAAATGACACTCTCTCTCTGTCTCTCTGTCTCTAACCACCGCCGCAACACACTACACAAGGCCGACCTGCAGGCAGCCTTTTATAGTGTGGGGCGTGTACTAAACCCCCTGAGCCATAATTGGCCAAAGCCACTCTGGCTTTGGCCAACTATGGCTCTCCACTTTTTGCGCGCTGTGATTGGCCAAGCATGTGGGTCATAGTGCATGCTTGGCCAATCATCAGCCAGCAATGCACTGCGATGCCGCAGTGAATTATGGGCCGTGACACGCCACTCGAATTTGGAGCAAACGGCCTGTAACGTTCGTAATTCGACGAACGGGCGAACATACGATGTTCGAGTTGAACATGGGTTCGATTAGAACACGAAGCTCATCCCTAGTGTCTATGAGTGTGTGGTGTGTGTGTATGAGGTTGTATGGGTCTATACTGTAAGTGAGTGAGTGGGAGAATGTCTGTGTGTCTTTCTGTATGTGTTGCACTGCCAAATAATAAATAATTTCTACCCACCATAAATTCAATAAAATGCATAATATAACTACCACCATAAACCATAAATAAATATAAAGTACAAAATTCATATGAAGTGAAGTGTAATGTTTCATCCAGTATTGCACTTGGTTGTTCTTTCATTTATGAATTTTCATGAAGTTCTTAGATCACCTTTTTATCTTTTTACTTTACCATCACTTATTTATGGATTTATTTATTACACTTCACTTTATATGAATTTTGTACTTTATATTTATTTATGGTTTATGGTGGTAGTTATATTATGTATATTATTGAATTTATGGTGGGTAGAAATAATATATTGTTTGGCAGCACAACACATTTGTTTTGGTGGTATGCTTTGTATTATTGTGTGTTGATACAGTGAGTACTGCTGTCATTTGTTGATATAATTTTTATATAATTTTTTGTGATTTCTGTTATTGACACTTTAGCGCAGGATATTTTCTCTTCTGTTTTGTATACTTTCCATTTCCTTAATTGATAAAAATAAACCATTATCACTTCTATTTCAAAAATCATTCTTAATTTACAGTATTTTTCACACCTACCTAAAACTTTTGCACAGTAATCTATTTTTATTTTTCTAACCGTAATAGAAAGTATAGTACATACGGAAACAGAAGTATAAAAAGAGAAGAAATAGTTTGATCCATAAAATCTATAAGATGGGAATCGTGGTTAGAGAATAAAGTTAGAGGGCAGAGTATATCATAATAAACCAATTCAAATATTTATATATCTCTATTCTTTCATTGATCGTTGGCTGAAACCCAACAAATTAAGTTCAAAATACTAACAATAACTTATAAAGCCATCCACAACTTGGCACTCAGCTACATCACCAACCTAGTCTCAAAATACCAACCAAATTGCTCTCTTTATTCCTCCCAAGACCTTCTGTTCTCTAGTTCCCTTGTCACCTCTTTCTATGCTCACCTCAAGGACTTCTCCTGAGCTCCTACTATCCTTTGGAGTTCCCTACCCCAATCTGTCTGACTATCTCCTACTCGATCCACTTTTAGGTGATCCCTGAAAACGTTCCTCTTCAGAGAAGCCTATTCTTCCTCCACCTAACAACTGTACTCTTATTTTCTCCATCAGCTCATCACCCACAGTTACTATATTTTGTATTACTTGACCCTCCCTTATAGATAGTAAGCTCTAATGAGCAGGGCCCTCTGATTCTTCCTGTACTGAATTGAATTGTATTGTAACTGTGCTGTCTGCCCTCACATTGTAAAGCGCTGCACAAACTGTTGGCGCTATATAAATCCTGTATAACAATAATAATAATAAAAGTATTCTACAAATGTACAGCATGAAACACAAGTCTCAAACAAAGGTAGTGTAACACGTATATAACCAATGAAACTGGTATAAAGTACACTATATTACCGAAAGTATTGGGACACCTCCGGCGGAGGCTCTTTACCACATGATCAGCCGTGTCCAATCATGGCTGATCACAATGTAAACAGGAAGAGCCGTTGATCGTCTCTTCCTCACTCGCGTCTGACAGACGCAAGTAGAGGAGAGCCAATCGGCGGCTCTCCTGACAGGGGGGGTTCGCAGCCCCCCCCCTCGGATGCCCACACTGGACCACCAGGATGCCGCCCAGGACCACCAGGGAAGCACTCAACATGTGGATGGCCAGGTAAGTCCCCATGACCATCGACATGTACAAATGTATAAATAACATATGCCAATCAGTGCCCAAAAATGGGCACTGACTGGCACCATCACGGCACAACAAAATTTGTGATGCCCAGCAATGCCACCCACCAGTGTCATCAGTGCCACCCACCAGTGTGCATCAGTGCCACCTATCAGTGCTCATCCATGCCCATCTGTGCCCATCAGTGCCCACCTATCAGTGCCCGTCCATGCCACCTATCAGTGCCACCCATAAGTACCCATCAGTGCCAGCTATGAGTGCCCATCAGTGCCAGCTATGAGTGCCCATCAGTGCCGCCTATAAATGCCCATCAGTGCTGCCTATGAGTGCCCATCAGTGCTGCCTATGAGTGCCCATCAATGCCGCATTCCAGTGCCGCCTATCAGTGCCCATCATCAGTGCCCATCAGTGACGCCTTATCGGTGCCAGTCAGTGACGCCTTATCAGTGCCCGTCAGTGACGCCTTATCAGTGCCCGTCATTGAATAAGAAAAGGTACTTATTTACAAAATAAATTAACAAAAACAAAGAAAAACTTTGTTTTTTTTCAAAATGTTCTCTCTTTTTTTTATTTGTTGCGCAAAAAATAAAAATCGCAAAGGTGATCAAATTACACCAAAAGAAAGCTCTATTTGTGGGAACAAAATGATAAAAAAACAGTTTGGGTACAGTGTAGCATGACCGCGCAATTGTCATTCAAATTGCGACAGCGCTGAAAGCTGAAAATTGGCTTGGGCAGGAAGGTGTATAAGTGCCTGGTATGGAAATGGATAAAGGTTGTGTGCGGCGTGTAAAGGCAGGTGTCCCAACACTTTTGGTAATATAGTGTACATTGATTAGGGCATTGACAAAAGAAAATACAAAGAAGAAACAAAGAGAGAAGAAGGAGGCAAGAAAAATTAGTAGTAAAGGAAGTAGGAGAAGTAGGAAATTAGCAAAAGAAGGTGGAGTTCAGTAAGAGAGTGCCGATTAAGCCAAAATGTACACACGTAGTGTTCTTAGCCTATTCTTAAGGGCATCCAAAGAGGAATATAGAATCCAAATAGTGAGAAGAACTTTTCTGCAGTCTTGTTCTTCTGCTAGATGTTCTTCCATTTACATAATTTTGTTACTGAATGAACCCATTTTAAAAAAGAAGGTTAAAGAGAAGATCTCCCCAGTGCTGACTTGCCAACAGAAAATGTCAGAGGAGACAAGATATTGTCTACGCAATGATCCAGGTAGGATGGACGGATGGGCATCTTCAGGGGAAGGAGATAGTTACTCGCCATAGATTTTGTTGTATACATCAAAAACATCCTTAACTACACCTTTTATTAAAATCAGGGTTAACTAAAATTTTAACTACAAATGTTAGGGTTAAAAAAAATAACAGTTATCTACACATTTTGCATAAGAATCATGCTTCTGATACAGAGCGTGTTTTGATAATGTGGCATTATAAATAATAAGGCAGCCCTTATGTTATTCTTTTTTTTTCATTACCACTTGCTTACTGGGCACTTAAACCCCCCTCCTGCCCAGGCCAATTTTCAGCTTTCAGCGCTGTCACACTGAATGACAATTGCGCGGTCATGCTACAATGTACCCAAATTTAATTTTTACCATTTTTTCACACAAATATAGCTTTCTTTTGGTGGTATTTAATCACTACTGGGGTTTTTATTTTTTGCTAAACAAACAAAAAAGATGGAAAATTTTGAAAATAATTTAGCAAACAGGTAATTTTTCTCCTTCATTGATATGTGCTGATGAGGCTGCACTGATGGGCACTGATAGGCTGCACTGATGGGCACTGATAGGCAAAGATAAGGCAGCACTGATGGCCACTGATAAAACGGCACTGGTGGGCCCTAATGGGTGGCACTGATGGGCACTAATAGGTGTTACTGATAGGTACCACTGATAGATGGCACTGATGGGCACTGGTAGGTGGTACTGATGGGCAGCGCTGTTGATGAGGCACTGGTGACATTGATAGGTGGCACTGTGGCCACTGATACGTGGCACTGCTGGCACTGGTAGATGGTGCTGGTGGGCACTGGTAAGCTGTACTACTTGGCACTTGCAGGTGGCACAGGTGGGCACAGATGTGGCAGATCGGGATCGATGCTCTCCTTGATAGGGACCGATGTGTTTCTGACAGCCACCGGTGATTACATCACATGATCAGCTGTCATTGGCTGACAGCTGTCATTGGCTGACAGCTCGCTGATCACAGAGCGTGCCGCACATGCCCTCCCGGTAAAGTAGGTCCACGCTGTAGTCGACATTCAGCTATAGTGTGGATCTGAAGGGGTTAAACCAGCGGGTTGAATGAAAAAAAATTACCCAATTGCACCATCTAAACACTTGATGTGGATGGGGGAACTGTGAAAGGGTGCAGGAATTGCATCACATAGGTGTGAACACCCATGTGATCCGATTCCAGTGCAGAGAAAAAAATGGGTCCTGCACCATTTTGGTGCGAATGCGATTTCGGCCATAAAATTTGTATGGTTGAAATCGCATCGCACAGACATCGCATCTGATCTTCATAGCAATACAGTGCGAATCACATGCAATGTCTGCCATCGCACTAGTCCTTAAAGTGATCTCACAGTTCTGTCCTGAAAAGCCCGGGAAATTAGTTGAGCTGAGATGCCATTTCACCTTTGAATGAGTATTCATGAAGACAATGGTATTAGGCATGTCAAGTGGATAGGTGCATGAAAAATTGTGTATCAAGCTGAAACTATTTAATGTTTTGTTCTAAATGTTTTACAGTGGGGATCGAAAGTTTGGGCACCCCAGGTAAACATTTGTATTAATGTGCATAACGAAGCCAAGGAAAGATGGAAACATCTCCAAAAGGCATCAAATTACAGATTAGACATTCTTATAATATGTAAACAAAAAAAGGTAGATTTAATTTCTATGATATACACTTTCAAAATTACAGAAAACAAAAAAATGGCAGCTGCAAAAGTTTGGGCACCCTGCAGAGTTAATATCTTGTACTGCCCCCTTTGACAAGTATCACAGCTTGTAAACGCTTTTTGTAGCCAGCCAAGAGTCCTTCAATTCTTGTTTGAGGTATCCTTGCCCATTCTTCCTTACAAAAGTCTTCCAGTTTTTTGAGATTTCTGGTCTGTCTGTCACGCACTGCTCTTTTAGGCCTGAATCACACTAGTGCTGTGCGAATTTCAGCTCTCTTATCTCTGCAGAGAGATAAGAGAAGTGTTCTGCAGATTAGCAACGTTTTAGATGCGAATTTGGAGACCTGGGAGAAGTTCCAGGTGAGAGGAGAGTGGGGGAGAAGTGTATTGAGCTGAATGAGAGAAATTCCTGAAGAGAACAGAACACATCTGCGAATTAGATGTGTACCCATAGAAGATAATGGGACTGAATTCGCACCTGAGCCGCACCGCAAGACATAAAAACCGCACACGGTTTGGAGGCAATGCGCAGTGCGGATGCATCGCACATATGTGAACCAGCCTCATTGAAAACAATGTATTTTGAAATGTCCTGCGAATTAGATGCGGTTTAAGCCGCACTCAATTCGCTTAGGTGTGAACCTGGCCTTAAGGTCTATCCATAGATTTTCAATTATGTTGAGGTCAGGAGATTGTGAAGGCCATGGCAAAACCTTCAGTTTACTCCTCTTGATGTAATCCCCCGTGGATTTTGAGGTGTGTTTAGGATCATTATCCATTTGTAGAAGCCATCCTCTCTTTAACTTTAGCTTTTTCACAGATGGCATCAAGTTACCATCCAAAATTTGCTGAAATTTTATTGAATCCATTTTTCCTTCTACTTGTGAAATGTTCCCTGTGCCACTGGCTGCAATACAACCCCAAAGCATGATTGATCCACCCCATGCTTAACTGTTGGACAGAGGTTCTTTTAATTAAATGATGTGCCCTTTCTTCTCCAAACGTACCTTTGCTCATTCCGGCCAAAAAGTTCTATTTTAACCTCATCGGTCCACAGAACTTGTTTCCAAAATGCATCAGGCTTGTCTATATGTTCATTTGCAAAGTTCAAACACTGATTTTTGTGGGGAGGATGTAGAAGAGGTTTTCTTCTGATGACTCTTCCATAAAGACCATATTTGTACAAGTATCTCTTTATAGTGGAATAGTGTACCACAACTCCAGTGTCTGCCAGATCTTTCTGGAGGGATCGTGCAGTCAAACGTGGGTTTTGAATTGCTTTTCTCACAATCCTGTGAGCTGTTCTGTCTGATATTTTTCTTGGTCTTCCAGATCTTGCTTTAACTTCCACTGTTCCTGATGACTGCCATTTCATAATTACATTCCGAACAGAGGATATTGACATCTGAAAACGCTTTGCTATCTTCTTATAGCCTTCTCCAGCTTTGTGAGCGTCAACTATTTTCAGCATCAGTTTTCTAGACAACTGCTTAGAAGAACCCATGGTGCTGATTGTTGGGGCAAGGTCAGATGAGTCTGGGCATTTAAAACCTTTGAGATTGACATCACCTGGTCTTCCCAGACGATGATTGAGAACAATCCATGACACTGGCAGGTCTCAGCTTTGCAAAGGGGGCAATGCATGCTATAAATTCTGCAGGGTGCCCAAACTTTTGCAGACGCCATTTTTTTGTTTTCTGTCATTTTGAAAGTGTAAATGATGGAAATGAAATCTAACTTTTTTTGACATATTATAAGAATGTCTTATTTGTAATTTGATGCCTTTTGGAGATTTTTCCATCTTTCCTTGGCTTTGTTATGCACATTAATACAAATTTTTACCTGGGGTGCCCAAACTTTCGATCCCCACTGTATATAAGTAACAATACAAATGTAGTGCTTTTATCAATATGTGTATCCCTGTGTGGTACCTGTAAAGTCTGAATATATTTTGGTCTAATGTTGGTATGACAATACAGATGTGGTACCCAACCTGAACCATATTTTACTATATATGTTGAACAGGCAGATTGCATGAGGCTGCAACACCTGTGCATCCCATGCAGGCAAAGATGGTACTTCACATGGGTACACAGATCAGTATACCCATGTCAATGAGGTCTTAAATAGAAGAGTTAGGTCTGGAGCCGCCATGGAACAGGAAAAGTGTGCTTAAAGAAACATAGGGGCTGTTGTTGCTGGTCTTCACTTATACCACTTGCCTACCTGTTATACTGATACTCTGTCTTCAACACTTTATGTGTCATTGACCATGGACCAAGTGTGTATAGTAGGAAAACCTGAGAAATATCAGAACTCTTTATCTGCATACTTAATCTGGGTAAGTGTTTCAAAGAAATGAACCATGAAGGTCATCATGGTAGCCTAACAGATTGAAGCCTCGTACACACGACCTGTTTTCTCAGCAAGAAAACTGCTTGGAGAGCTTTTTGCAGAGAGAACCGATCGTGTGTATGTTTTTTTGTCATGAAAACTGCCGGGAATCTTGACGAGAAAAATAGAGAACCTGCTTTCTATTTTCTCGTTGGGATTCTCGGCAGTGTTTTCCTGCCGAGAAACCCGAGCGTGTGTATGCTTACCTGGCTCCAGTAAGCCCGCGCATGCTCGATGAGACTTTGACGCATGCGCGGTAGCTTACAAGGCATAGTGTAGGGTGTAGCAAGATGGTGGCGACAGCATCGAATGTGACGATCGCATGCTTGTCGTAGTCGATGACGTCACCGCGTTCTTGCCTTTCAAAAGAACGGCGGTTCTTTTGAATGGCCCATGTGTACACTCGGCGAGCAGGAAAGCTTGCCAGGAATCTCGTCAGGAAAACCAACGTTTTTTTCCTGACGAGATTCCTGGCCGTGTGTACAGGGCTTTACTTTTATCTACATTCTGGATAATTAGTTGGGGATTAAGATGCCATCATTTTATCATAATAAGATACCAAAGTTGGGTGTAGCTTTGGAATTTGTTTTGGATATTTTCAACACTGTGCCTGCAAAAGATACAGGATGGTAAAATGTATTTCAACTTACCTTTTAGTATAATAAATCTTTCATCAGTTTTTATCAAAGGACAGTCCAAGAACGTGACCTACTAGGTATACTTAAAGCAAATCAAAGTGCTGGCTGAACCAAGTAACATAGCAGGCAAATAGCTGACACAATATGCCATATACTTTTTCTTGCAGCCTCTGTCCTCTTTAGTACCACCTAAAGCTCTGTAGAAGTTTTTTTACTTCTATTACAGAAAAGACTTGTTCTCCCATCTTCATCCCATCCTATCAGCAAGCCTGCTAATTTTCTCTTGGAGAAATAGGAGTATATCCATGCTTCTGCAAACAGTAACTTTTAGAAAATCACAATTTGCATAGTGGGTCTGGACACTGGATAGCACATTGGGGATAGAGTCTGATAAAGCTGGTGTTAGATGACAGAATAGGCTGTCTTATTTTGACTGCACTGCAGTATTCGCTGGCTTTATAAGCACGTAGGTGCACTTTAAGGAAGGAATTTGATAAATACTGGTACAGGCTTGATGGCAGAGTAGAGTTGCCAATAACATTACCACTTCAAACAAATTATTTCTGACTCAAATTACCTTCTGTCACATCCTAACAACACTTTACACATGATGTAACCTGTATGAGCTATTAAATCTCAAGACCCCCTAACAGGGCCGTTTGAAGGAATTTGGGGGCCCCAAGCAAAATGGACATAGAGGCCCCCCAACCCCCCCCCCCCCCCGCACGTACACAAAGCCTACAGGAACCACAGCATAATGATACAGTTTAAGTTCACCCACACTCAAAGACTGGTGCCCCCATCACAGACTGGTGCCCCCATCAAAGACTGGTGCCCCCATCACAAACTGCCCCCCATCACAAACTGCCCCCCATCACAGACTGGTGCCCCCATCACAGACTGGTGCCCCCATCACAGACTGACCCCCCATCACAGACTGACCCCCCATCACAGACTGCCCCCCCCATCACAGACTGGTGCCTCCATCACAGACTGGTGCCTCCATCACAGACTGATCCCCCATCACAAACTGGTGCCCCATCACAGACTGACCCCCCATCACACTGGTGCCCCCATCATAGACTGACCCCACATCACAGACTGACCCCCCATTACAGACTGACCCCCCCTCACAGACTTGTCCCCCCATCAGTGGCGTAGCGTGGGCTGTCAGTGCCCGGGGCAAGGCAAGTAATTTTTCACCCCCTAACGCGCAGACTTTTAGTACTCAAATGGCGTGACTCTCCCTAACTAACTGCTGCTGCACCGTCGGCTGCTCCATCATGATCCATCTAACATGGCTCCCTCACAGGCTCACTTGTCGTGACTCACTTTTTTTGTTGTCCATCGGTATGCCACAAACATTGCCGACTCAGTTCCCTGTCCCAGATGAAGGCACTGCACACTTCCAGATCCGGCGCCAGGAGGAAGGGTGGAGCCATGGAGGAGAAGATAGCGGAGATAGCAGAAGCGCGGGCGGGTGTGGACATGGCTGTGGTGGCCGCTCCCTGCTGTCGGTGAATCGGCGGGCGGCCTCCTCCTGGTGGCTCCGGACTGTGAGGGAGGGAGGAGGAGGGGAGAGGAAGCCAGGCAGGACACGAGCGGTGCACGGATACAGACCGACGGTAGCGGCTGCTACATGGCGGCGGCGATCTTACCGAAAGCCGGGACAGCAGCAGGCAGACAGACAAGCCAGCTTGGGGGCCCCTTGCTAGCTCGGGGCCCCAAGCAATTGCTTGGTTTGCCTGTCCTGTTGCGACGGGCCTGCCCCCTAACCCCCCCCCCCCCCCAATCTTGTGGTCTGTCATCAGAGGAATGGAAGCACTTTTGGAATGCAATATATTTGTTTAGAGTTAAATTAATTTATTATTTCCTGGAAAAGATGCATGAGTGGCTATATGAATAGAATTGTCTGTATACATCTTCGGAAAACACCTGGGTTTTTGGATCTTTGTGAGCTTGTGAAGATATGTGAAGATGTATGCAGACACGTCTCCAAATATTTTTACATGCAATCCTAGGTCCCAAAGCTCAGTGTGTTCGAATATGCATATTCCAATACTCTTTATTCTAAAGCTCGCCCAATCTTTTCTGGCTTTTGAAAATTACTGTTGGCCAGTGATTAAACTCATCACTATCATGGGTCATTAGGTAGGTGTTGAAGCTAAAAGGAGTTGGCCAGTTCTCTAGGAAGTGTTGGATTTTACATATTTGCATGTTAGCGAACCCTAGATTTAAGGGCTTCTGGGATGCTCATGGATCATCACTACAAACAGTTAAAATCACTGTATGCTAATGTCATCTTACTTGCTCCGTTTTCTTGTAATCTGTACGGTTGCATTTGCTAACATCTCCGATGCATGCGCATCTTTAACCCAAATCACGGGACGCTCTTTGTGCCATCAGTCCATAAAGATGTATGCTGCACCTGTTATATCAGCTCTGTGCGGCACAGCACAGAGATCCCGCGATATTACAGTCTCCTGATACACCCATGTGTCCTTACAGGTCATAGGGAGGGGATATAAACATCGGGACATCGCTGCTAACTGCAGTAGGGATGAACTATGGGACACAGTTAGCATAGTGACCCCAGAACTAGAACGAGGCTTGCTTAGAACATAAAAAGATAAAAGATCGGACTAGCAGAAAGGGCGAAAGTAAATTGCAAGATTTACTCAGATGTCAATAGTTAAAATGATGCTGGCTTACTCCAGAAAGGAGGATTTTTTAAATTGCTGCAAAACAATAAGAAACAAATGATTGGTGGTTATTTTTAATGTGGAATGTGTTGGAATACATTGTCATACTGGCTCATTTATAAAACAGCTTCATAGGAGGAGAGCTTACTTCCGCTTTAAGTTACATGTAGGCACCCTAGATATTGTATTTCCATATTTCCTTTTTCAGAACCAAATCCCTTTATCACTCTTACGTCTTCAGTTGTTCCTTTTTTGGTCTGATGTATAGTGATCTGTAAAAAAATAATAGTATTTTATTACTATTTATTGTTTTCTCTAAATATTCACATAAGATTAAATTCCCAAAGCATGAATCTTGGGTGAAAGTTTGGTGAAAACATTAATAAACATGGGCCAAATCCACAAAAGGGATACGACGGCGTAATTGCTGTTACGCTGTCGTATCCCTGTTCCTAACTATGGAACTGATCCACAGAATCAGTTTTCCATAGTTAGGCAGAAGATCTGGCATGTGTAAGGGACTTACACTGCCGGATCTTAGGATGCAGTACCGCATCCGCCGCTGGGGGCATTTCGTGTCGAAATGCCTCCTCGGGTATGCAAATTAGCACTTACGGAGATCCACGAAGCTTTTCAGCTAATTTTTTCTCCGTAAGTTTTAGTTTGCATACGCAAAATTAGGGCTGCTTTTACATGGTGTAAAGTTAGTACACCATGTAAAAGCAGACCTTTCTGTCCAGCGACGCGATTTTTTTGAAATTTAGAATTTTTTTTTCCCCGCCGTATCTTTTTTTTTCCCGACGCAACTTTATTGACCCGTCGCAATCCACAAAGCTCGGCGTAATGTAATTTCGCGCTATGCACGTCGGGAAAATGACGTCACGAGCATGCGCAGTATGGCCGGCGCGGGAGCGCGCCTAATTTAAATGGGAATCGCCCCCATTTGAATAGGAACGCCTTGCGACGGCGGAATTTAAGTTACACAGCCCAAAATTTCTAGGTAAGTGCTTTGTGGATCGGACACTTAGGTAGAAATTTTAAGGCAGTGTAACTTAGATGGAAAAAATTAAGTTAGGCACGATCTTTGTGGATTTGGCCCTATATGCCTACATTTTTCATCTTACCTATAAGTCATTGGATTTGTTATTTTGTGAAGCCAACACACAGAAAAACTGGCATAAAAGCAATCATTATTTCTGTATTAATCATTGTCTATGTAACTGAAGACATGGCAGGGATGTGTGCTTTCGGTACAAATTTGTGCTTAAATATGTCCCTCTCTTTCCTATCTTAGGAAGGTATAGATTGGCTGATAAAAGTTCTGTTGCCATTATTATAGAGGTGTTTGCTGAACAGCCGCAGAGATTTTTCTTATTCAGTTTTATTCGTTCTTTTGTTAACCGCTACTTGGTCCATTTGTCTCAAGCAACACTTGGTTTTCAAACATTTATAGCATTTATAAGCATATGTGATCATCCACTGCTAAACCAGTATTTAGGCCTAAAAGTTCCTCCTTATAAGCGGTTTAATTATGCGATCTATGTGGGACCGAAGCAGTACTTCTAAGATTTTTGCAGTCTAGCAGGGCCAGATGTCACTTATGTTTTCCCCCTATGTAGCGCCTGTGTACTTTCGTACAGGTGCTATACTCAAATTTAATGGGAGAATGAGAGAGTTATGTTGCTCTCATTCTTTGATTTGACAAATTTGGCTGTCGCCAAATCTGGATTGTCCTGTGGGTCAGTCTGTGCCCCAGAGATGCAGTCCCATCTCTGGGTGGCAGGTGGCGCCAGAGGGGTCTGGGCGGAGCCACTTCTTCCCAGCAGCCAATTGGAGGAGTTTTCCCTCGTGGGCCATGCTGGGGAGGGGTATTTCTGTGGCAGAGGCCGTTGTTCGGGGTTCTTCGCAGGTTCCTGGTTCCACCTTTAGGGTGTGCGCACATCACGGGCCCCACCACTATGGCCTACCTGGCCGGGGTTGCGTGCTACGCGGAGTTCCTGACTTTGGGCTCTCATAGCCCAGAGCAACCAATGCTGCAAAGGGGCCCCAGTGACTTACTGGGTCCCCACTTCTATTGAGAAGATCCTAAGCTGGGTGCTGTTTGATGGGCGATCGGTCTGAGGAGAACCCGAAGGCAGGTGATCCAACAAGGCTTGAACGAACCATCGGAGATCTGGGTGACCGGACACTGACAGGTCACATTTAAACTGTCAGTCGGTAACCCCAAGAGACATACTGGGAGGATTCGCTCTATCATTCACAATTTCAGCACTAGGCCTGTGGCAGAGGTCTCATCTAACATCTTAATTTAATTAGAGCCAAGTCAGTGGCAGAGACTTGTTCCTCCCAGAAGCTTTAAGTGGTGCTCTGGCTGCCAGGCCTGTGAGAGAGGTCTGTCCAGGGACACTTTTACCCACTCCGGCTGGAGTGGTGACGCAGAGGAATTCAACTACAAAAAGGGGCA